>NW_028181971.1:0-52500 GCF_963576455.1 Neolamprologus multifasciatus | reverse complement strand
GCAGACATGGAATGAAACACGGGAGCAGAAAAGGAAGATGAGACATGGACATAACTTAAGCAGCATACACAGAGGACATGACAGACTCACACAAGAAATGGGAAAGATGCATCAACATGGATTATAGGTCTAACTAAACTTAGAACTTAACCAAGATAAACTCCATACTAAATGTAAAAACTAGACCTTAAACATTTCTCAAACATAGCAAAAGGAATCAAAAATACAAACGGAACTCAAAATGCTGGGTCAACAACCCAGTCTGTTGGAGGGCTAACACATTACTCTGAGACAGGATATTTTTCATTTTAGAGATATTTTTAGATATTTTAGAGATATTGTCCTACATATTTTCTTAGTATGCACATTGGAATGAGAAACTTGGATCCTTTAGATCACAAGTCCAGACGTCTGTTTAAAGGGTAATCAACCAATACAACAGGTGGTTCCTGTTTTATTACAGCGACCCAGAGTCTCAATTTTAACTTGGTTAGAAAGTGGGGAGTTCAAACTATATACTTTTTAAATTGTGTTGATAGGTCACATAAAACCAGAACAGGGGGAAGTTTTAGGAGTGATGCTGGTGAGAGAGAGAGAGCGAGCTAAAGAAAGACGCAAGTTTTGAGATAGCAGAGATTTTTTGACGTTTACTAAGTTTGGATTGTGTAGTTAGTGTGTTGTCTTGTGTAGTTACGGTGTGTTCACACCGAACGCAATAGACGTGACCAGAGCGTCAGGTTTACATGTAAAGTCAATGGAGACGCACGATGATGCGCGATTGCGAGTCCCGCGAAAATTGAGAAGCAGATTTGCGTCGCGAAAACGTGAAAACGCGTCAAACGTGTCAAACCAGCGCGTCTGACACGTTTGACACGCGAATAAAAATATGCGCCTCACTTTTTGTGTTGCATTTTGTGCACGCGCGCGTATCGCGTCTACCACTCGAGTTGGAAAAATCTGAACTCCAGCGTCAATTCGTGCCGCGACAACCAATCAGGAGCCTGGTGACATGGCTGTGACCTAGGTCAAAGGGGCAGATCCAGCCAAAGCCCTTCATACTTTAATATGGAGGAAAGGCTAATCAACGCTGTAGCAAACCACACGGAGCTGTACGACAGCAGCTGCTTTCTGTACCGAGACAGGAATATAAAGGACGAGCTTGGAGGAAGATATGTGAAGAGATCGGGCAACCGGGTAAGTTCATTCATTTCTCTTTTCAAAGTTTTCACTGACCTGGGGAAGTCGCACAAAAGCTAGCAAGCCTCCCTACTGTCCTGCTTTTTTCCCACTGATTTGCAAATACCTTTCTGCTTTTTATTGTTTATTAATAAACAGCACACAGTGGTCCCGCTGTTCATCTGTCACTGCTTCGCTTTTTCGCTGATTTTTTATTGCACAGTACAGCATTGCATTCTGCAGCCTGATTGACAAATCTCCTCCGTGTCGTGTCTCCTGCGCTTGCCAAATTTATCATGTTTGGTTTTGATAACCATCACGTCCAATTGAAAAAACAGCACAAAAACACCCATAACTATGACGAGGGGTCGGCAACCCTAGGCACGCGAAGGGTTAATATTAATTTCTAGTATCAGCTGATGTTTGCTGGAGCCACAGCTGTAAAGCTGCTGGTCATGATGTGGGTTTGGATGTGTGGCGAGAGGGAAACATGAAGATGAAACCAGGAGATGTCCTTACTGAATCATCAGAGCTGTGATGGAGAAACAGGTTTACCTTTTAGGTAACATAAATGAGTTAAAGGGAAGTTATAAGGGAAGAAAGAAATACACGCAGATTCGAGACAGACACACACAATGTGTTTTTGGGACTTTCAGGTGTTTGGACCAATGTTTTACTTTCTGATCAAACCAGAAATCTTTAATGAGCAGCTGGATTTGTCTCACATTAACTGGCTGAGTTAATCCCAGTTAATGCAACATCGAAGCAGCTGGAATCCACAGCTGTGCGTGTTCATGGAGCTGCATGTTCACCTGCTGGACGTCACTACCTGACAGGTTTAACTGTCTTCAGAACATTGCAGAGGCCTTATTGACAGTATTTGGCTCTAATATCTGTGTGAGCAGATTTTCTCTCACATGAGTCCTCAGGTAGCCTCTGAATGCTGGACACTGGGAGACCAGTGTCTCTGAGTGTATATATATATATATATATATATTGTGAGGATTAGAGAAATATTTTGCTGTTATTGTTAATCATCATCCTCATTACCATTGCATTAATAATACAGTTTACAGTATTGATGTTGTATTCAGATGTTTAAACATATTGGCACCCGATTAGCCTTTATTACAGGTGCAGTTATAACCACGTTAAACTGTTGAGTTGAATCTATAATCTTAAATGCTTTTGAATGCTTGTTATAATCTGAAATGTGTATGTGCTGAAACTGAGTGCATTTCATGCTGACACCCACACACTCTCACACAGTAGATAGACTCATTTATAGGCAGTGTTGGGACTAACGCGTTATTAAGTAAGGCGTTACAGTAACTACGTTATTATTGTGGTAACGAGCACGGTAACTAGTTATTATGCCAAAATCAGGAACGCGTTAGTCGTTACTGGGATTTAGATAGGGTCGTTACTCGTTACTTCGTGTGGTGGGTATCGCGGAGCTTCCACAGATTCAGTAACATTAGCAAGTGGTGGAGGCAGCAGGTGGATGAGAGAAAGGGGACGCAGAAGGAAAAGAGACCCGAGGCGGCCGCCGGTCCAAGTGTGAACTGAACTTCAGGTAAGAAGTTATGACCTGCAGTCTATCTGGGTCAGATATAAACCAAGTTTAGGTGGAGTTTATTTTCGTTATTCTGACTTTTTCCGTACTGCGTACTAGCTAGCATGACGGAGTTTCTATACAGCTGGGTGGGTGCTGATGTTGAAATTTATTTTGTTCATAAGTTATTAGAGTTGCCAACCGTCCCGTCTGGTATTCAGAGAAAATATTACGCGTTTCTTATTGAGGTGAAAAGGAACAGTTTGTCCCGTAATTCAGCTACAATGAAAAAGACACAAAGCTGGAGTTATTCTGTGTTTGCTGCACAGCTGCCTCTTCTTCTCTCATCCTCTCACCCTCCCTCTCCTGTTTCTACTTCAATCATGAAAACTGATCAATGATCAGCTGATTGGCTCTCTTGTTTGTTTATCGCCCACTTTGCGCCAGAAAGAGAAAACCAGCCGATGTTGCGTTAAACAACAGCAGCACGTTTAAGCTTGATCAGCTGTTGTTAGTATTTAATATTACTTTCTAGTATCAGCTGATGTTTGCTGGAGCCACAGCTGCAAAAAAGCTGCTGGTCATGATATCGGTTTGGATATGTGGTGAGAGGGAAACATGAAGATGAAACCAGGAGATGTCCTTACTGAATCATCAGAGCTGAACAGGTGATGGAGAAACAGGTTTACCTTTTAGGTGACATGAATGAGTTGAAGGGAAGTTATGAACTGTTTCTGAGAGACAAATAACACCAGGATCCTTTTCTAAGTAGCTGACAGCTGGTAACTGTGCAGGTGCGGATCTAGCAAAGTTTTGCCAGGGGGGCCAGGTAGGGCATTAACAGGGAGAGGTGGGCACAAGGAAATACTTTTCTTTCTTATTCTCATTTAAAATGTCTAGCTTTTAAAAAATAATTATCTGAATCTTACAACAAACGATTGATAGTTTGATACATATATACCATCAAGACAGTGAACATCACTGTCAGAACAGCGTTTGTTTTCATTCAAAGGCTTTATGATTTTTCCTATAATGGCGGCCGGTCTCTAGTCAAAATGCCCGGGCCAATTTTTTGTCCCAGTCCAGCCCTGTATGTAGCTCATCTGCAGTCTGGTGTTACCTACATCTTCCTATTCAGAAGGCAGAATTTCAGAGTTCTGAGTACAATCAAAGCACCACGACTGCAGTTTTTGTGTTGGATGTAAAAAGCGCACATGACGCTGTGACGTAGGCTAGAATCATGGCAGCAGTCAATGACGGTCCAGGCGTGGGATTTCTCTCGTGGAAATATGCACATTATATTTTCCTTTCTATTGGTAGGTGGCACAGTGCACTGAGGCAAGTAAGCAAGCTAGAAGACTGGCAAAGTTATGGAAGCAACACATTAACAAGAGAATTCTGAGTAAAACCAAAGTTACTTTCCCTAGTAACTAGTTACTTTGAAAGTAACGAGTAACTTGAAGTAACTGAGTTACTTTTGGTAGAAGTAACTAGTAATGTAACTAAGTTACTAATTTAAAGTAACTTACCCAACACTGTTTATAGGTGAGAGGTTAGTCATGTTTGCTTGCAACTGCAAAATTGTCTCTGCAAAAAGAGGAACAGTTTCTTGCAGGGTGTGGGTCTGGTGTTCCAGACGAGAAGTGAAAGTCAGAAGGCTGACAGGAAGCATCTGCTGTGGAGACGGAGACAATGTTATTTTAAACTGTGTTAAAAGTCTTTGTGGTTTTGAAACCTATGTATGACCTGTATCTGATTGACGTTGAAGGGGCGTATTAAATTTAAGCCCTGATGGTATATAAAGCATCTGCTTATGCTCTGTAAGTCGGGGATCGGCGCTGTCTGCGTACGGCGGTGGTCCCCCCACGCGTGCATTAAATCATCGTTTGACTCCACCTGGCCGGATCAGTGTTGTTATTTTGAAAGTTGATTACCTCCTCTAACCCGCCTCAATATTGAACCCTTAACAATATATATATATATATATATATATATATATATATGTATATGTATATATATATATGTATATGTATATGTATATATATGTATATGTATATGTATATATATATATATATGTATATGTATATATATATATGTATATGTATATGTATATATATATATGTATATGTATATGTATATATATGTATATGTATATATATATATATATATATATATATATATATATATATATATATATATATATATATATGTTTTTGTTTTTTGTTTTTTTTATTTTTTTATACTTTCTTTTCATTGTTTTTCTTTAAACATTATACAGGGGGTTAACAACAAAACAACAACAACACCAACAAAAAGATAAATACAACAGGCTTTTTATGGTATTGATCTTCCTGAGTCCTTATTCTGTAGGTCAATTGTTCCATAGTTTGTATTTCATTTATAATTTTGATCCATTCGTCCTGTGATGGTGGGTCTTGTCAGGGTTCCTGGGTCGTTGACCCAGTATTTTCAGTTCATGGTCACTGTTTATCCTCTGGACGTTCCACTTCCTGTTTTGTGTTAGCGTTACTCTGTGTGCATTATGTTCTAGTTCTTATTCCATGCATCGTTAGTTCAATTGTGTTCAGCTGCTCACTCACCTGTCACCTATCAGTCATTGTTCAGCCAGTGTATTTAAGTCCTCAGTTCTCTCCTGGTCGGCGTCGCGTCATTGACGTTGTCACTGCTGTCTATGCCCCATGTTTGCCTTCCAAGTTCAGATCAGTCAGCCATTCATTCAGTTATTCAGTCAGTCAGCCATCTCCTGTTTTCGTCATTCGTCCCTCACAATAAACACCCTGAATCTTCACCGTGAGTCCTGCGTTTGAGTCCTCTTCTCCATATCCGCTCAGCAACCCCTGACAGGTCTATCTTGGTCCATTTTCTTGTAATTGCCTTTTTACAGGCAGCAAGCATAATTTTCAATATGTAGCTATCTTCTTTCATTACATTTCCCGTAATGACACCAAAGTATAGTAATGTACAAGACTTAGATACAGCATAACCCAGAATTTTACCTATAACTAAATGAACATCTTCCCAAAATTTTGTAATCTTGGGACAGAACCAGAACACATGGGAATGATTCACATTTACCTCTCCACAGCCCCTTGTTATACCCCGATTCTTTTGTCCCCATGATAGAACAGAGAAAACCAACTTATAGTGTGTTAAAACATTTATATTTCTTTTTATTCAATCATCTTCCGGAAGAGAGAGACCCCTGCACAGCTCAAACGCCAGTTGCAAGAGCTCTAACATTTTTAGCTCCACATATGTCTTATATGGTGTTATTTCTGCACTTCAGACGTCACACACGTCACACACAGTTTCAAACATTGCTTATATGGAAAGTTCCTCTTTTCTGTGTCTTTATCTATTAATATGCCTATGCACTAAAACTTCCTGTTTTTTAGTCTGGCTGAGCACTTTGTGAGTCAAAAGTGGCCTTGCTCTACAAGCCTTCATTATTAAAGTACATAAAACAATCTAATAGGAAAATAAGGATACTAAGGATATTGATTTCATGATTTCCATGATCTCATATCCTATCATCCTGATAAACATCTATATCACAACAATTTTACATTTTCTGTGAATTTTCTGAATCTTGGACAAATGAACTTCCCTGAAGTGTTTCCAGCTGGGCGTCGAGTGTTTGTCTGATGCATGAAACGACACGTTTATGAGTATTTGTGAGTATTTATTAAAAGGCGTGCTGCGGGGAAAAACCTGTTGTAACATTCATGTTTTAGCCCCTAAAGGCTCTTTTTGGCTTTTCATCCCTAAACTCTCTGCATGCTCTTTCATGTGATTCGTTTTATTTTGAAAAGTCTCAATAGGATCTTGAGCTTTATTGTGAAAGGTTTATGTGGAAAATAAAGAAGCGGACGGCGGAGCCACACAATGGTTTTACCGTCGTTGTTGCTAACGAGCGTCCGTAGTGTGGTTATATTAAATATAAGAGAAAGAGAGAACTTTAATACAGACACTACAGTGAGCATCACAACCATGTAACATATTTTTACACCATGAAACAAACCATTTTTCATATCATCATCTGATATATATGTTTTATGGAACAGGCCCAGCTCAGGTTGCCTGTTATGCCTTTAAAGCACAGCGCCACCCTGTGGTCATCACTGCACTGGTGAAACTACAAATAACAAGTCTACAGGATGGACGGTGGCCCTGAGAGCTCACACACACTGCTGCTTCTAAAACACCATGAAACAGGAAAATGCTCTGAAAGCACAAAATAATCAAAGTTCAAAGAGACAATAGTGACAGAAACAGAGGCTTCACTGGTGCTGTGAGGGAGAAATCCTAGAGAAACTTCCTGTCTCTTGAGTCTCTGATGGGCGCAGCTCTTGTGGCGACCTGCAGCAGGTGCTTACTGGCGTTTTCTTTTTCTTTTTGTTTTTAACTTTGTTTTAACTCTGTTCTTAACCGTGGTTTTAACTTTTTGCCGAGATGGAGATCTTCTCCACCTTAGTTTTATTGTTGTTGGCGATATTCACCTGGAGTCATTCACTCTCACTGACAATCACTTATACACGCGAGGAACAAAACGGATGAATTACAAGGAAATGTGCTTCATCTTCGGGAGGCTTGTCTGATGGCGCTTACCGAGACGTGGCTGACCGATATGGACAGTGACACTTCACAGCGACTCAGCGGCTTTGGGAACCCTGTCAGATCGGAACTGTGGAGTAACACGCAAATCTCACGGAGAAGGGGTTTGTTTGTATATCAACCAGGGCTGGTGTAATAACTTTACTGTGCGGGAGCAGTTGTGTCTTCCTGACATCGAGCTCCTTTCAGTATCTGTCAGGCCTTTTTACTTACCGAGGGAGATCCCTCAAATTTTTGTCACTGTTGTTTACATTCATCCTAAAGCTGACGTTAAAGTTGCTGCCGACGCCATTTTTAAAGTGGTACACAATCTGCAGACTCTCTCACCGGATGCTCCTAATTTTATTCTTGGTGATTTTAACAATTGTAATCCTAAGAAATCACTGAACAATTCTTTCTTCCTTCTTTCTTTCTTTCTTTCTTTCTTTCTTTCTTTCTTTCTTTCTTTCTTTCAATATGTCACTTGTCCTACAAGGAATAACAAAACACTGGATTTGTGTTATGGACCAATTAAGGGGGCACATAAGTCTGTGGCCGGACCTGCGCTAGGTTCTTCAGATCACAATGTTGTTCACCTCCTCCCTGCTTACAGGTCTGTGATTAGGAGGGAGAAGGCCTGTGTGAAGCAGACTAACGTCTGGACAAAAGACAGTTGTGTTGCCCTTCAGGGGTGTTTTGATTGCACTGATTGGTCCTTGTTTCAAGAGAGCACATCACTGATGTGGCGTGTAGCTACATCTCTTTTTGCAAAGACTCTGTGGTTCCAGTCAGAGAATTTAACACTTTCCCTAATAACAAACCGTGGCTGTCTATAGATATTAAGGATCTGATTCTTAAAAGGAAAATTGCTTTTAACGAGGGAGACGTTCTTGACGTTGCTGAGGGCAGTTCTCCTAAGGCACTGAATGATTTTAGGCCTGTGGCTCTGACTTCTTTAGTGATTAAGACATTTGAGAAGATAATTAAGAAGGAGATTTTAATGTATGTTGAACACCATCTTGACCCCTTCCAGTTTGCCTATAGAGCAGGGAGAGGTGTGGAGGATGCTGTTGTCACACTCCTGCATCTCTTGTATAAGCATCTTGAGGCCCCCCACACCCACGCAAGATTATTATTTGCTGACTTTTCATCTGCATTCAACACAATTCAACCCCTCTTACTCGCTGACAGGCTTTACAATCATTTCAAGCTTGACACTAGTCTGGTCGGCTGGGTGACAGACTTTCTGATCAATAGGTCACAATGTGTGAGGGTGAATCATGTATTTTCTGATGTGCTCTCCTCCTCTACTGGATCACCCCAGGGTTGCTGCCTCTCTCCCCTTCTGTTCATTCTGTACACAAATGAGTGTCGCAGCAATTTCAGAAACAGACACATCCTGAAGTTTGCTGACGACACAGTGATCGTCAGTCTTCTAGTGGGGGATGAGTCAGGCCATGGACAGGTTGTAGATGATTTTGTGAATTGGTGTAATGAGTCCTTCCTTTCACTTAATGTGTCAAAAACTAAAGACATGATTGTAGATTTTAGGAAGTCCTCTTATAGCTCATCACCTACTATCATTAAAACTGCAGATATTGGGATAGTTGAGAGTTATAAATATCTAGGTGTGGTACTTGACCATAAACTGTGTTTTGAATCTCATGCTGATGCCACTACTAAAAAGGTTCAACAAAGACTGTTCTTTTTAAGGAAAATGAGATCTTTTAATGTCTCATCTGAGATGTTGTCTTTGTTTTATAGAAGTTTTATCGACTCTGTGATGTCTTTTTGTATCTCTGCCTGGTTTGGTAACCTGACGGTGAAGAATAAGAATCGGTAGGGACTTCTGGTAAAAACTGCTAGCAAAATTTCAGGGCGCTGGCAAGATGGACTTTTGGCCATTTACAATAGAAATGTGCTTAGAAAGGCTCATTCTATTATTAATTGTGTGAACCATCCACTTCACAGTGAGTTTGAGTTGTTGCCTTCCGGCCGCCGTTTTAGAGTACCTCCTAGGAGGACTAAAAGACTCCAGGTCTCTTTTATCCCTACTGCGTCTTGTCTCCTTAATGGCAAATAATTGTCCTTGAACTTTCTATCATTATTATTGTTATTATTATTTTATAGTATTGTTCTGTTTATTTTTATCCCCCTGCTGCTAAACTAATTTCCCCTTGTGGGACAATAAAGAAATTGAAATTGAAATTGAAATTGAAATTCCTGCCAGTATACGAGCCCACCAACAGAGACAGAACCAGTTCATCCTCCATCACTTACTGTGGCTCCCGTTGCTCTTCTGTTGCTTTTCATCATAGACGTGTCTTTACTTGCTTCTTGTTTTAATTGCACTTAGAAACATGTTGTGTCTTTAGCCTGTCACAGCTGCCCAGATGTTGCTGCTGCAACTGGAGCTGATTCATGTAGTCATGTGTCTGTGAACAGCCAATCACAGGAAGGCATTCAGAAGCAACAGAAACTCAGAGAAACAGCTGAGATGTGCTGAGTGAAACAAGAACTGACAACAAATGTTAAAGTTTCAGTTCAAATGGTGGTTTTGTTTGCAGGGACTGTGAGTGGATGGAGATCCTGGTCTTCCTCAGCTTTGAGTTCTTCCTCTGTTATGAGAACCTCAGGGGGAGAACATGTGCTCACTCTCAGCTGGTTTAACAGGAAAGAAGCTCTTTTAGATCAAAGCTGAGAAACTGTTTGTGACAGCGTGTTTGAACTCTGTCACCTTTCTCTCCTCAGTCTGCTGCTGGATGCTGTCAGGCCCATCAAGCTCTGCTGTAAAGGCTTCCATGTCCCAGGCTTCACCTTTACCTGCTGACCAATGGGAGGTGTGGCCAAAACAGCGATGGGGAGTGGAGCAGCCGGTAGGAGAGGTGAGGCTCTTGTATGCAGCCTGTTATCTGTGGGACCAGGGAGGACGTGACACAGATGTTGCTGATTCAACATCTGTGTGACAGCTGGAGCAGCACAGTCTGTAGGACACAACTGCATGTAGGAGACACCAAGGTTTACATGGTCTAAGCAGACGACTGACTCAAGCAGCCTCATTACAGGCTGCTGGCTACAAGCACATGACCACAGTGACTGGTTTCACTGGTGTCTGTCCCAGTCTGTGACAGAGGGCAGAGATCAGCATGTGGCAGAGATACAGGAAGTGGCAGACAGCCTGCACACAGCGTTTCCTCTGGGAGTGTGTTTCACAACACACCCTGTTTGTGTTTCTCACTAACATGTTGCAGTTTTTCTTGCACACAGCAGCACTTTGATCATTTCTCCTGCTTTTCTTCCTTTTCTAGCTTTTATACACTGACAGTAAAACAAAACTCCAAAGTCATCATTTGAGGAGCTTCTTAAGAGTTTCTGTGAGTTTAGTGAAGTCAGCCTCTCACAAATAAGTGTGTGTGTGTTAATCTATGTATGTAATGTTCAGAGAGGACTGCACTGATTTAGCATCCAGGTGAGCAGCTTATGAGCCAACAGGGGAAATTTAGCTGTATTATTTTGGTTTAAATGTAATAATTTATGATTTCATGTTCCAATATTTCACTTTTCCCAATGTTTTGTTATCATTTGGTCTAAAAACCATGACAAACAGCAGTGTTACAGTTGTTAGCATTAGCTCCTATAGAGCACTCAGTCACTGTATTGGTGTTAGAGACATGAACATATCTGAGCTGATTGTGTGTTTCAGATGTGCAGCAAACTCAACTGTCCCTGTGATTTTCCTGCTGTAGACATTATCCCCATGATACTGACGTCCTCTGGTGGGACGAGGTCACACGTTTATGGATTCAGATGCTAACTGGACCAGACTGGTGTCAAACTTTGTGCTATAGAAGCAAATCAAAGAAGAACTAGTTGAACCTGAGCTGTCTTTAGTGGTGACACCAACACCATGGCAGCCTGCACATGCTGACCCAGGGTCAGTGTTGAACCTATAAGCTGTGTCCTCATAGTTCAATATGTCCTCACTGCACAGATCAATGACATCAGAGCTGTAATGTTGTTCCCCGTCTCACTAAAACTTCTGACATAAGGTGACTTTTCTGGGTGATTCCTACTCCAGGGTGACCAGTTTGAATCCCTCTGTTACTGCTGGGAACATGCTGCTAAAGTGCCCTTGAGCAAGGCCACATTCAGCTTATGAAGCCAACCCTGGGCTCTGCTTGCTGGCAGTGACAGAGTAGATGAAACAGCTCAGTGGATCCTAACTCAAAGCTAACAGCGCTCTGTCATCGATAAGTGAAATATAGCTGACTCACCCACAGCTGCACACAAACACCTCCAACACCTACAGGTCAGTAGATCCACTGCTGTCTCTGAACAAACTTTGCTTGTTCAGCGTTTGCTGCTGCTGACTTTGAAAATCACACCAAACATGGACTCAAATATATCGACTCACCTTGGACTAAAGAGAAGCTCGGCACTGCTCACAAAACTCAAACACAAAAGGCTTTTTAAAGACAACAATCACTTTAACTGACACACAAACATGACTGAGTACAGAGGAGCTGCTGGTTTGAAGCCACAGAAATGTTCAAATGTTTAAACACACTGGAGCGTTGCAGCCATGATGCATTTGTTCTGCCAAGGCCACACACGAGCATTTTAGTATCAGTTCATCTCTGACCATGGCAGCACAGTCTTTCCAGTACAGTGATGTTGGTGGGGACAATGGGTACTGATTGTTCATTGGCTGTAAGCCGGTCACATGGACGTTTAACTGGTGCTTTGATTGCTCTGTAGTCTTTTGTGCCTGTGAGCTGGTCCTAAAATGAGACAGATTATAATTGTCACCATTCTGTTAATGACTCTTATTATGTGCACTCTCCTCCACTGCAACACTAAACACATTAAACCTTTATTTTTGTATAAAGTCAGGATTTATTTATTGGCTTGGAGCCTGGATCTTGGAGCCTCCCTGAAGGACTCGTCCATCAATAATTGTCAGGAGGACGATTAAACCTTCTGCACACGTCCTGTAGTTACACACTCGGGAAGAAAGATGGCGTCCTCGCTCTCCAACATGATCTGTGTCTCATCCAGGACGCTCAAACACAGATTAGTTCCCAAATATTAGACGCACTGGTTCTTCATGCGTTTCTACCTGAGCACTCAAAGTCATTTATACAACAGGCCTCATTCACCTGTTGGTGCATCTGTTTCTGTGTTTGGGTGTTTCCATCAGTGCCTGATGTTTGTGATCTTTGATCTATTCTGAATTCTCTCTTTGCAACAAAAATATTGTTTGGCTTCTTTTGCAAACAAGGCAAAAGAATTTGAATGGATTCATTTACTGATCTTACTTTTCTAATGCAAAGCCGTCCTTTCAATGCTTTATGAATAAAACCAAACAATATTTTTAAAACTTTCCCAAAATATAAAAGCTATTAAAACCATAAACTTCTGCTCCTTGTTCATGTGATTCTTCTTCTAGACTGTCTGTAATTGTTATTGCTAATTGTCAATAAAGTTGTTTTTTTTATAAGTTATGTTCTAAAGGAAGCTTGTGGCGAGGGAGGAGGGGCGACTAAAAGCCAGGTTCATATAGTGGGAAAGTACTCAGGTCATGTGAGGATATTTACTGATGCGTCAACACTGTCAGATAAAAGAATGGCTGTTGCATTTTTTCTCCCAGAAATAAGTTTTGTGATGAGTAAAAGAATTACAGATGATGCGGCAGTTTATACTGGGGAGCTGGTAGCGATTTTACTGGCTTTGAACTGGGTGGAGGACGCACCAATAGGGAAGTATTTGGTTTGCTGGGACTCTAGCAGCGCGCTAGTGAGTACAGGTAATATGTCTTCAGACTCTAGGCAAGATATTGTTTTTGATATACTTCATTTATTGTATAGAATCAAACACAGAGGGATAGAAGTGGTATTCTTATGGCTTCCTGTGAATATCGGTGTTGATGCAATGAACAGGACGATAAGTTTGCAAAAGGTGCAGCAAGAAGAAGTCATGTAGGTTTGACTATAAAACACAGTAAACGTGAGGTGAAGAGTATAATCAAGGTAAAGATGAAGGACGAGTGGCAGGCACAATGGGACAGAGACGGGAAAGGCAGATATTATTATACAGAAAACAGTCGTGTAGAAGAAGCTGCAGGAGAGACGAGGATGTAATCTGGAGAGTCAGATTTGGTCACACAGGCTTGAATAGCACACTTAAAAAGATAAACATGACACAGGGAAGTGTGACTTCTGTGGACAAGAGGAGACGTTTGACGGGTTGTTAGCGTAGTCAGGATGCTGGATGGAAATGCTGTGCCTGACAGGATGCCAGTGATTACAGGCTGGACTTTGTCTTCCTGTTACAGATGGATCCAGGCCCTGGATGACTCCTGGACACGCATGACCAACACTAGGCTGCCTTCATCCATCCTTTCCTCCTTCATTGAGACTCAGAATCAGCATGTATGTTACAGGGTGAGTACCTACAACTACCTGGATGGTGTCAGTAACAAAAGCAGTAACAGCTACAGTATTAATCAAAGAAGTGAAGTTGTTCATTTTTTAAATCACATTTTAATGAAGATTTGACAAAACAAGGATGAAGTTTGTGTTTTATTAGTTTTATCACTGATTTGAATCCTTTCCTTTCATTCAAGTTAAAGTAGACGTGTGAACACAAACATAAAGGGACACAACTACTTCTCCATGATGTAAACCTGAAGTATTACACAACTTTATGAACCACCTGTTATCCTGGTAGATGAGTACAGCAATAAATCTTTTACTTGAACATCTTCTGGCTCCAACAAGCTTTGAAATGTGACCATGAAGTTAGCTACACACTGACTGAAACCCACAGCTGTGACTGTGGATCGCATCCACAGTCACAGTGTACCTGCTGTCTCTGTGTGAGCCTTTGCACTGCTGCTCGCAGCACCGTCACTCAGTGCTCGCTGCTGTTATTGAATCCACTTTTTACTGTCTGTTAAAAGATTTTGAATTTTATTAATATTCAACAGTGATAAATGTTTATGTTTAGCTTATTTGAATTGCACAGTAATGCCTGTACATAGCGTGTCAGCAAATTCTTTAGCTGGAACAAAGTGACCACATGAGGAAGTTGCTCAAGTTTAGACAACACCCACATGTATTGTTTTAACCCACTACAAGATCGTTAATCAACTTGTTCCTCTTCGTCTTGCAAGGCTGCATCCTGTGCAGCCTCGTATGCAATCAGCAGATAAGAAGTTCTTTTTTTCCTAACTTGTACTCCACCCATGAGTGTTACGTGAGTAGGGCAGTATATAATAAACTCTGAGTGAATGCCTGGGGCGCTTTGCATGCACGTTTCTGTAGTCGACAGAACGTGGTCAGGCAATCGTCCATGTACATGAATTAACTCTGGGCCCGTGATTCTTTGCTTTCCTGAGATTTTTCTCCTTACACTGTCCGTGCAATCAAGCTCCTCTGCAGAGCTTCATAGAAGATGCAGAAACAAAGAAGTTCAGCTGCTAAAAAAATATCTTAGAACCAGTTTATGTGTTAAGGGATCCTTTGCAGTTGTGATTGTTGCCTCTGTTTTTGTCCTTTGGTTCCTGGGAGCCTTTTAACATTTCCATCAGCAACAAATATCTGAACAGGGTTTATTGTAGACTGTAGGCTGAGTAGGAAATACAGGATTAAATAGTTGTGATTATTTATTAGATGTTGTTAAAGATGATCAGATGTTTGTTTACTTTAATGCTGTGGCTTCAGTCAGCATCACTGCGCTGTATAGTTTTATTTTTCTGATCATTAATGTTGCTGAATAAAAGTCTGGTTGGTCTGCACCTCAACTCTGCCTCTAGCCTCCTTCTTTAAACCAGCAGAGTTAGTCAGTTATTACAGCTCGAGTTGTTCTGCAGGAGACCGAGAGTACTGTCCTTGGTCCATAATGACATTAATCCTCAAAAATAGTTCTGGCATAATAATTGTGCACACAGTGTAAAACTGAAGAAGCTTCTCAGATGATGTCTTCAAGAAACTTAAAAAATCCAGACACTTTTGTTTCTGAGCTCCTTAATTCAATTCAGTTTTATTTATATAAATCACAACAACAGTCGCCTCAGTGTGCTTTATATTGTACAGAAGATACAGAGAAAACTCCAGCAATCATATGACCCCTATGAGCAGCACTTTGGCGACAGTGGGAAGGAAAAACTCCCTTTTAACAGGAAGAAACCTCCAGCAGAACCAGGCTCAGGGAGGGGCGGGGCCATCTGCTGTGATTGGTTGGGGTGAGAGAAGGAAGACAAGATAAAGACATGCTGTGGAAGAGAGACAGAGGTTAATAACAGATATGATTCAATGTAGAGAAGTCTGTTAACACATAGTGAGTGAGAAAGGTGACTGGAAAGGAAACACCCAGTGCATCATGGGAATCCCCGGCAGCCTACATCTATTGCAGCATAACTAAGGGAGAATTCAGGATCACCTGGTCCAGCCCTAACTATATGCTTTAGCAAAAAGGAAAGTTTGAAGCCTAATCTTGAAAGTAGAGATAGTGTCTGTCTCCTGAATCCAAACTGGAAGCTGGTTCCACAGAAGAGGGGCCTGAAAACTGAAGGCTCTGCCTCCCATTCTACTTTTAAATACTATAGGAACAACAAGTAGGCCTGCAGTGCGAGAGCGAAGTGCTCTAATAGGGTGATATGGTACTACAAGGTCATTAAGATAAGATGGGGCCTGATTATTTAAGACCTTGTATGTGAGGAGCAGGATTTTGAATTCAATTCTGGATTTAACAGGAAGCCAAAACAGGAGAAATCTGCTCTCTCTTTCTAGTCCCTGTCAGGACTCTTGCTGCAGCATTTTGGATTAACTGAAGGCTTTTCAGTGAGTTTTTTGGACATCCTGATAATAATGAATTACAGTCGTCCAGCCTGGAAGTAATAAATGCATGAACTAGTTTTTCAGCGTCACTCTGAGACAGGATATTTCTAACTTTAGAGATGTTGCACAAATGGAAGAACGCAGTCTTACATATTTGTTTAATATGTGCGTTGAAGGACATGTCCTGGTCAAAAATGACTCCAAGGTTCCTCACAGTGTTACTGGAGGCCAAGGTAATGCCATCCAGAGGAAGAATCTGGTTAGATACCATATTTCTAAGATTTTCAGGGCCGAGTACAATGACCTCAGTTTGATCTGAATGAAGAAGCAGAAAGTTAGCGGCCATCCAGGTCTTTATGTCTTTATGTCTGTGTCTGATAGAGTTGTTGAAACTTGGTTAAGAAAGGAGGTGAGGATCAGTGAGCAGCAGTGTGGCTTCATGCTGAGAAAAAGCTCTACACATGTGATGTTTGCTTTAAAAGTGTTGATGCAGAAGTTAAGAGAAGGTCAGAAGAAGGTGCAGAGTGACTTGTGAACAGATTGACAGATGAGGTAAGACAGACTGTGTAGAGTGTGATTTATGATCTGCAAAGAGAATACTGTGCACACAGAGTCTGAGTTTGCTTTGAAGGGAAGAGGAATAAAAAGTCAACCAAAGCAAGACAGAATATATGTGTGAATGAGACATGAAGAGAGAAAGATGAAAATAGATGAGTTTAATGCAGCTGTAGTATTGAAGGGTCTTTACAATATAAAGCACCTTGGGGCAGTTGTTGTTGTTAGTCTATAAAAAGAAAACAAAAGAAGAAAACAAGGACAAAGACAACAACACAGCAGGGAAACCACAGCAACAACCTACATAAGCATAAGTGACAGTAAATAATAAATACTGAATGTTACTGAGCAGCACACAAGACAACACACGATGTGATTAGAGGCAGCAGCCAAGGAATATAGTGTTTGTCTGTGAACACCAGTGTGCAAACCTGTGTGCTGTCACACAGCAATGCCTACATAAATCACACCACTCTGCTTAAATAATAATAATAATGTTTAGTAAGTAGTAAGTAAACTTAATTTATATAGCACCTTTCACAGACATATGTCACAAAGTGCTTTACAAGGTAAAAACATAATACAGTCATAAAATACACCATGAAAACCCTGGTCTAATTAAAAGCTTTTTGAAATAAAAATGTCTTTAGCTGCTTTTTGAAGGTCTCCACTGAGTCCAAACCCCGTAGAAATAGGGGAAGTGCATTCCACAATCTGGGTGCAACAGCTTGGAAAGATCGGTCCCCTCGGGTTTTAAAACGAGTGTGGGGGACCACTAAAAGATTTTGGTTTGCTGATCTCAGGTTACGAGTGGAGGTGTGTGTATGAATCAGATCAGCAATGTAGGGGGGTGCCTGTCTCTTTAATGCTCTAAAAGTTAAAACTAGAATTTTAAAATGGAACCTGAATCTGATTGGTAGCCAGTGCAGCGACTTTAACACAGGGGTCATATGAGCACCCTTGTTCGAGCGGGTCAGTAGCCTCGCTGCAGAGTTTTGAACAACCTGTAGGCGGGATAGCCCTTTCATGTTTAGACAAGTAAACAGGCTGTTACAGTAGTCGAGTCTTGTAGAGATAAAAGCATGTATTATCATCTCGAGTTCACTTGTTGACACGATGGATCTAAGTTTAGAAATGTTCCTCAGGTGAAAAAAGCAGGTTCTTACTGTCTGATTTAGATGTCCCTCCAAAGAAAAAGCTTCATCAAAAATGACACCCAAGTTTCTAAGGTTATGTTTCTGTGAGGAACCTAAGTCACCCAGTCGCCATTTAATATCAGGTATTGCACTGCCTGGTGCAATAATCAAAGTTTCTGTTTTGTCTGGGTTTAGCTGTAAGCAGTTATTGTTCAACCATTGTTTAATGTTGGTTAAACAGTCAATCAGATTGGAGAGCTTATGAGCTTCAGCTTAAACGAATAATATAGCTGAATATCGTCAGCAAAAAGATGGTAAGATACTTCAGGTAACTGCTGTATTATCTGACTTAAAGGAAGAATGTATATTAAAAACAGAATAGGTCCCAGCACAGAGCCCTGAGGAACTCCACACAACAACTCTGTAGATTCCGACATGATCTGGTTTGCAGACACACTAAAACTCCTTTCAGATATATAAGATGAAAACCAGTCTAAAACAGAGCCAGACATCCCAACCAGGTCTCTCAGTCTGTTTATCAGGATGGTATGGTTGACTGTATCAAAGGCTGAGGTAAGGTCTAACAAGACTAGGACTGTGTATTCTCCGGAGTCTGCTGACATCATAATATCATTAGTTACTTTCAGTAGTGCTGTCTCAGTGGAATGCAATTTACGGAACCCAGATTGAAAACGGTCATGGATGTTATATTTCTCCAAGTATGCCGTAAGGTGGACAGCTACTGCCTTCTCAAGGAGTTTTGACATAAATGGGAGTTTGGAGATAGGTCTTAAATTTTGAAGTAGTGTTGGGTCCAGGTTGGGTTTTTTGAGCCTTGGTTCCACAATGGCATGTTTAAAAATGCTGGGGAACACCCCAGTCTGAAGAGAAACATTAAAAAGGTTCACAACCCAAGGACCAATGGTGTCAAAGGCATTAATAAAAAGCTTAGTGGGGATAATGTCTGAGGGGCTTGAGGATGGCTTCATTTTGTCAACCAGGGCTGCTATTTCCTCATATGTTACAGTTGTAAAAGTTGACCAGGAGTACAAAGGGAGTGCCTGACTCGGAGAACAAGAAAGCTTTGGGGAAATTTTAGCATTGACGTCGTTAATCTTATCAACAAAAAATCGGAGGAGTTTATTACTATCTACTTTAGAGTGTACATCTAAAGGTACCACATCTGGGGAGACAATAGCACTAACTTTGTCAAAAAGAAACTTGGGATTTCTCTTGTTTTTTGTTATGAGCCTAGAAAAATATTCAGATCTAACAGTTTTCACTGTGTCATTTAAGGAGAGCATGAGATCTCGAAGATGGAGCCTGTGTACGTCAAGTTTGGTTTTCTTCCATAGTCGTTCTATTTTGCGGCATATTCTCCTTAAGTTTAAGATAGTCTCATTTATCCAAGGGCATGTCTTCTTTTGTAAAACATAATGGAGAACCTCTCAGCAGTAGTCTCAGTTATTATGCGTCTATGAGTTTTTAACTTCACAGGCATCTGTTTAGAGCTAAAATTAAGTTCAACAAAGATACAGTTATGGTCACTCAAATGTACATCCTCAGCAAACACATTGCCAATGTTGAGGCCCAAGGAAAAAACAAGGTCCAAGGTATGGCCTTTTAAATGGGTTGGACCGGAGACATGTTGGACAAAGTTAAAAGACTCAGATATAGATAGAAGTTCAGCTGCAGAGTTAGATGAGGCATCATCAATATGAATGTTAAAATCCCCAAGAATTAAAACTTTCTCCAGCTTGATAATAGAAGATAAGAAGTCCATAAAATCCTTTAAGAACTCAGTAGCAGGGCCAGGAGGGCGATAGACTAAAACACAATAAAAGATGTTCGTAGAGCCCACCTTAATTGTTTGCGACTCAAAGGAAGAATAGTTTTCAGTTTGCATACCTCTGCAGATGAAACTGTCCTTAAAGACAACGGCAAGACCTCCACCACGGCGACCTAAACGGGGGGCGCCCAAGTAAGAGCAGTCTGCAGGACGCAGTTCGTTTAGGTGAACAAATTCGCCATCCCTCTGCCATGTTTCGGTGAGAAACAGAAAGTCCAGGCTTTTCCTTGTGAAGAGCTCATTCAGAGAGAAGGATTTGTTTGCGATGGAGCGGGCGTTCAAGAGCGCAATCCGATTAAAAGCTGGTAGCGCAGGTTTCCCATCAGCTTGTCGGAGTGGAATTGACAACAAACACCGTGTCCGCACGCGAGGTCTCCAGCAGCGCCACGGAACCGGCGGGGCCAACCACCGGTTGTGCGATGCGGGCTGTGAGGGCGCAGTGGTGGGGGGATAATCGGCAAAATCCAGAGCATCAGATGGGCAGGATCCACGCTGTAGTGGCTGCAAGTACGTGTTTCCAATCAAATCCGGAAGGGTAACTGGTAGCAGAAACCGGGGACGCCTCCAGACGAGTCGGGAGATCTCCGATCTGTAGGCTCGTCTGATGTGTACCTGGATGCCGGCCCTACAGCCTCTTTTCCTCGATTTCTTCTTGGAATTCTTTAGGGCACGTTTCGCCGGTAGCAAGAAGTAATCCGGTGAGGTGGAAGATTGCACAAATGGTGGGGGGAAAGTTTTTCTATAACTGTCCCAGTCATCATAAAGGCGTTCCATAGACTCTTTGATGTGGAGCAAGGAAGAACGGTCGTAAATCACAGCAGCATAGCTCCATATATTAAACGTCAGGGCTGATATAAAAACATAACATACAATACAGCGTAGGCAGGTAGACGTCGAGCCGAGCAAAGGCGCCATCTTCCTGTCACAGTCAGCTGTCACAGTCAGCTGATTCCCAGTTTAGTGAAGCAGGTGAAGCAAAGGGCTGCTTTTAATAGGCTGGGAGACCCAGGTGTGCTGCTTTAGCTGGTGAGCCTCTTATGCTAGCCTCCATCTATAAGCTGGGATCATAGGAGCACTGCAGTCCTTACTAGATCAAGTATTGTTATTTATGCAGGTGACAAAAGTTTACATTCACAGAGTCATAGAATTGAGCCTCGTTTGAAAAGCAGGTGTTTAATGCAGCTGCTTAGAGTTCACACACAGTAGAAGAATCAGACTTGAGTCACATTTCAAACCACTGGAAAAATACTTAGCAAGTAATAATGAAAACACCACAGACTTAGTATATCCTGTTTAGTCCTGTGTTTGATATTAATGTGCTGTTCAGAGAGGATCTTATGTCCTCTTTTACAAAGCCGCCCCTTTGTTTCATGATGTTTGTGTATAAATGAATGTAGGTGTATTTATAAGTGTGAAGGAGCCCTGGGAGAAAAGACTGAAGCTTGTGCCAAAGAACAAACAGGAAAGAAAGATCAGCATTAATAAAGACGAGCACAGAAGGAGCCCAAGCACGTGTTTCTTTTTCAGATTTCTCTAAAAGTGTGTGTTCATTTGTTCCATCTGTCTTCTTCACAATAAACAACAGCTGACAGACACACATGCACTCTGTGTCACTTTACAGGGGCTGATGAAAGTGGACACAGTAAAGGGAGAGCTGGACCTGCTCTACACATCCTGGACTCTGTTAACAGACTTTATTCTGCAGCATCAACAGATGACGTATAAAAATATATGAAAATATAGAAATGTTTAACATTGTGACTGTTCACATTAGTGAAGCTGTTACTTTGCTGCCAGGTGAAAAAAGATCCCTAAAGCTGAGTCTTATTAAACATCTGCTGCACGAGAGAGTTTCATGGCCCTGCTTTATCCTTTGCTTGCTGACCACCTCGTCCTGAAACCTCTTCATCATCCTCACAGTTGTGTGAAGAAAGAGGGAAGCAGGTGGAGATGGAAACCATCTGTGCTCCTGTGTTCACTTGTGTGTGTGCGTCTATGGTCATATCTAATGTGTACCTACAGACAAATACAAACACAAACACCTGGCATTGCACAAGAGTCTCTACTGGAGCAACCTGCAGATGTCAGAGATGTGATTAGAGGGTAAAGTGGACTAGTGAGTGCATCTATGTTGTTGTTGTCTGCTGGGGGACAGCATCAGCTCCAGAGATGCATCAGGATCAGCAAACTAATCTGCAAGGCTGGAAGTGTCACTGAAGGAGTTTGAGTCAGTGAGGGACTCAAACTCTTGACTCTGTGAGCTGAACACAGCTGTCAGGCAAAACATCTGTGATGGGACATTTCTTTATTTCATGATCACTTTGTCACTTAGTTCTATGCATGTAGGACAGCATCACATGTGAGTCTTATGCTGCTTCACATCTTTGTTCGACACACACACAGTGGGGCATTGTAAGTTCATGTGGGTAAAACCTTTTATTGAGTCTGTTTGTCATTGACCTGATCGACCTGTAGCACCTACCAGAGGGAAGGGGTGGGGGGTGGAGTGAGTGTCCAGGGGGTCCTTGAGGACGACATTGCCAGTATATAAATGTCTCTGAGGGAGGTTAGTGTCGGGCCCAGGGCCGCTCTGCTGCCCTCACCACCCGCTGCAGTTTCCTCTTGTCCTCCACAGCAGCTGAACCACAGTGTGCAGCAGAAGGATCTCCATGGTAGAAGTTCATTAGCAGTTTGTGATTAGCATTCTTACGTAGATCTCAAATTAAAAACCAATGATTGATGCAAAACTCATTTGTTGCTTTGGGTTTGTTACTTTCAGTTTATTTAATATAAACTTTGATGTCATTTCTTCTTCCATTGACCTGAATCCTCACAGTTTATAGAAGGGGCCCTGTTGATGTGGAGAAACTTCTGAGCACATGTGATGTGCAAGTTAAGAGCATTTGAGCATCTCATGGTGGTTACCTCGGAGACTATCTGTCACTTTGTGTAGAGCCACGCCCACAGCGCACAGAATACATGCGTACGACTAATTTGTCCACACAGGAGGCATCTTGATGCTGTCATCATACACAAAGGCTTTTGTACAAAGTGTTAAACAAACTGCAGCAAGTGTGTTCAAGACTTTTTCCCTGTCTTATTTCTCTTTATTACACATAATCTATGGAAACGTGTGGTTTGATTACTTTGCATGTGTGGATTTGATGGGTTGTTGCCACATCTGGTGAGATTTTCATGTCAACAGAACCTTCTGAAATATATTTCTTTAGAAAATTGGTGACACTGGTGAAATACATCCAATAGCCGCTCTATTTAAACCCCATAACCACACTGGGTAGCAACCTCACCACTACATGGCCACAGAGATTTCCACAGTATGCACCTGTGTGGAACAGGAACATGACACAGAAATGTATTACAAAGATCTAGTCTGGTTAAATATTACAGTTTATCTTTCAGGTTCATTTCTTGGATGATTTTGTAAGAAACAAACTGCTTGAATGGCGACTAAATGAGTTGGAGGAACGATTTGAAGTTAAATTATTATTACTTGGTGGCTTTTTTGTATCAACTGTGACACTTAGTAGTAGAACTGACACACAAAACAACAACTACACTAACTATATAGTCTGCAACACACCCAGTGAGCTTGATTTGAAAACCTTTTCTGTCTTACTGACATCACTGAGTTAATCCCTGAAGTTGGTCCAAAGATTCAGACGCAGTCTTGGGCAGTTAAAGGTGAGTCTGTCACGGGTCTTTGTAACCCAGCATTTTAACTTGTTGTATTTTATGTTGTGCTTCTGAGTCCTTGGTTGTGCTGTTTTGTGGGAAAACTGCCCTTCACTACTACCTCTCCCACCTGGAAAACAAAGACTCATACATCAGGGTACTTTTGGTTGATTACAGCTCGGCTTTCAATCCTGTGATCCCACAAAAACTCACTCACAAGCTGGCAACACTCGACCTGCACCCTCCACCCTCTGTGACTGGCTACACTCGACCTGCACCCTCCACCCTCTGTGACTGGCTACACTCGACCTGCACCCTCCACCTTCTGTGACTGGCTACACTCGACCTGCACCCTCCACCCTCTGTGACTGGCTACACTCGACCTGCACCCTCCACCCTCTGTGACTGGCTACACTCGACCTGCACCCTCCACCTTCTGTGACTGGCTACACTCGACCTGCACCCTCCACCCTCTGTGACTGGCTACACTCGACCTGCACCCTCCACCCTCTGTGACTGGCTACACTCGACCTGCACCCTCCACCCTCTGTGACTGGCTACACTCGACCTGCACCGTCCACCCTCTGTGACTGGCTACACTTGACCTGCACCCTCCACCCTCTGTGACTGGCTACACTCGACCTGCACCCTCCACCCTCTGTGACTGGCTACACTCGGCCTGCACCCTCCACCCTCTGTGACTGGCTACACTCGGCCTGCACTCTCCACCCTCTGTGACTGGCTACACTCGACCTGCACCCTCCACCCTCTGTGACTGGCTACACTCGGCCTGCACCCTCCACCCTCTGTGACTGGCTACAGGACTTTTTGACTGGCAGACAAACACTGGCGTCCCACAGGGTTGCGTCCTCAGTCCCATCCTCTACACCCTGGTCACCCATGACTGTATCACCTCCAATAAAGACAACATCATTTTGAAGTTCACGGATAACACTGCAGTGATTGGTTGCATCACTGGAGAGGACGACGTGGCTTATAGGAGAGAGGAGGCTGGTCTGGTGTCACGGTGTGAGGACAAAAAACTCACCCTCAACACTGATAAGACAAAGGAGATGATAGTGGACATGAGGAAGAAGAAGAGGCCTCACCAGCCGCTGTTTACCCGGGAGCGTGAAGTGGAGAGGGTGAGCAGCAGCCCATGGGCGTCCACATCAGTGAGGACCTCACCTGGACACTGAACACCACACAGCTGGTCAAGAAGGCTCAGCAGCTGCTGTATTTCCTGAGGAGGCTGAGGAAATTTGGTATGTTGGCCAAGATCCTCAGCAGGTTCTACAGCTGCACTGTGGAGAGCACCCTGACCAGCTGCATCACTGCATGGTACGGCAGCACTACTGCAAACCGCAAACGCCTGCAGAGAGTGATAACAACTGTGGAGAAGATCATCAGGACCCCACTGCCCACTCTGCAGAGCAGCTACCATCACAGAGTCCAGAGGAGAGACACACCTCTGCCCTCGAGACGAAGGTTCAGAAGTGTGAAATCTAGAACATCCAGACTCAACAACTCCATCTTCCCCACTGCTATCAGACTCCTGAACAGCTGACCGACCTCAAACTGCAGTTTGCACATCAGCTCACTTTGCACACTAAGTTTATTTTGCACATTAAACTCCTTTGTACATCCATGTACATCGACATCCGCAGACCACACGTGTCTTCAGTTATTTATTTGTACTTATTTGCAGTTATTTATCTTTTTATTTTATTTTTTTAAGTTATTTTTTATCCTTATTTTATCTTTTTATTCATTCTTATCTTGTTCTTTTAACCCTTAACTAACTTGGCATTGTGCACGGTGTGTTTAGATTCAGTTTAAATTCAGGGACATGGAGCCCCTGTTGATCCTCTACCTGATCACACGAGCCAAGGTGTGAAAACGGGTGTGGGTCACAATCAGCAAAGGTTTTGGGTGAACCCATTGTGAGATCTAGCCCCACGCTATCATGTGATTTCCTGTGATCAAATGTCCCAGGATGTGAGTGGTCGTTAAGACGTCCGAGTCCCTCTTCAAGCAACTTAAAGAAGTCCAGACGCTTTTCTTTCAGGCTCCTTCGACAACATCATTCATAGAACAACTTCCAGCTTATTTTGCTCGGCCACAGTTTGGATGGATTTGCATTTAAAGATGCAACAAGACTAAAATGGTTAGGGTCAGGAGGTCAAAGGTCAGAGCTCCTGTGGGTCTGAGGGTGGCCTCACGTTGGAGAAGGATGAAGGAGTCTGACCTGAGCCAGTGTTTGACATGAACACATCAGAACTGCTGTCAGTGAGCCTAACGACAGCCGTTAGCATCATTTCAGTGTTTCAGTCATTTAAAAACACTTCCTGTCACTGTGGTGGTTACAGTGACATCATGCAGTTTGTGCTTTGACCTCCAGAGGGCGACAAATCAGCACAGACAGAGAGATCCATTCAAACTTTGCTGCAATCAGTAATAATTCTTCAAATATAATCATCAGTGTTTGAGCAGTTATGATATCAGGGACAATCTAGACATGTGTGACAATACTGAACATGTCACATGACACACCTTAAACATCATGTGATCCACTCTCAGTCTGCACTTTCATTCATGACTTCAACAGGTTGAAATGAGCTTTGAAGAAACATTCAGTGAAATAAATCTTTCATGGATTCATGTGAGCAGCAGATGAACTTTGTACCAACAACATCTTCAATGATAACATAACAGAGTCTGAATGAAGCTCAGGTGTTGATGCTGCTCACTGATTGGACAGTTGGTTTCAGCTCTGCGCTGTGCTTCCTGCACAGGTGAAGGTAGAAAGTGTGACTGGATCTATAGACTGGAAACAGAGAAACATGCTGAACATTTGAAGCTTTGCAGCAGAAATGTTCATGTTACAAATACAGCAGAGCTGATCTGGGATCAGTGTGTTCACACCTGCAGCTACAACAAGGTTTCATGTCTCCACACGTCAGCATGTGAACTTTACTCTGACTCAGTCTGAGCAGTCAGACGCAGATTTTTAAAGTTAACACATCAGCACACACAGAGCTGAGCCCCTCCCACCTGTGCTGAGTTTCAGGTGGAGCCCCGCCTCCTTCCAGGAAGCAGCTCACCTGTGTGTCCGTGTTTAGTGTCCAGGTGTGGAGTGGAGCTTGTTGTTGGTGTGTTAAGAAACTGTAAGTTTGCTTTGTTTCCTCCTTCAACAGTTTGTCTTTAGGAACTTTACTGTTTGTTCAGCTCATGTTTGATTTCTTCACACAACAAACTGTGTGTGTTTGTATTTCCGGTCTCTCCATTAAAGTCAGTGTGTAATGTTTTCCTGGCTAACATCAGCTGTGTGCAGCTTAGTTCCAGCACAAATCTGCCGCTCCATAGTTCACGGTAACGGACTCACAGCTGGACCAACGACGCCGAGTGTGTCCGCCACTCTGAGCTACGTTCGTGTTTGTGTACTTGTAGTTTGTACTTTGTGAATTCACTCAGAGTCCACAGAGGACGCAGCGTACGTGATGACGTCACAGCACTTTACCTCCTTTACTGTCACTGTGATTAATATTTACACACAAGACACCTGCAGAGCTCTGACGCTAAGCTAGCCACACAGCATGCTAATGCTAATCTAACACTAAGCTAACACTAAGCTAACGCTAAGCTAACACTAAGAGTTCTCACAGACACGAGTTAAAAAGCTGCTTTTAGTTTGTGATCAGAATCCAGGACTGAGAGCAGCAGCAGAGCTGATGGATGATGAATTACTGGATGGAAGAAGCTTCTCATTAGCAGTGAATCAGTGTGTGTGCAGTTCTCTGCAAACTCAGCAGGAAGAATTAGTGTGAAGCTTTAACTCTGCTGATCCTCTTTGAATCATGGATCAGCTGAAATGTTTAAAATGTTGTTCACACGTGTTGGACTGACTGAAGCTTCCAGTCACAGTGAATCAGTGTGTGTCAGTGAATGCATCGTGTGTGCTTCAGGCTCCATCTAGTGGACTGATAGTAGAGCAGCTGATGGCAGCTTCCTCTGCCTCACACTGCTGTCTGACTGCATTCAGCTGACACTGAGATGAAGCAGGAAAGAAGCAGCTGATATTTGGACAGCACACATGATGGAAAGGAGGATTTCAGTTGATGTGCACATGAATGATTTGTGTTTCCTCTGCAGGTGAAGGTAGAAAGTGTGTGTGAGCTGATGTGAATTGAGCAGCATGGATCAGTGTGAGGACAGAGAGGAGGGAGTCCCTCCCTCTAAAAGCACTCTGTGTGGGGAACATGAGAGCCAGACCAAAGCTCAGAGGTGAGATGACCATCTCTAACTGTCCATGACTCTTCTCCATGTCACAGCTCAGCACTCACATCACTGCTCCATCATTATTCACAGGAACCAGCCTGGACCTCCACCCAGCTCTGTGTCCTTACAGAGTGACCGGTCTGAAGATCGTCCCATTGATTTTAAAGTGCAGCCTGTGTCTGCTGCAGAGAGGTGAGCTGTTAGTAACATGAACTCTTTGATTAAACTGCTTGATGTTGTTGGATATAAACTGCAGTGCAAACACGTCATTCCCTCAGTCCCATTTAAACTGTCTTTTAAAACAAGCCTTTGGTTTCTAAACAACTGAAAACCAACTTCAGCAAACAGGAAGTGATCAGAGCGTCCGTCCACTTCCTGTCAGGCCCTGCAAACATTTCATATTGAAGAAAAGTAGTTGATATCTCACATTTTTACTCCACCACATTCAACCATTTTGACATTTTAGGCCACAGCATGAAACTCTTGTCACATGACTCCTGTTATGTTATAGAGTCATGTGACCACCAGGGAGGGATTTGTATGGATGTTTGTGAAACACATTCAAATCAATTTGATTCATCAATGGAAACATTTTTGGTGTAAAATGCACCAACACTGAAACGCTGAAGATAAAAACACAACAAATGAAATATGAACAAATCGAGGCTTTGAATACACGTGTGTGTGTGTTTGAGACAAAGAGATAAATGATTGTGTGTCTGTCCTATTGCTGCATGAGGATTTTATTGTAGATTTTGTGCGTGTACACTTTTGACCACGAAGGTGTTGAAAGGGCGTAAAACAGTTGGAGGCACAAGAGTAAACACTAGTGCTGTCAGTAGATTAAAAAATGACTAATTAATGACACAATTTTCTGTCATTAATCGTGATTAATCACAATTACTTGATCAATAGCTGCAGTTACATTTTTCAACTTTATATTTAAGCTTGTAACAGACGTTTACACCATATAATGAAGTAAATGCAGAATAAACACAAAGAATGTTAAACGCTTCAATTCAAAGAGACTTTGAATAGTTTTCTTCAGTCTTTAACTCGGCTTCTCTCCTGTAAATACAACTTTGTAACAAACATATATACTAAAAGGTAAGTTTGCACTAATATATAATAATATATAATCTATATTACTGCTGTTAATGAAAATGTTTAATCAGATTCATCACAGGGTTACTGTGGATTAATTTGGATTAATCACGATTAAATATCATTTAATTAATTAAAAATTAATTAAATTAATATCAGACTCGAGAGAAAAGGGCAAATTTACACACTTAACATGTTTATTGAACGACTCTGTAAACATTGATTAACCTCCTGAATGAGCCGACCCCCCCAGGGACAGTCCTGCATGCTAATGATGGGCTCTGCTCTGTACGTGCATGATTCTGTCAGCCACAAACTCCTCAGCTGATCCTGAATCAGAGCCCATCTGTAAAACAATCATTTTCTTCACAAGTCTGTGGAGGTGGCACTGATCATGCAGCAGTCTAACACACTCTGTCACTCTTCTTCAAGTCTTTGACACGAGGAACCAAAACTATGTTATTAACAATATTAACAGGTCTGCAGTTTGTCCACTTGGCAGTTGTGTCATCAGTGCTTTGCATTACTGTGATATTTTAAGCTGGAAGTGCTTCGGTGAAAAGAAAATTCCTTCTGTCACAATGTGCAGAAGACTTCATGTTGGTCAGCTGGTCCGTCTTGTTATTTTTTTAATACTCAAACTTTCCATCGAGAGGTCAGTGTGCGTTTATCATCTTCCATATTGAGCTGATTGGTTCAGCTGCCCGTCACTAACAGCTGCACATCTGCACGTGTGCAAAGGTAACTCTACTTGGACAAACTGCCCGAAGTGCGTTGATAGAAACATTTCAGGGATTTTGAGTCGTTCTGCACTCCAGATGTGTCGTGTTAAAGATTTTTATCATGTTAATCATGATAACAGATGAACCCCCTAACCCTTAA
This sequence comes from Neolamprologus multifasciatus, assembly GCF_963576455.1. Taxonomy (NCBI): domain Eukaryota; kingdom Metazoa; phylum Chordata; class Actinopteri; order Cichliformes; family Cichlidae; genus Neolamprologus; species Neolamprologus multifasciatus. The sequence goes on along the minus strand of NW_028181971.1, from coordinate 22,818 downwards.
TTTTGACAGCACTGGTAAATCCTTTTTAATGTTCTTCTGTCAGATCATTGATTAGACTCGACTCCAAATACGAGACTCAGAAAACTCAAATGAAAACTCAAATCAAACCAATGAGAAAAGGACTTCTTGTGTTAGAATGAAAACATATGGAAGTCGTCAGGTTTCAAACACTCGATGAATCTACTGCACAGTTACATTCAGGGACCTTTGGCCTCCTGAGAGCATTAGTTGATAGTTCATCACAGTTTTACCTTCCAGTGAATGAATTTATCAGTTTGATGAAGTCTCAAAGTTTCCTCTGAGCTTCTGCAACATCATCACTTCCATCACTGATGAAAGAAAGTTCATAGAAAACAGAAAATATATCTTCACAATCTGAGAGTCTAAAACTTGACAGACTTGATTCAGATGAAGTTATTTGAGCAGAAACTCCTCGATCTTTATCCTGTGTTGATCTAATCCTTCATGGTTCCTCCACAGAGTGGAGCAGCAGAGCTCAGAAGTTCCCAGTGGTCAGTCTGCCCAGCAGCATCAAACACAGCTGGACTCCATATTTATGGTCTGTACATGTACAACAACTACTGTTACATCTATTCTGTTCACAGTCATCTCCATGCTGCTCTTTGGAGACCAGTGGATTGTCTGTAGGGCTGAGAACAAAGTGGTGGGTCATTCATAAAGTATTCTGTTCCAGCTGCTGGAGGACAACATCGTCACTTTTGTGAAGAACGAGCTGAAGAAGATCCAGAAGGTTCTGAGTCAAGGTTACTCAGAATGCTTAGAGAGTCAGAGAAGCAGCAGCAGAGAGGCATTTGTGAAGATCACAGTGGACTTCCTGAGGAGAATGAAGCAGGAGGAGCTGGCTGACCGTCTGCAGAGCAGTAAGAGGATTTCTGTAAAGATTTAAGTTGCTGGATAAATGAACATTTTCCAGAGATGGAAGATGGAGCAACATGTTTTAAAGATTAGTTCTTTTTGGAATTGAGTGTTTATTTTTCTTCTCATTCAGAACTTCAAGCTGCAGTTTGTCATCGTAACCTTAAATCTGCACTGAAGAAGAAGTTCCAGTGTGTGTTTGAGGGGATCGCTAAAGCAGGAAACCCAACCCTTCTGAATCAGATCTACACAGAGCTCTACATCACAGAGGGAGGGACTGCAGAGGTCAATGATGAACATGAGGTCAGACAGATTGAAACAGCATCCAGGAAACCACACAGACCAGAAACAACAATCAGACAAGAAGACATCTTTAAAGCCTCACCTGGAAGAGACGAACCAATCAGAACAGTGCTGACAAAGGGAGTGGCTGGCATTGGGAAAACAGTCTTAACACAGAAATACACCCTGGACTGGGCTGAAGACAAAGCCAACCAGGACATCCAGTTCATATTTCCATTCACTTTCAGAGAGCTGAATGTGCTGAAAGAGGAAAAGTTCAGCTTGGTGGGACTTGTTCATCACTTCTTTACTGAAACCAAAGAAGCAGGAATCTGCAGCTTTGAAGACTTCCAGGTTGTGTTCATCTTTGATGGTCTGGATGAGTGTCGACTTCCTCTGGACTTCCACAAAACTACAATCCTAACTGACCCTAGAAAGTCCACCTCAGTGGATGTGCTGCTGATAAACCTCATCAGGGGGAAACTGCTTCCCTCTGCTCGCCTCTGGATAACCACACGACCTGCAGCAGCCAATCAGATCCCTCCTGACTGTGTTGGCATGATGACAGAGGTCAGAGGGTTCACTGACCCACAGAAGGAGGAGTACTTCAGGAAGAGATTCAGACATGAGGAGCAGGCCAGCAGGATCATCTCCCACATCAAGAAAGCTCGAAGCCTCCACATCATGTGCCACATCCCAGTCTTCTGCTGGATCACTGCTACAGTTCTGGAGGATGTGCTGGAAACCAGAGAGAGAGGACAGCTGCCCAAGACCCTGACTGAGATGTACATCCACTTCCTGGTGGTTCAGGCCAAAGTGAAGAAGGTCAAGTATGATGGAGGAGCTGAGACAGATCCACACTGGAGTCCAGAGAGCAGGAAGATGATGGAGTCTCTGGGAAAACTGGCTTTTGATCAGCTGCAGAAAGGAAACCTGATCTTCAATGAATCAGACCTGACAGAGTGTGGCATCGATATCAGAGCAGCCTCAGTGTACTCAGGAGTGTTCACACAGATCTTTAAAGAGGAGAGCGGACTGTACCAGGACAAGGTGTTCTGCTTCATCCATCTGAGTGTTCAGGAGTTTCTGGCTGCTCTCCATGTCCATCTGACCTTCATCAACTCTGGACTCAATCTGCTGGAAGAACAAAAAACAACCTCTACATGGTCTAAACTATTTAACAAACTAAAACTTCAATCTCTCCACCAGAGTACTGTGAACAAGGCCTTAGAGAGTCCAAATGGACACCTGGACTTGTTCCTCCGCTTCCTCCTGGGTCTTTCACTGCAGACCACTCAGACTCTCCTACGAGGTCTGCTGACACAGACAGGAAGTACCTCACAGACCAATAAGAAAACAATCCAGTACATCAAGAAGAAGCTCAGTGAGAATCTGTCTGCAGAGAAAAGCATCAATCTGTTCCACTGTCTGAATGAACTGAATGATCGTTCTCTAGTGGAGGAGATCCAACAGTCCCTGAGATCAGGAAGTCTCTCCACAGATGAACTGTCTCCTGCTCAGTGGTCAGCTCTGGTCTTCATCTTACTGTCATCAGAAAAAGATCTGGATGTGTTTGACCTGCAGAAATACTCTGCTTCAGAGGAGGCTCTTCTGAGGCTGCTGCCAGTGGTCAAAGCCTCCAACAAAGCTCTGTGAGTACATTTGTACTCATGTCTTTACTTTTAACATCCAACTGTGTCAGTAATTTATTTCCCCAGGCTTAATGTCTTTGTATGAATTTGTATCCTAAAGTTTTGGGATTTCTCCAATACAAATGTAACCTCTTTGATGCCTCCAGAACTCGGTGTACTCGAGACGCTGAATTCACCATAAACTCTGATCATCACTGCTGCTGTTATGTTATCAGTCTTTGTTTAAAAACTTAGGCTGCATGTGCCTAATGTTGTGATACTTTATATTCACATGCATGCTCCTAGATACATTTCTACTGCAGGTCTATTTTTAGTCACAAATGTTGGTGAAACACTTGCTTTTACATGCATGGTGGGTCCTGCATTAAAGAAAGCATTTGAATTACTCAGTGAATCATGGCAGCCAGAGAAACATCCTTAGTTCCACTTTAAATTAAACTCTGCTTCGGTCTTCCACAGTGTGTTTGTTGTTTCTTTGTTGTTGTTGGCCTGCTCTCTCCTCTCACTCCAATCTGGTTGCAGCAGATGTTTGTCCCTCCCTGAACCTGCAGACTTGGGTGCAGCACCTCAGTTCATCTTCAGTCTGAAACCAGCTGTTTTAGCTATATCCCCTCAAGCACACCTTCCCTGGTTATCTCTGCTGTGGTTGCTATAAAATGTAATCTTGATTTAAAAAACAAAGAACAAAAAAAAGTAAACTAAAGTCAGAGTTGATGCCATTTATTGGCAGCATGGTGCCTGTTTGTCAGTCTTTGATGATAAACTGCTGCACAGTCTAAAGCAAACCTTCTGACTTTATTGACTTTATGCATGTATATATTCTTCCTGTTCACCTTGGACACACAACAGCTCTCTGTTTGTTGTGACTGGATCTAGAAGACAATTCAGATCAGCCAACATATCCTAATCTAGGTGATTTTAAGGTGGTATCTGGGAGGAAAAGTTAAAAATCAGCTTGGATGGCCTGTACTGTATGATGGCCTTCGTTGCACCACATTGATACCCATGCAGGGTGGTTCACTCCTTTGGCAAGAAGACTGAGGAGTGAGCCACCCTTGGTCAAAGCTTGGTCATTCAAGCTCACTGTTTTCCCCTTGTTGGTTGATGACAGTATTTTTTTTTTTACCTGACTTACAGTCATCATTGTCTTCAAATTAACTCACACAACGCTGACTGCTGTAGCTTACCTGGCTGAGCAGGTGACCCATGTACTGAAAGTTAAAGTCGTGACTCCAGGGCCTGGTTTGAGTCTGCCCAAGACCATTTCCTGTGTGTTATTCTCCTCACTTCTCCCTCCTTTCCTGTCTTCTCTGTCCTATACAGTGAAGACAAAAGGCCTCAAGTTCTGAAAACTCTTCCCCCTTCATCACCTTCCAAATCATTTCTCTCATCTAAAATCACCAGTATTCTCTGAGTAGAGAATCTTTTCACAATCTTGAATGATAAGGATCCAAGTGGGTGAAGTTATTTATTTGATGTGTTCCTATTTGCAGCTGGGATAGATTGTGAAAAACTCTCGGCTGCCAAAATTACATCCAGTGTAGAAGAAAAACATTGAGTGAAGTGTTTGTTTCATCATCCTTCACAACTCATCAACCAGGTGTCACAAACTGCAGCAGAACAGTACAAAGCATGTCATACTGGATGGCTGCAACAACCAGAGTTTTACCTACCTTTGGTATTTCTTGAGCGTAATATTTACTGAACAGAGTCGTCTGCTGTAATCTTTTCAGATTCAGATTCAGAACACTGTATTCATTTTCAAGGGGCAATTAGGATACTGACCTTGCCAACCGTACATACAATACACAAACATCACATTGGGGAGACAGGTCAGGCTAGGTAGCTGGCCGGTCAGCCGCTAGAGCAGCGACCCAGAACCGAACAGCGGTTGATGAGGTTCTCCTCATCAGGAAAGATGAGGAGACAAAAGAACTCCCTCCAGACTGAGCTCCAACAGGGAGATCAGTTTGAGTACAGAAAAAAATGACCTCAGCGCAGAACACATAAAAACTCTTAATGCGCCATAGAAACACATGACAAGCAACAGGGATGGGTAAAAGGTGAGAGACAGCCGGTGTAGACAGCGCATCCGGGCCTGCAGCATTTGCGCTGGTCTCCTCGACCAACCATCTGCACCGGGAGGGGATAAGCATGCTTAGGATGGGAAGGAACAGTCTAAACACCGTCTGTTATCAGGGTGAGATTTGTTATGTTCAGCTCCAGCCTTGAAACCACAGCTGGCGCCGGTATGTTAGCCGCATGAAATGATGGTGGTTTTCTTTGGTGCGAACAACTGCATGTCAATTTCACAGCTGATCTAACAGTCCATCACTCGTCTCTCAATCTCCTGTTGGAGAGCCACGAGCTTCTCCGAGAGGTTATCAGTTTTGCTCTCAAAGAGCAAAGTCTGAGAACTCACAACCGCCATGAGCTTCTTCAAGATCTTATCCGTGCTGCGTTCAATGAGCCCATTTTGAGAAGTCATGACCCGTCCCATTGTTTCAGTCACAGCGGGCAGCCTTGTGGGGTTTTGAACAGCTGATTCCGCTTTCTTTAATATTCAATAAGCATAAAAATGTTTCATTTGACTGATTTAATTAATTTGTTTGTTTGTTTTCTTCCAGACTGAGTGGCTGTAACCTCTCAGAGAGAAGCTGTGATGCTCTGTCCTCAGTTCTCAACTCCCAGTCCTCTAGTCTGAAAGAGCTGGACCTGAGTAACAACGACCTGTGGGATTCAGGTGTGAAGCTTCTGTCTGCTGCACTGCAGAGTCCACATTGTACACTGGAAACTCTCAGGTCAGGATAAAAACTTATCATTAAATGATATTATTGTATAAACAACCAAGCTTTATAGAATTGGCAGGTGAACTTTTCTTAATCTTTGGATTGCTTAGGAGATTCTTAATTACTGTCTGATGTGTCTGATGCACAAATGCGCACTGCTGGCACGGTCTCTGCACAAAGAAAATCTGTGTTGCACACACACAAAAAAAATCAATATTCAGAGTCAGTGAGCACTGTCACAATAATCATGATTTTAAAAACTGTGATTAAAATTATTGCTGATGTTAATCAATTAATGAATTCAGCAGGTTCATGATTGCCTGCAGCATTAATCTCATATTTCCATTAAAAGTGTTGAATTTGACTGTTTGATTTCTTTATGATCTCTGGCGCCAGTTCATCTGTAGGCTGTGCTCAGTCCATCCATTTAGTGAAATGATGTTTAAAGGTCTTCTTGTTCTGTGAGCGTGCACAGATCCTGAAGCAGAAAGCCTGGGTTACAGAGAAATGATCATCACTGTGATGATGCTCATCATCTCTGACCGGGATTTCAGGTTTTGTCAAGGCAGCAAAGAAAGCCTGGCTATGTTGGACTGGGTGTGGAAGCAACTCCCAGTTTGAGTTTAGGAGACAGACACCCTCTCTACTTTGAAGATCAGCTTCAAACTTTCCTTTTTGATAAAGCTTATAGTTAGAGCTGGATCAGGTGACCCTGAACCATCCCTTAGTTATGCTGCCATAGAGATGGATAACAGACGGATTGTTGTTTTGTGGTTCTGCAGTCTGTCAGGCTGTCTGATCACAGAGGAAGGCTGTACTTCTCTGGCCTCAGCTCTGAGCTCCAACCCCTCCCATCTGAGAGAGCTGGAACTGAGTTACAATCATCCAGGGCGAATGAAGCTGCTGTCGGCTGGACTGAAGGAACCAGGCTGGAGGCTGGACACTCTCAGGTATGAAGAATGTCTGATAGAGGAGGAAGAGCTGGAAATATGTCCTGTGTCTTTCACTCACTTCCTGTTTGTTTCCTGCAGATGTGACATGAACAATCACACATGCAGGAATATTTTCAGGGACAGACACACTAGTCTAGCTGGATAGTACATGGATATTTATGTAGGGGTCTCCAAGGAGTCTGTTTGCAGGAACATCTAGGTCACAGGTGTACCTGAGATAGATGCCAGTGTACCTAATAAAGTGTCAGCTAACATTTGGAAATTGAAGCTTAAATAATGACAAACTCTACATTCACAGCTGAATTCACAAAAATCTGTTCTCAAGTGCACATTTTTTCTGTTATTGTTCTCAAACAACAGAATGAGAATAAAATATTGATTCTAACAGAGTTTTCACCATTGTCACACAAATACTTAGCAGAGCAAAGTGGCCTACTTAGCAATAGCTGCTCAAGTTCTATAAAGCAAGGGAAAACAGTATTAGCATTAGCTGCTAATGGCAGCTTACTTAGCTATAAACCCTTCACATCTTTATAATGCAAGGGAAAGGAGTCACTCCTGGAAGCCTATTTAGCATTAACGTCTCACATCATTATAACACAAGAGAAAAGGGTATTAGCGTTAGCTACTAATGCTTATTCACCTCAAATTAGCTTTAGCTGCTAATAATAGCCTACTTAGCATTAACTCCTCACTAATATAATGCTAATTCACATCAAATTAGCATTAGCTGCTCATATTGTTATAAGGAAAGAGAAAACGGTATTAGAATTAGCTGCTAATAATTATTCACCCCTAATTAGAATAAGCCGCTAAAAGCAGCCTACTTAGCTTTAACTCCTCACATCGTTGTTACCCAACGGAAAACAGTATTAGCATTAGCTGCTAATGGCAGCTTACTTAGCTATAAACCCTTCACATCTTTATAATGCAAGGGAAAGGAGTCACTCCTGGAAGCCTATTTAGCATTAACGTCTCACATCATTATAACACAAGAGAAAAGGGTATTAGCGTTAGCTACTAATGCTTATTCACCTCAAATTAGCTTTAGCTGCTAATAATAGCCTACTTAGCATTAACTCCTCACTAATATAATGCTAATTCACATCAAATTAGCATTAGCTGCTCATATTGTTATAAGGAAAGAGAAAACGGTATTAGAATTAGCTGCTAATAATTATTCACCCCTAATTAGAATAAGCCGCTAAAAGCAGCCTACTTAGCTTTAACTCCTCACATCGTTGTTACCCAACGGAAAAGAGTATTAGTATTAGTTACTATCATTTTTAATAGGTACGAGAAAACAGTGTTAGCATTATTGAATAATGCTAATTCACACTAAATTAGCATTAGCTATTTACAACAGTGTACTTAGAATTAGCCGCTCACATTGTTAAAAAGTAAGGGAAAACAGTATTAACATTAGCACATAATGCTAATTCACGTCAAAGTAGCATTAGTTAATAATGGCAGCCTATTTAGCATTAACTGCTCACTAATATAATGCTAATTCACATCAAATTAGCATTAGCTGCTCAAATTGTTAAAAGGGAAGGGAAAACAATATTAGCATTAGCTGCTAATAATTATTCACCTAATTAGAGTTAGCCCCTAATGGCAGCCTACTTAGCATTAACTCCTGACATCGTTATAATGCAGGGGAAAGGGGTTACCATTATCGGATAATGCTAATTCACATCAAATTAGTAATAGTTAATCATGGTAGACTTCGTATCATTAGCTTCTGTCATTCTTACAAAGCAAAGGAAAACAATATGAGCATTAGCTGCTAATGCTTTTTCATCTAAAATTAGAATTAGCCACTCATGGTGTCCTATTTAGCATTAACTCTTCACATCGCAGGGGAAAAGTTAAAATTGAATGAAAAAAAGTGTTCACATTACCTACTCATATTGTTAAAAAGTAAGAAAAAATATTGTTGGCATTAACGGATAATGCTAATTCACCTCAAATTAGTATTAGCCAATAACGGTAACCTACTTAGTGTGGCAGCACGAGGTGAGAATAAAGTAAATACTCTTCACAGTTTTGAAAGACAACGCCACTCTGGGAATTTCACCCAGAGAATACTGGAAGTAACACTAATCACCAAGAAGGCAGTTAGGTTTGTTATACTCAGTACAGAGAGGAGGTTCAATGATAAGACAAATTGACAATTTATTAATAATTATTTAAAACACCGTATAAAAGCACAGTCATAAAAATCCATGTACAAATATGCTTAAAAATGTATTCAGAGCTGAGGCTTACCAGTGGAGGGGCAGGGATGCCACGCACAAACTCAAAAAAAAAGAAAACACACCAAGACACTAGTGCAACACAAAATCACACACTCACACTAATAAGCTAAACAAGGCAGGTGTGTACACTCAAAGGATCCCACCACCAAGGCACCCTAGTCTCCTCCACGTTGGCACTCCGCATCTGAATAAAAGAAACAAAGAAAATTTTAATATATTACAACAAAACTAATGTAGCGCTGGGGGATAACCCAACTGCAGGACCACACTGGTGATCTGCAGCTATAAAAAGGGCCTCCCACCAGTGGCGTAACAAAAATCCAAACTACAAATCAAAACAGAAAAACATAGAATCTGGATAAAACTTTAAAATCTGGAGCAAACGGAATCGCCGTATTGCTCCAACGAACCGTCTGCCCGACTATAAATTAATCATACGGTCAGTCAATATGTACGCCAGCTGACTCCCATAACCGGCATGCATATGGCCGCTGTCCACGCCGACGTCCACTTTAAAAAGCTGGCAGCAGCAGGAAAAGAAACTTCGCAACGGGAACAGACGGTAAAAGCCAAGCAAAGCAAAGCAGCAGCTCCTCAGTTAGCGTGGCGTTGCGTAAAACTAAGGCCCACACTTCCGAGTAAACCCGCATCATGAAACATGGGCAGGGGCTCATAGGAGGCTTCCACAGCTATGACCAGCCTTCAAAATGATCTCTGCAACACCAAGGGGAAGTCAGGTGACCAAAAAGGAGATCACAGGTAAGCGATCCAGGAATGCTCAAATGGCCACTATTTATACTAGCGCCCCCTAATGCGCCAGGCTGAAAGTGGGTTGAACCAAGGAATAACATTCCTCCTGCCACATTAGCTGGTCACATTAGCATTAGATGCCAATTCCTATTCACCTAAAATTAGCATTATCCACTAATAGCCAAGAGCGTCTGGCTGCAGCCACTGGAGAGCGCCATATTGCAACCTCCACACTCACCGGAAACATGTGACCTCCACACTAACCGGAAACATGTAACTTCAGTTAAATTGACTTTGACAGCTAAAACGAAATTATGTTTTTTTTTATTATTCATGCTTCTGATAAATAAAATTGGTTCCAAGTGTTTTTTTAACACTCTGGTTTTATTAAAAAAAAATCACCATCCCTTCAGCTTGTTCGTGGCACAAGTGTCCAGGTGTTATGTTTTTGTTTCTTTGCTACTTTTTCTGCATAAAGGTTTTTTCAGAAATATAAACTAGTCATTACTTTTTACAGTTTTAATCCTTCAAACACCTTTTTCTAGTACAATGTACGTGTTTGAAGACAACCTCAAAACTCACCATTTCATATATCAGCAGTGCTACTGGAAATTATTGTACAGTGGTCCCTCACTATATATGCGGTTCACCTTTTGCGGACTGTTTCGCTGATTTTTTTTTTTTAAATTTTTATTTTTAATTGTACATTGTGTTGTGCGTTCTGATTGCTGTAGACCAACCTAGTACAGTGTCTCCTGTACAGCAGCGGTCCGTTGAGTCGGTTTCCCTGGGTCTTTTCCCGTGTTGTGGTCGTGTGTCTTATTTTGAAAGAACTATTTACGCGTTACGATAGCGACCAGAGAGCATCAAGAAGCAGAGAGGAGGACATTACTCGCAATGTTGTTGGCGTATTTCAGGAGGACGCTGCTCATAAAGTTACACAATTACACAACCGAATTCGCATTTATTATTATATTTTCAAAATACCACCGTTTTTGTCTTTGTTTGTATCATTTTATTTTGTCGTATTTATCTGCAACACCTTAAAGGCCGGTCCATGAAAACATATTGTCTGACATTAAACTGGTACGTGGTGCAAAAAAGGTTGCGGACCACTGCTGTACACTACAGAATGCGTTTAGCTTGTCGAATTTATAAATCTGCCCACGAAACGTTTTGCACGGTTTCGTTTTATAATACTGGACTTATGTTTCTATGATGGGTTGAACTTTTCTCTTTTGTTTAAACACTCGTAAAGTGTGAAAATGTTCATGCATATCTGAGGAAAGTGTATAAAGCATGTAGTGAGAGGTTTTACAGTCTTAAAACATTTTTAATAATTGTAAAAAAATAAAGTTGCGTACTTTGCATAGTGAATGTAACTCCCGCGATAAACGAGGGACTGCTGTATTATTAATAGTAGAGTCTGGGACATCTAATTGATTAACACCCACATTGATTATCATGCACTATTTTTGTTCAAGGAAAGCAAAAACTATAAAACTCTCTCTCAGCTTGTTCGTTGCCAAAAATGGCCACTTTTGTGTATGTTCAAAAAATGCTGTAAAATGTGTATTTATTAAAACATTTATCTACTTTTACCAACTTGACTCTTTAAATTAGCTTCAGTCCTTTTAATCAAAACCAAAATCTTATCTATATTCTTTTTTTACTCTTTAAATGCCAGTTAGGTTATATATAGTACCAGTAACGTTTCAGATTAAAAGGTGATAAAGTCCTAATGGTTTCATAAATCTTCCTATTTATTTTTTTTCATATAAGCATCGGGGACAAGGCTGTCTTGCAATTGTCGAGGTTCACTAGTGTGCACCCTATTTCTTCCAGAATCACTCTTCATTTGTAGGTTTTAGTGGACTCCTACTACTGTGAAGTGATTTTCATCGGACAAAGGCTTGTATTCCAAGATCTGTGAGATTGTAGAAATGAGCAGTAATTCCCTTCTTGCCATCTTTACAGAAAAACAAGTGATGTGGAAGCTGTTAGTCTTACTTACAGTCGCAGCACTTTCTGTACTAACAGTATGTGTTGCTGCAGCTTTGAATCTTTTATTAATATATGTTTTGTTAGTATTTTGGCTATGGTGTCTTGTTATGAAATGTACAAGAGTAAAAGTGTTAGCATGCTGTCAAAGCTAAGTTTGACTGGGAAACTCAAAGCTCAATAGTCTGTATCAACAAGAATTCACTGCAGCCTGTGTAATATTTGATGCGTCATAATTTATTCCAGTCTAATTTGCAAATACATGTTTGCGTTGCAATGTCATGCACAAACACACGCAACTATTAGATCCTTAAGATCAAACCTGTGTCATTCTTTTGATCCACTGCAGTGTAGTAGTCACAAAAAAAGAAGTGCAGATCAGAGGGTTAATTTGTAAAATGTCTAAAATATTATTAATTACAGGATAATACATAAATGTTAATATCAACAATAAGCTTTTTACTCTGAAGTTACAGGTATAAACAATGCTGTTACATTCACACTAAAAATTTTTACTATAAGTATGGACATAAAACAAGCTTATTATAAAATGTTGTTCACTTAATTGGAATTCTGTACACTGAAGAAAAAAAAACCCCAACAACACATAAAAAACACAAACAAACAGCCAGTGCCTTCATCTGTCCATTAAGTGTCAGACATCACATTGACCTGTAGTCTCTGCTCGTCAGCACATTTAAAAAGAGCTCCATGTCCTCTGCAAACTGAAAAAGAAAGAAGAAGAAGTCCCTCTACACAAAAACACTGCAGATGACAGGCCAGGCAAACATCTATTAACCTGTTTGAATGCCTCCTCATCATGTGAGCCTTTAAGTTTTTTTGTAAGAAGAGTAAGACCACGGTGAGGGCGTTTCATTTTCATGGACTTTCCACAAGCCGCAGTTTCATTTAGCACAGAGGGTAGAGCACATGAATGTTCTACCCAAGATTCAGAAAATGGTTTATATGCTGGAGACAAGACATCGAGAGGGAGGCGGGGCTCCACAGAGTGTTCAGTGGGGGGCAGTCCTGAATGCTGACATGACAATAATTGCTGTGCCATATCCCCATGCTGTATGACTGTCATGTTGCAGACAGGACAGTGAAAGTGTACTGGGATATCATTTTGTCTATAAGAGAGAAAAAAAAGAAAAACAACAACATGTAGTTCAAATGCAGTTGTATAGAATGCAATCAGTTTATCTAACAATCAGATTGTACATATTAACAAAAATATCCAAGCCGTCCTCAATAATGAAAGCAAAATGGTGTGGATCACAAGAGCTGTCAGGAAATGTGGTAAACTGTTAATGAAAACATTTTTTTCTCTTGCTGATGAATGAACTGAACTGTACAATGTGAAAAGTCAACAGAGAGACTGCAGAGGTGCTGAAAAGAAGGGCAAATTTATAACTTTAACTATGAGGTATATTTAATACTAACATACCTTTGAAAGGCAAAGCATTTTTAATGTGTCCATTTATTTGCTCCTCAGTCTTTGCCCTGACAGTAGGGCTGATAGTGGGGCACAGAGGGCAGTGAAACAGCCAACACGTGGTGCATTCCTGCCATTCTGGCTTGGAGGCAGAATTCCAATTTGATATTTGCATCTAAAACAAAGAGAAAAACGGATAAACACCATATACACATTTAAGTTCAGGTTTTAGCAGAAATAACACGTTACAGTTAGCATGTAGGAAATTTGGGGAGAAAATTCTTTACAAAAACATAATTTACAAGACACTTTTATTTGTGACATGTGTATCTATTGACATATAAAAGGCAATTGAACAAAGGCTAACTAAAATCTGGGCAATAAAAAAGCAGAACAGAATGGAATAGGGAATATTAGTATTTATAAATGTATAAATCTCTTTGTGACAAACTTTACAATGTTGATGCAGGTGGAATGAGAGACATGAATAAAGCACAATATGCAGCAGTAAATGGAACAATGTGCATTGATATCAGACAGTGAAAAGCAGTGAAGTGAATTTGTTCAATAACAAGCAAAAATCAAATACGTTTGAAAGGGACCACTAAATGCTAGTCAGAGGTGTTAAAAGTGCACACATTCCTTACTTAAGTTTAGATACCTCGGGGGTATGACGTTTGTTGTAACGCTAACAAAGTGCCAACATCAGTGTAAGCAAAGTAGATGATTCCTAGAATTATATAATTATTAACAGCAAATTTATACATGAAAGACTCTGTACCAACCTTTACGACCGATTTTTTCTTATTTTATTTTTTTTTTTAATAATTTGCACACAATTACAATCGCTCATTGGGAGACGACATTGGTGCAACAACATCTTGAAATGTTAAGTAAGAAAACCAAAGAAATAGGAGAAGTCTGACAGAAAAACAAAAAACATAAATCTGCGTGAAGGCCATTCTTATGACATTTAACAATAACCTTTCCGTGGACACTTTAACATACATCTGGCTTACTTGGTACACCAAACGAAACACATTCATTAAAAGGATAGAAACTGGGTCCCATTTTCACATATCAAAGCAGCATCTTTACATGAATCCTTCAGTAATTCTAAAGATGACAAAAAAGACTTTAATTCAATCTTCAAAGCACTAAGGGAAGGTCTTTTGTTTTGCCATTTACACTTATGAATGTGGTATTTGCCCATAATTATTACCATATTGTGGAGCATGGCAAGTTCCTTAGACGGATCGCCATTATTGTATAAAACCTGTGTTAGAGTCAGTGGGGTCATCCCATCTATTCTTACACTCAACCAGTCTACCAAATCCTGCCAGAAGTCAGTCGTTACTGAGCAGGAAAAAAACAAATGATCAATACTTTCTTCATTTTGCAAAAACAATCCACATGGCTCCACCTCGAACCCAAACCTTTTTTCCTTTACGATCGATTTGCTAGCTTAATGATCCATGCAGGAACGAGACAACAAAAAAATATATATATACATGCGGGAATGTATTTCCGCCTACTGTGGAGGTCACGTGTTTCCGGGTAGTGTGGAGGTCCCAATATTGCGCTCCCCAGTGGCTGCAGCCAGACCCTTCTCCTAATGGCAGTCTACTTAGCATTAACTCCTCACTTATATAATGCTAATTCACGTCAAATTAGTATTAGCTAATAACGGTAACCTACTTAGCATTAGCTGGTTACATTGTTATAAAGCAAGAAAATATGGTATTAGCATTAGATGCCAATTCCTATTCACCTAAAATTAGCATTAGCCACTAATGGCAGTCTACTTAGCATTAACTGCTCTCTAATATAATGCAATTATAATTAGCATTATCTAATAATGTTGACCTTGGCCCACTGGAAAAGTTCAGAACTCTGTTTGCTAAAGATTTAGGAGTGTTTCTCGATAGCTCTTTCTCATTTGAGAAACAAATAAATTCTGCTTTTAAAACCAGCTGTAAGGTTTGCTTGGAAATTTTTACTCATATGAGTTTTATAGTCGATTGCATAATGATAGAGGTTCGATCCTTAGTAGTCTGTGAAGACTCTGTGTGCCTTCCAGAGTGCTCTGGAAGGCACACACACCTAAAGGTGATGAGAGAGGTCGTACCATCTCTTACTGATTTATGGTGTAGGAGGACACCTACTCTGTGTCTGGTTAAGTATAAGAGCCCTTTGTTAGGGGGACCACTGGACTCTTAGCACCAGCTTTGGGGTCACAGGGTCACATCTGGAACACACACACACACACACACACACACACACACACACACACACACCTACACCTACACTATGCACAGACTGGTACTCTTTGTTCATACCTGTGTAAGACGTCATATGTTAATGAACTTATGCATATTCATGTAACCTCAATAAAGAGCAGTGTTACGAGGGAGCAGACGAGAGCGACTGAGGTCAAGTGAAGGAACGGCGCTGTCACAGTTCTCTCCCTCATGAATTGTCTGGTTCCAGCGGTGGGTCTGTGCTAGACGACCCATCACCAGCTTTTTCCACTGGTTACCAGTACGTGGTAGAATCCACTTCCAGATCTGGTTGTTTGTCTTTAAATCTCTGAATGGATTGGCTCCATCTTATCTCTCTTTAACAAAATAATCCAAGTCGAGCCCTCAGGTCTGCAGATAAGTAGCTTCTGACCAGAACTAGACGTAAAAACAGAGGTGAGCTTTATCGATCGCTGCAGCCAAACTCTGGAACAGTCGCCCTTCACATCAGGTCGTCACCAACACTCGACATTTTTAAAACCCGGTTGGAAACACATTTGTACTCTGTAGCTTTCAATTCTGACGAGTCTTTATAGTAATTACTGTGTATGTTTCCTATTTTATCTCTACTCTGTGCAGCACTTTGGCTCAAGCTGTTTTTAAATGTGCTGATAAATAAATGTAGATTTCTTTGAATAAAACAGTGGAGCTGGGCTTTGAGCTCAGTGTGTAACAGTGTGTGTATGAGAGCCATGTAATGTCCATGTGTGCATGCTGACTGTGCTGCTCTGACCCCCCTCCTCCTTTCAGGGTGGAGCCTGCTGGAGTCCGATGGTTGACACCAGGTCTGAGGAAGTGTAAGTGTGTTTTTAATGGGATTCATGAAAACAAAGCAGCACACATTCAACCATCTTCATCATGTCAGGAGTCATCATCAAAGTGTCAATCAATGAACAGATGATGGATCAATAACTGCAGCTGGATTGTGTTTGTTCTCTCCATCAGATTCCTGTCAACTCACAATCGACACAAACACAGTGAACACAAAGCTCCAACTGTCTGACAACAGGAAGGTGACACATGTGGAGGAGGTTCAGTCATATCCTGATCATCCAGACAGATTTGATGTTCGTCCTCAGCTGCTGTGTAGAAATGGTCTGACTGGTCGCTGTTACTGGGAGGTCGAGTGGAGAGGAAACGTTTATATATCAGTGAGTTACAGAAGCATCAGAAGGAAAGGAGGCAGTTATGAGTGTATGTTTGGATGGAATGATCAGTCCTGGAGTCTGAGCTGCTCTGATGATGGTCCTCGTTATGTCTGTCACAATAACAGATCAACATCCATCTCCTCCTCCTCTTCCTCCTCCTCTGTCTCTAACAGAGCAGCAGTGTATGTGGACTGTCCTGCTGGCACTCTGTCCTTCTACAGAGTCTCCTCTGACACTCTGATCCACCTCCACACCTTCAACACCACATTCACTCAAACTCTTTATCCTGGGTTTGGAGTCTGGTCTCCTGGTTCCTCAGTGTCCCTGTGCTGAGTGGGGTGTAAAGAGTGTCTCCTGTTACAGAAACACTCTGACTGTTGAACAGATAGTTCAGTCTGTACATGTCTGTCTCTTTCACTCACAAACATGTTTTCAGATTCATGGATTCAATCAGTTGATGTTTGAAACTCTTCTAAATGATTCCTTGTAAACTTCTTCCTGTTCAGTCACAAACAAACAGGAAGTGATGTCACATGTGTTCCTGTCCACACAGCAGAATTAGTCTATTGCTGACAGTGATGTACAAACAGAGTGAGCATTTCTGAGGCCCAAAATAAACTGAGTAGTTCACTGAATGAACAATGGACTGTGAGCTCAGTTCCTTCATCATTAGTATGGATTATATATGTATATGTATTATATTAGTATCATATATATCAGGTGCTGCTGCTGCTGGTTTCAGTCATTGTGCAAATGTGCTGTTTGTAAGGTTGTAAAGCTGCAGTCAGCTGAGACTGAAGAAGTCACCTGATCAGTGAGCAAACGTTTGTGAAAACGTCCAGATGAACAGAATCAACCTTTTGGGATCAGCCAGCAATGCAGCATCATTGTTGTTCAGGTTCAGAGGTTTGCAGGAATGAACTGATGACCAGAAACAGCTGCAAAGTCCAATAAAATACCAGCTGGAGTTCAGCTGCATTTGAAGAAGTCAAAGAAAAGTAAGGATGGCAAAGGGCGATGTTTTCTTCCAAAGAACTGAAAACATGGTCGACGCCTCATTAGAAGAATAATCTGGACATTTGTGAGGAACTCTAACCAAGAAAGCAACACAAGAAAGCAACGTCAAACAGATCCAACAGACAGTTTCCATGACTGGAAGTGTTGAGTGTAAAAATGCTACATTGCATTATTGCATCCTCTCACCACAGGAGGTGCTGTTGGCACCACTGATTGCTGATCAGCTGTTCTCTGATGATCTGATTGATACTGTGAATAACGGGACTCACTGAACTCTGTGACACAGTGAAGATTACAGAGTTAACTTCAACATCTGACTGACGTCACACAGACAGAAGGATGAACCAGTGAGGCACAGAACACAGTTACTGGAGATACTGGATCAGCTCCATGTGAACCTCTGATGAGAAGCTGCTGAGCCAGAGAAACATCAGGACATGACAGGCAGCTGCACTTATCTAACAACATGTAGCAGAGCTGATCTATGTTAGAGGATCTATCACAGCAGCTGAAGCCAAAGTCCAACACTGGATAGCAGCTGAGCCTGTGCTGAGTGTAGTGTTACAGGAAAAGGGCAGAAACACTGACACTGGTAGCTCACAGTGATGCTGACTGGGGCACAGAGCTGAATGATGCAGCATCAGGACACTGTTTCAGTCTGACTGACAGAGAAACCTGTAGCTGTATCTACATGTGAGGCAGAGGCTACACAAGCAGCTTTCTATGTTCACAGTGACTGAGATCTTCAGTGGGGGTGGACATGCTCCTGTACAGACCTCTGAGGAGAACCAAGGTGCAGTCAAAGAGTCCAGTCTGTCCTCACAGATGTGAACATGTGGTTTCATCAGGTCTGCTGTCAGCTAGCAGGCTCACATCAGAATCACTGTTCCTGAAAAACACAGTCTGTGTGACATCATCAGTCAGCTGATCGTCCCAGATCTGAATGGTTTCTGTCTCTACTGAGGAAGTCAGAGAATATCACTGAGGTGTGGATCAGGTCTGAGTGAGCTGTGGAGGGACAGCTTTAAACAGTCCACAGGTCTCACGTCCTGCTCAGTCTGGTAGCAGATACTCGTATTGTTCCAGATGTGCTGACATCACCAGCAGCAGCAGCACAGCTGTGTGATACGATGAATCTCAGTTATTGATCCAACACACAGTAAATACAAAGATCAGGATTTCTGAGAGTAATCATTATGAGTCTGAACACATGATCACTGAATGTTAGTCTCCACAATAATAAGCTAACACAAGCAAACACAGCTTTCAGCTCTTATTTTGAAACTGGCTTATTTAGAGAGCTGTGATGTGAGCGTGCCTGGCTCTGAGGCACTTGGGTCAGCCTCTGTTGTTTAGAAGTGTTACAGACTGTGAATGACACAGACCTGTCAGTTTTCATGTTTGTCTGTAACACAGCTCAGGGGCTCCATGCTGAACGCATCCATCCAGTGTTATTGATCCAGTACTAATACCAGCATTGGGATCAATACTACAATACACAATCACATGTGTCCACGTGATGCAGTTTGAAGAGCAATAAGATGTCTCTGTATGAGGAGGCGGGGTCACAGGAGGTTCACAGAAACTCTGCAGCAGCATCATCAGCTCACATGGAAACTTTGATGATTCACTTCTGTGGTGTTTTTACAGAAACACGTCACAAAATTAGCTCCACCTGTTTTGTGTGTGAGCTTTGAGTTTCTTGTCTTCATTCTGGATTCTTGTGTTGCTGTTTTTACACACAGCAGATATTTCCTGGTTGCTTCCTTGATGATGTGGGGATTAGGGAAACTATTTTACTGCTATTGTTAATAATCATCATCATTACCATTGCAGTACTAACATTAATAACATAATCTACAGCATTGATATTGCATTCAGATGTTAAAACATATTGGTACCCAATTAGCCTTTATTACAGGTGCAGTTATAACCACGTTAAACTGTTGAGTTAAATCAATGATCTTAAATGCTTTTGAATGCTTGTTATAATCTTAAATGTGTATGTGCTGATTCTGAAAGGCCTAACTCTGAGTACACTCTGTGCCAAAGTAGACAGGAAGTGCAGGCTTTTGCAGAGCGTGCTTGTGAAAGGTACTTTGAGGAGCTGTTGGGAGGATGCTATTTGAATAACCAGGTTATTCATTGTTATCTTTTAGTCATTTATATCTTTTTATTAAGCTTTGAAGTAGGGGCACTCATTTGATTAAAACATTTATTCAACATATTACAGATATAGTTTCAGTTAGGTTATTATGCACATGAGAATTGGCCTCTCTTCTCATAACACAAAGTTCGTGTGAGGTCGAGGCACACACACACACACACACACACACACACACACCGTAGATAGACTCATTTATAGGTGAGAGGTTAGTCATGTTTGCTTGCAACTGCAAAATTGTCTCTGCAAAAAGAGGAACAGTTTCTTGCAGGGTGTGGGTCTGGTGTTCCAGACGAGAAGTGAAAGTCAGAAGGCTGACAGGAAGCATCTGCTGTGGAGACGGAGACAATGTTATTTTAAACTGTGTTAAAAGTCGTTGTGGTTTTGAAACCTATGTATGACCTGTATCTGATTGACGTTGAAGGGGCGTATTAAATTTAAGCCCTGATGGTATATAAAGCATCTGCTTATGCTCTGTAAGTCGGGGATCGGCGCTGTCTGCGTACGGCGGTGGTCCCCCCACGCGTGCATTAAATCATCGTTTGACTCCACCTGGCCGGATCAGTGTTGTTATTTTGAAAGTTGATTACCTCCTCTAACCCTCCTCAATATTGAACCCAACAATGACCACATGAAGCTTTCTGAAGCTTGGATTGAAAACGCTTCATTACTCAAAGCTTTCCAACACAGGCCTCTGTGCTGCCATCTGGTGGACAAACATATGAAGTGCAGCGTGAAGCTACAAATTAAACTGCTTCAGCTACGTTTATATATAACATACTATAACCTATATAACTATATGTATAGTGTATTATGTAGGTTTTAGAGCTGGGGGTAGAATTGCTGATGGCCTGGTTGTTATTTATGTTCCCCATGGTTCACCAGCTCTCACACAACATCAGCACCAATGATCCACGTCCTTATAAACCTCTGAATCAGGTCCTGAAGCTGTGACGTCCTGAGTGAAGACCTCACTGATCACAGTCTGTTCATCTTTGCGTAGATACAATATATAGCACAATATTGAATGACAGAGACACGCTGTGTGAGCTTCCACAGATACACTGACGTCAGTATCCAGAGTCCTCCTGCTGCTCCCCCCTCAGAGCCCCGTGATCAGCACCAACACATTCAGTTAGATGACAGAGTCCAGCTGCAGCTAGAATCAGCTCCCCTCTGTGAACAACAGCACAGCGTCAGTGTTTCTCACTCAGTGAAAGGAGAAAACAGCAGAAGAACACCATGTGTGCTACGTTTCCCAGGACACACTACAAACTGCACAAATACAGAGCAGCACGTGGAAGGACCTGGAGCTGCATTTAAAGAGAAAAGACAGCGTGATGTCCTGTATGGACAGGTGGAAGGAACCAAGTCCTCAGCTGAAACACTCGTGTTTGTCCACAGACAGGAAACACAGCAGGAAACTTTCTCACAGAAGTGCAGCTCATGGATAACACACTTCCTGTCAGTCAGAATGAGGCTGGAGCCAAACACAGAAAGGTGTTTTTGTCCAGATGAGCCCAGAGAAGAAACACGAGTGTTCACAGACATCAGAAGCTCAGAGAGGTGAAACATGAGGTTGGAGTCCTCGTCAGCATTCAGAAGAGCTGCTGTGAAACCCTGAGTACTCATGACAGACTCTGATGGCACAAACACATCATGATTCAAACAGAAAGACAAACATGGAGCTCCTGATCCTCCTGCATGAGAAACAAGCTGACATGAGCGCTGTGTCTGAGAGTGTCTCCCTGTCACAGTGACAATAACACAGCTGCTGCTCACAGTCATTAAACTGACCTGAGGTCAGCTGCTAGGACGTCTCTGTGCTCCTTACATATGAACCATGTGACCTCACATCAGTGCTGTGGATGACTGTAGTCATAGAAGAGTAGAGCTGTAGCAGGTGGTGTGAGGAGGAGGAGGAGGTGGTGTATTCTAGTTAACACAGTACTGAAAGACTCCAGCAGAGGGCGCTGTTAAGTCCTTATTGTAATACAGTTACTGTGTGCAGTTATACTTCATACATAATCTGCACTTATTTCCATCAGACATGCTGTCAGTAAATGATTGGTTTCTATTGATTCTACTTCCTGTTGACTAGTTTGATGACAGTGAAACAATCACAGCTGATTGTGTGATGATGTAAACTGTCACTGTTACATTCAGTGTGTGTGACATAATGTTAGTGCAGGGCTGATAACAGCCTGGTTCTGTTAGAAACACATGAACGTGTCCATAGATCAGTGTGTGTTTAACATGAGAGCTTCAGCCCTGCTGATGTGTTCAATAAAGACATGTAGGAAAACTGATGAGACTCTGAAATAACTCTTTATATTATAATGTAAACTCTGCATCAAAAGAACAACAAAGGATCCCAGACAGGTTTATGTGAACAAAGACGATTCTGATGTTTCTGTGTTTCTAACAGTTTGACATTATTAGTAAACAGACTGCAGTGAACAGGATTTATAAAGAGCTTATATATAAAGATATGACAGCTGTTTGACAAGTTTATCACTGTGTGTTTGGACCTGATCAGTCCAGCTGTTTACTTGAATTATGTTCATTTACCTGTTCTGTTATATTTATGTTCTTGTCTCTGTTGAAAAACACATTTAATGTCCCTCAGATTTTCTCCCAGATGAATAAATATAAAAAATGACACAACTGACTGCAGCTACTTTTTGTCCTTCTCTGTCAAAAACCTTCATGTGACTCATGAGAGACACGTTTCAGCTGTTTTGTGACAGATCAGAGGCCAACAAGTCATTTATAACACTTTCATCATTGTTTAGCACAAACACATTGTGACACAGCAGCGGTGGCCGCATGTGAGAGTCAGAGCGAGGAGATCAAAACTCTGTTTGACCACAGCCTCAGTTTGTTCTGCACTTCAAACACTTCCTGTGTGACTGGGTGGAGTCAGGAAGCCAGCGAGGCCTGCAAGGACTGAGACTGCAGACTGGGACGTGCTCTGTGATGGAGATCAACAGCATCACTGACTGTTTCTGTGAGGACACCATCATCCCAGCAGGGCTGTTTCCCAACAACAAGCCCTGGACCATCAGAGACCTGAAGCTGCTGCTGAATGAAAGAAGAGGATCTTCAGGTCTGGAACAAGGACGAGCTGAGAGTGTTAATAACGTTACTAATGTTCAGCTACACTTTACTAGGTCACATCTGTGACACA
>NW_028181970.1:0-266256 GCF_963576455.1 Neolamprologus multifasciatus | reverse complement strand
ATGTTTATCAGTATCTCCTGTGACCATACTGCAGTAATAACTACAAGTCTACATTTCTGTGACTGTTGATCAATCACAGCAGGAATCTGAGCTCATCTCTGCACACAGAGCAGCTTCAGCTCTGGGATAAACTGCTCGCTTCACGTCCTTCTCAGCTCACAGACACTCATCCTGATATTTTCCTTTAAAATTTGATGGTATAATTCATCTGAGTTTACACTTTATCTGCATAAATACAGAAAAACAGACCCAAACACCATAAACCATCAGTTTCACCATGTAGAATATATTGTTGTTTCCTTGCTTTTAATTCAGAGAAAAACTCTGATTTAGATTTTCTCTGTTCTCTTTGCCACAGCCCATCCCAGCAGCAGCTGAAGCAGCTGACTGTCACAACACTGAATAACACTTTAGGAGGAATTTCAGAGGTCAGTAAAGCTCCAGTTTCAACATCAGTTAATTAATCATAGTTCATCATAAATGTGAACCTGGCTGGCACACATGTTAATGTTAGCCATTTAAATATTAGCAGTTAGCCGAGGCCACAAGAGAAGAGGCCCTAGAAGAACAATGGATGATAAGATTAGATTTTCAAGACTAGGCAGAGACGTGTTTTCCTTTACTGTCTTTGTTTGTTTTTAAGTATGTTTGACACTTTGTTTACGCCTAAATTAACTTTACTGTTAACTAGTTTTCATATTTCTGTAATCCACCAGTGTGCTCATGCTTTTTTAATTGAAAACATATTTTAATGATCAAATATAATTATTTTTGTTATTTGTGGATTTTAAATGTCCTTGACAGAGACAGATGATAATCATTATCCTGCACTGTGGTCTCAGGTTTGGTCGAGCTAGCACAAAGAATGGCTGGCTATGTTGAACTTCCTCCTGGGATCTACACTAAGAAGTGAGTCCAACATTAGCAGGGTCTCTTTCCTTTATCTGGATTCACTTTAGCATTCACAGTCATGTGAAGCTTGTTATTAACTCGATAAGTCAACCCAGGGTTTCAGCTGAGCGTTCACATGAAACACATGGTGTTGGCAGCATCTGATCAATCATATTCATGGAGACGTGTATCAGCACAGAGCAGCTGAGTTTGCAGAAGGAAGTCAAACTAAACCATAGGAACAATATGAGGAGATTACACACATAATAAAATACTAGCAGTAACACAGCTGCTGCAGACAAATCAGTCGTGTGATCGTGTGTGAGAGGAGAAGGACTGTAAAGGAGTTTGCTATTAAAAGCTCTGTATGAATGTGGGAGCATTTGAAGGGCTTTAAAAAGGCCAATATAAAATAAAAGGCAGCAAAATTACTGACTGTGAAAGTCACCAGACTTATCAGACCTCTATGATTAAGACCTGTAAGAACACCTATTTGTACTTGTTGGCATTATATCAAATACACACGTATATTAAGCCTTTGTTTGAACTCTGGTTGAATTTGTTACTTTCAGACTGTGAAACATCACAGAGGCTGCAGCTGCAGATCTTTTTTTTCACCTGGAAATTTACTTTAAATGTTAGATGGAAAATGTATTGCTCAGTTTAACCAAAGTAAGAACAATAATCCATAAACCTTCATAAAGACAAACATCTCCCCAGAACATTGAGCTGCTGAAGTGTCACTGAAGGGAAAAACTATTTGTCCTCCTCCATCCAGCAACACCTGAAACACCTGAGTGGAAGCTCCTCCCTACACTGTGTTTGAAGCAAAGCACAAAGGAGACACCTGCTGGAGCAGCTGGAGTCCTACAGACACTCAGCCTCTTCACTACACAAACACCTCCTACAACATCCACTCTTTCCACTCTGACTGCTGTGTTTGTGGAAACACTCCAACACACACTGCTTCACATACCAACATAGAAATGTGTGTGAAAAAGAGCTGAGCTGATATTAAACATGAGGATTTATTCAAAAATACAGAGTCAGGAACAACATCTAGACACACATTACCTCTCAGCAGCAGAAGAACATCCTTTAAAGTAAACACCAAAATCCTTCGACCTGTTGCTCTTTAAGGAAACACAGCTGGGTTCAGGTCCAGGAGATTCTGGCCTCTTATTGATCCTAAAAGAAAAACAATAAATGTAACAGCTTCATGAGATAGGAAGGAAAAACTGGAAATATTAAATTAAAGACATGATGAACAAACTGAAACTCATAAAAATAATGTACTTACTCTTTGTCACATAACAGTCTTTTGTTAAAGTTTACAATAACACCCTTGCTTAGTCTTTGCTCTGTACTGCAGTACTTGCACTGGTTTCACTGGACAAGTCTGCATGTGAATCTACAACTGATCTGACATTGTGGCACAAACACAGTACAAACACTACGAGCACCTTGTTTCATGTGCAGTGGCTTTCTTCTCATTCTGTTACTGAACACTGTATGAAAAGCCTCTCACTGCCAGCATCCTTCCAGCCCCACGACAACAAGACCAACTCACATCTTCACAACACCAAGAATTTTTCCCCTTTTCTTTGGAGAAACTGAGAAGCCAATAGGATTGTAGCTCAAACTTGCCCACAGTCCTGCTTCATCACTGCTCACTCCTACCTGTGTTGGTGCTGAGTGGACAGTCATAGCCTGCTGCTAGCATGAATGCTAAATGTACTGCTGTGGATGATCAGCAGAAAAAGATGTTGTCAGTTTGACTGTTTGCTGTGTTTAAAGTGTTTTTCTCAGTTCATCTGTATTCAAAGTGCATTCGGGGCTTTAGCTGACAGCTCTTTGTGCTAACAAACTAAACTCTCTTAGTTTAAGCCAACAGACTTTACCAAACACAAAGCCTGCTGCTGCCTCCATGGGTTAGCTTGTGTGACTGGTGTTTACACCAATGAAATCTAAATCACACTAATGTGTCCTCCAAGGTGTTTGGTGGGAGCACTGAGTGAAACATAAGAGCTCTGGTAAAATAACAAACAGGGCTGTGAGAGCAACTGAAGTGATAAAAATACTGTTTAAAGATAAAAAACACTTTGATGTTCTCTCGTCACCTAACAAAGTCCAAACCCTGTGAACTATTTTAGCTTTAATAATTGTGGATTCAGGTATCCTGAACCCATCTTTGGACATTTGTAATTAAATATTTTAAAACTCCATCAAAGACTCCTGATGTGGCTGTTTGGAGAAGGAAAAGAGGGACAAAGTGGAGCGTCGAGCTGAGGCTTCATTCACTGCAAACCTACAGTTATGTTTTCTTATTTCTGCTGTTTGCATGTTCACAGCTGAAATAAAGCTGCCTCTTTGACTTCATCCTGTTGTGTTTGGGCCAATCCTGCCTGCCACACAGCGCTACAGGACAAAGTCTAATATTTTTATCTTTTTAATGAATCTTTGGTCATATTTATCCAGGAAAACACAAACATGTAAAGGAGTCATCACAGTTCTCTGACCTCGTTGGTCCAGGTTCAGCACTGAAGTGGAGGTAATTTTGGACCAGTCACTCCTCACAGACGGACAGCTGGATCCTGCAGACTGTGACCTCTGACCTCTGCAGACACAAACATGTTTTATTCAATGATCAATTCTCTGAAAGTGATTGAAGCAGCTGTGATCACACAGACTGCAGATAATGCAGCTGTTTCCTGTCAGTAACAGTCCTCTTAGATTAGAGTTCAGCTTTTACAGGAAAACAAATGTCCCTGAATGCAACAGTGAGACACAGTCTGCCTGTGTGGCTGTGATAGCTGCCGTTAGGAGCGCTCATGTGTTTGCAGTTATACGAGGAGATGTTACCATCATGGACATGTTAACAAATCCTGCAGCATCACGTGGCACAAACACTTTGTGTTCCTGTCATCTGCAAGCAACAGGAAGTTCATTAATAAAGGCGGGATGGAGACGTGACTGTGATGGTTCTCCTTCATCCAGCTGTTACACACATCTGGGCTCACACGACGAGCCTTTGTCTAATACAGCAGCTGCTCTCTGAACACTTTTCTGAAGAGGAGCTGCACAAACCTTTGTTTGCTTTCTAGAGCACGTATCAAAGTCAAACTACCCACTGCTAGCAGCTGTTTCTATCATAGTTTAGGATCCAGATGTGTGAGGTCTAAATTTACACCTCTGATTAAAATACATAGTTAAAAACAGCCAATTGAGTCCAAATGTGTCTTAAACCAGATAAACTGACAGTTACAGATGAGCCTGTGTGTCCTTGGAGACACTGCTCTCTACAGAGATGCATTTTAGAAACCAGGAAACATCAAATCACAAAAAAACAGGACACA
The DNA here is from genome assembly GCF_963576455.1 of Neolamprologus multifasciatus. Classification (NCBI taxonomy): domain Eukaryota; kingdom Metazoa; phylum Chordata; class Actinopteri; order Cichliformes; family Cichlidae; genus Neolamprologus; species Neolamprologus multifasciatus. Next base: position 262,009 of record NW_028181970.1, on the reverse strand, counting down.
GAGCTGGGTGGAGGTCCAGGTTTGAGTCTCTGATGGATCCTGAAAAAGTTATAAATCTTCAGTAAAATTCTCATCACATATCAGTTGATATTATTGGTGTTAGCTTACCTTTTCTCAGCTGACTGTCTTGCTCAAATCTCTTAATGACATCTTTGACTGAGTTACTTTCATAGGACACACTTCTGGGTGGAGGTCCAGGCTGGTTCCTGTGAATAATGATGGAGCAGTGATGTGAGTGCTGAGCTGTGACATGGAGAAGAGTCATGGACAGTTAGAGATGGTCATCTCACCTCTGAGCTTTGGTCTGGCTCTCATGTTCCCCACAAAGAGTGCTTTTAGAGGAGGGAGTCCCTCCCTCCTCTCTGTCCTCACACTGATCCATGCTGCTCAATTCACATCAGCTCACACACACTTTCTACCTTCACCTGCAGAGGAAACACAAATCATTCATGTGCACATCAACTGAGAGCTGCAGAGGTCGTGTCTGATGTGTTGGACTAACATCCATCTGAGATGCAGCTTTCATCAGTTCACTACAAAAAGTGTCACAGAGTTCAGCCTCCAAATCCTCCATTACTGTAGTCCTACAAAGCAGCAGGTCAAACATGGCTGCAGAGAGCAGCTTTATGTCAGTAACAATGTCCAGGACCGAGCTGACTGCTTACAGAGTTCATACTCTAACTGCTAGCTGCTCTGCTAGCTAAGCTAACTCAGTAACAGTGACTCTGACAGCAGTTACTGTGGAACAGCGGCCGAGCTCAGGACACATTCAGTGTTTTAGTCTGAGTCCTGGACTCTGATTCAATGGATTCAATCCAGCTCAGAGTTTCATGTATTCATCAGAATAAAATACATGTACTAATATAACAGAAGTAATACTCTGAATGCAGGACTGTAATGGAGGATAAATAAGGTTTTTACAGCCTGAAAGAAACATTCAGTTCATATATTTGTAGACAGTGAAGCAGTTTTTAATACTGCAGCTGTTTCCTTCACCTGTGTGTGTGTGAGCCACACCTTCATGTGCTGCTTTAGAAATATGTGGTCTGACTGCTCAGACTGAGTCTAGGAGGAAAGTTCACACGCTGGAGAAAGTTTTGTTCCTAACTTTGTCAGAGTTCGGCTCCAAAGACAAAGAAGACGGAGCTCACAGTCTGTAGATGGTCCTCAGTGTGTGTGTGAAGCCAAGAAAGCACACAGGAGTGTGTTTATGTCAGCAAATCAGTGTGTGTGAAGAGTCTGAGGGAGTGTGTGAATGAGACTAAACACTGAAACCAACAGTCCAAGAAAAGCGTCTGGATTTCTTTAAGTTTAACTTAAAGAAATCCAGACGCCTGAACTCGACGCACGGAGACTCTTTTTAACGTACATAGCGTACTTTGAATTGGAACAGTATTTGGTCTGTGAGTGATATGACGTATCACAAGTGTGCATATATTAAGAAACAATAACACACATGCAATGAAAATCAGCTTGTTATCTTTCATCAGTGTTAAAATAGTGTGAATTTAACACACTTAAACCCTGAGTTGAGGAATAACTCAGGGAAGCTCATGACAACAGAGTGATTTTGTGAAAAGGAAAAAGTGATTAAAGCTTAAAGTAGTTTTTAGAATAGTGAATTAGGAGTGCTCCTGTACAGATTGATCAAAACAAGTGATTACTGTAGAAAGAAAATAAAAACAATTCAATAATGTGGTAATGTTAAATATGCATTGTCACGACAACTTCTTGAGATATGACTCAGTATGCAAATGAGTTGAATGACTGGGGACAGGAAAAGAAAAAGAAGAACTTGAGTTTCCTGTCTGACTGATGAGTGAAGCTTGCACTGAAAGAGACACTGTGACTGTGTGAGAAGAAAGGCTTGGTAACAGACAGGATAATTAAATAAAGTGGTCAGGTCTTGACTGGTGCAGTAGTCCAGATTTGGAAAGAAATTCAGAAGTGTGGTTTAAATTGGGATTCTGGGTAAAAAAGGGGGTGTAGGAAGTAGATAGGACATTTCACAGGTGCTTCTTAGAGCTTGATTTATTTGTTGTGGATAGAAGTAATTATGACAAAATAATAAGGAAACATTGAAAACATACAACCCGTTGAGGGGACAGATAGGGTTGGGCAATTGAAAGGTTTCATTTTGTTTAGCATAATCTCTTTTGTTATATTTTAGCCTTTTAACATGCAAGTAAACTTAATGGGATAAATTAGGAATTATGTCGTGTTTCTTAGGAAACACGAAAAGGGGGAGAACTGTCATGTCATTAATATATTCTTAGTGCCTAGTTTCTGATTATATTGTTTTATGTACTTTAATAGCGAATGTTTGTAAAGCAAGGCCACTCTTGACTCACAAACTAAGTGCTCAGCCAGACTGAAAAACAGGAAGTTAGTGTAGAAATATACAAGTATATTAATAAATACAGGAAGCCAGAAAGAAAAGAGGAACTTGTACACATGAGGAGTTGTTGAAACTGTGTGACGTGTAAAGTACCAAAATAACACCTATATGACACAATTTTTAGATTCTAATGTTAGAGATCCTGCAACTGCCGTTGAGCTGTGCAGGCTCTCTCTCTTCCGGAAGATGATTAAATAAAGAATTATAAATGTTTTGACCACTATGAGTCGGGTTTTCTCTGTTCATTCATGGGGATCAAAGAACCGGTTTAATACGACACAGCAGAGGAGCACTTTCTCTAATTCTTCCACTGACACAAGGACACACACAGGAAGGCACTCACACATAAGCCTTTATAAGAAACAACACAATCATCTGCGCTTGACTTGTCAATCCAAGTCCTTAGCCCATGAGCCCGCGGTATCAGACCACAGATATTCCCTTACTTTGAAAAAATAAAGCCAGTTTTCAGAACAGACCTGATGTTTATGCTACAGCCTGTTTACCAATATAATCAATATCAGATATCAGAGCAACAGAAACCTCGGTGATCAGGACGCTGGGACTGAGAACAGGAAGTGGCTCAAACGTCACAGGCTGTCTCCCAATTCAGGGTCTGCAGCCTTAAAGGCCGCATTTTAAGGCCGATTACGTCACCGCGACGCGACGAAGGCTGTCCCAATTCGAAGGCTGCCCGAAATGCGGCCCTCAAATGCGTCCTTAATTTCCCTGAATTTTAAGGACGTGGCGGTGTAGACTTCGTGGCCCAACATATCCCAGAATGCATAGCGCGGCGGTGGGTGTGGATAATTTTGCCGAAAAAAACGGCGGATGAGGGCGCCCGAAGAGTAAACTTAAGTAAGTACTGAATAATATGTCACTTATTTATGTGCAAATGTTTAATAATGAAGAACATTAAAACATTACTGTTGGCCACATGTCGGCAAAGTTATGTGACATTAGTGACGTTTGTACTAACTTGGTTTTACAGCCTTTACTTTAAAATATACGCTGTTAAATAGCTGAGCTTAATTAGAGAATGATCAAAGCTCATGTAGAAACAAAAAAAACAAATGAACAAAAGATTTTATCCTTAATTTCTGTCAAACAAAGCTGTATGAAACGTTTCCAGCTGTTAGTATCATGGTTGCTAGGCAACCTGGGCAGCGCAACGGAGGCTAGACCGTCCCATTTCACAAGCCTCGCACTTCCGGCCTTAGCGGTCTTTAAGTACGCGGCCCTTGAGGATCGTTGAGGCTGCGTACTTTAAGGCTGCAGACCCTGAATTGGGAGACAGCCACAGTTTCATAACGTCATCCTGAACTCCACTCACGGAGTTTCTGTCGCTATTGTAGTTTTTAAAAAGTCCCGTGATAAAGGCGGGTCTTTCTGTGAATCCGCACGCTCATTGGCTAATAGCTCGAGACTGACACATCGCTATCCAATGAGCGTGCGGGAACTTCCGACATAAAGTTGTTTCCTTTGAAAAACCAAAGTCTGATTATTTTTGCCTCCACTGACGGAGCCTGTTGTTCGGTTTGTTCGGTGTTGAGCGGTGTTAACACTCACCCTGCCTCAGCACAGCTCTCACTCTCCTCCTGCTCTCTCACACTAAACGGAGGCTCCCCAGATAGCAAGGAGACATTGAACAGATGTTGATTTTCCATCTGAACCATCAGAATCGTCATGCTTGAAATGTCAACACAAAACCAATGTTGAAACAACATTGAAATACTGATGAAACCTGACACTGACATTGAAATAACATTGATTCACTGTTGTTCTGTCATCGTTGATTGTTGATCTATTTATAGTTGACAAGGTGACAACATTCACGTTGAAAAACCATTGATTTATGGTTTCGTGGGAAATTAAAGCTGCTACCACTTGGACTATTCCATAGCCCCCCTCTCACAGTGGTACATCCCTTCAGGTAACCATTGTCTTGTACAGTAGAGCGGGACATTAGATTTACTCTCAGCGGAATTGACCGGAGAAGGCATCAGTTCATGCACTGCGCTGGCCTGCACCACGATTAATATAAGAATGAATGACTTTTGTTCTATTCGTTATTTCCACGGTTGCATTTGAATAACAGTAAAAAACAAACAAACTTGTTAATGTAAAGTTTCGGACAAAATGTGGGAGCCCGAAATTGTGTCTACTTTCATCTTACAATCCGGCAACAAATAAATTGCACTGCGAACAAAGTCGACAAAGAAAACATTTTCGTTTCATACTTTTCCGTTATATTCCCTTACAAAGTTAGCTTAACGCTTCGAGGGTTCCTTTGTTCTTGCCGTCGCCTCGGCGCTTGACCCAGACTTTCGCTCTGTAGTTGCTTTTTAGCATAGTACTACAAAAAATTGTAAATCTGTGATATATGATTGATAAACGTAAAGGTAACTGTATAAATGTGTTCAATGACTTTGTTACTTTTAATGATTGGAGAGCACCCGCTTCGATTCGCACTCAATTCAAACTTTACGTTGCACGCTCACCTAACTTTACGTTGCACGCTCACCTAACTTTACGTTGCACGCTCACCTAACTTTACGATGCACGCTCACCTACCTTGCGTTTGCACCTTTTGTCCACACGTAAACTGCGTTTTATTATTTATTTATTAGTTTTTCGCCTCTCACTGCTTAAGCCATTAATCTTTCTGGAATTGTTTTTTTAAACAGATGCGACCTCACAAAAGATATTAGCTATGCTGTCAGACCTGACGACAGCTGTTAACGAACTCCGTGAGGAGGTCAGAGCCATCCGCCATCCCTGCTGAAATGAATCGGTAGATGCTGGGGTATTGCCTCTGGATTTGCCCTTGCACAACATTGAGGAGCTAAACAATGCAGAGGCAGCTCTTCAATCATAAGAGGCAAATAAGGCAATGGTAAGTATATAAAGGTTATGTACACTTTGTAACTATAAAGTGTAATAGCTGTCAGATGTGATTTAAATACATAACAACGGCCTGTTGATTAAACACACAAGCACTTGCATACACATTTAAGACATGAGACACGCTAATTCCATCTCTTAAAATGTGTCTATAGGTGAGACGCTTTGCCTTGATTGGAGGGACCACACTGGAGGTGCGAGTCCGCCGTGTAATGGCTTATGCCATTACAAACCAGCTGGCCTTGGTACTCAACTGGGCAGGGAAAAAAACCAAGGACCAGACAAAGCAAAAAATGGCATTTAAAGATACAGCGCTCTGCAAATGCATATTTGGTGGTAAGTTTTACAGTTTTTTTGCTATATTACTTTGTCTTTCTTAATAACAAGACTTTCATGTCCGGTTAATCTGGAGATGGAGTCTTTGGTCTTTGGCTTGTTTAGTCCTCGGGTTGTAGTTTGTACAGCCCGAGGACCCCATGTTTATTTTGTTTTAAAGGCTACACGGCACACCATGCTAAGACTTATCACTTTTTCCGCTCATAGCTCTTTGGGAATCAAATGCGGCAGTTTGCAGATTTATGCCTGGTGACTTTCATGTTTATCAGCCTAGGAGTTTACATACTTTCTCCCCGCTGAAGACAGTTAACAAGAGCTTATTCATGTGCTCTAATTCACTTTTTTTTGTTTGTGTGTGTATTTTTTTCCTAGATGGCCTGACGCAGCAGTTAGGGGCAAACTCTATGTCCGAGTTTGTCTTTGCACAAGCAGTGCAGAAATGGCTCCGATACACCCCAGATCGTTTGGGTGGTGCAGGACGCACATCATGCATCCCCATCCCAGAGTAAAAAATTACAAACTTCTGTGAAACATATAAATGTAAATAGGAAGCTGTCTTTTAATAAAGTATTTAGCAAACGAAACATGCCTATTGACCTTTTTTTGTTATTTTTTTTCTCTGTTACATCACATGCAATGCTTTCTTATTTTAGGATATTAATATTGACATGATACATTGTGAGACATTTGTTGTTGTTTTTATAAAGGGTGTCCAATTTGAGGAATAAGTACAATTATGTGTTTAGGTGGTTTAAGTATTGATGGAAACATGCAGTAGTTTAGTATTGGTTAAAATACCTATAAAGAAAGGTAGATTTCCAGTCATGATTTAACTGTTGTTTTAATAAAAGCAACTGTGCGAAAGAGGTGGAAAATCAACACCATAGCTCAACATTGTTCAATATCAGAATCTGACATTGTTTCAATGTCAGGTTTCAACATTGATTCAACATCAAAACCGGACGTTGTTTCAACATTAAAAAAGGGTGCAAGAGTGACGTTAGGTCAACGTCACACTTCAACGTTGGTTCAATGACGTCGCCTGATATTGACTCCACGTTGTTTCAATGTTTCCTTGCTATCTGGGTCAGCTAAACTCACTTCCTCTCTACTTACAGGAAACCAGCTCAGAGGAGCCGACCGGCCTCACATTTCACCCACAGACACGAACAGCATGGAATTATTTTATGTCATAAGAAGAAACATATTCATGTTAACACTCACCTGCCTCAGCTCCACCTTCCTCCTCCGGCTGCTCTGAACGGAGGCTCAATACTTTCACTTTCACTACTGCTCCCTAAACACAGAGGATGCTGGGACTTGTAGTTTTTTCCTTCCGGTGCGGTCTTCCTCTTTGTTTGTTTGTGTTTGTGTTCAAGTTATTTCGATCATGTAAACATCAACAGAACACGTGAAGCCACACAGAGTTTGTATATAGAGGTGGGTAGGAGGGTTTGAGGGTTTGGGGAGGGGTCAGAGGGAAGAGGTCTCTCAGTCTTGACAATCCACATTGATGGCATTGCATCTTTCAACGTGTTTGTGGGTCGATTTGTTTGCTCCAGGTGTAAGAGCAGCCACTCAGCCTCTACTGCAGATGTGTGTCACAAGTTCATCTAGTAGTAGGCTATGGCACTTGGCCACATTGAACCAGGCTGAATAACAACAACACACATTCATCAAGAATCTAATATGGGAAGGGCAGGGCTGTGTTGATCTGAGACTGTAGACAGTAAAAAGTCCATAGGAGAGATGGTAGCTGATTAAATAAGTGTCATGAGATAATAACAAAATGCAAAGATTGGTGACAGCGCTTGGAACCATAAGGCAACAAAAACTGTGAGAAATAAATTAGGCTGTGCCTGTGAATCACTCTTTGCTTCTCTTCTTCCTTCCATCCCATCATTTCATATATCACTCTCCACTTGCTGTCTATTTGAGAACAAGGCACAACTTGCTATTGCAATAAACTATAATCTAATTATCCACACCTAACAACTCTTGCACTTAATCTATAATAAAATGATGACAGAAAAATGTTATAGCACCGCCCTTAGTAGCCTCACACAGCTCCTACTGTTCCCTCCTCATGTCCTTACCAGCCATGTCTGGACAATGTTATATCATGAGTAATATATATTTTTTAAATCCATCTAAATAAAACACACACATGCACGCGCACACACAGGGACATTTTAGACCTTCTTCAGAATACTGTATATACTATGGGCATCATGGTGCTGATCCAGAATCCTTACATTATTATTTATTACTAGAGCTACAATAATAAAGCAATGAGGAGGGGAAATAATAAATATGAAATAATGTATTTATGATGATTCCATTTGTTTCACTATCCACTCTGTGCAGGGGCAAAGCTTATTACATTTTTAAACTGTAGAGATACAATAATTTTACTGCTGTAAAATCCAAATTTTGTCTTATTTAAAATATAAATCTAATATAATCTGCTTCTTAATGTATGTTCTTTAAAATACAGCGTGTGTTTTTAATATATTATAATTATAATAATGCATAATTATGTGGACATGCATATTAGATCGTTTTTTAGTGAAATATAATCCCCCCAGAAAGGCAGGGAAAGCCCAGAAACTTACTTTAAAACTAAATATGTTCCCTAAAACGGTGACAGAGCTACAGACCCATGACAGCCTTACACAGGTAGCCAGCAGCTATGACCAGCACTACTTGTGCAGTTAATAAAAGGACAGGTAATGTTTGTCGCGCTGTTGCACACACAGCACGCTCATTTGTTTCAGTTCGTCAGTTGCAACAAGACAGCTGACCAACGTGTACATAATAAGCTAATACTCCTGTGTGCTATACACTACAGTGTACGCTGTACACCTACTTACTGGTTTTGTCGTATCAGTCTGTGTCTCTGAGTTAATTTGTGTTTCTCCTACAGCTCCAGACCGCAAAAATGCGCGTGCTCTTTGTGAGCTCGTTCCCGGCTCGTAAACAGCGCGTTCTGCCATCAAGGGCGATCATTGGTTAAATGTGATCATGTGACTGATGCAAGCCAGATCCTTTTATATGGTAAATAAATGGTAAATGGCCTGTATTTGTATAGTGCTTTTACTAGTCCCCCTAGGGACCCCAAAGCGCTTTACACCCAGTCATCCACCCATTCACTCTCACATTCACACACTGGTGGAGGCAGCTACAGTTGTAGCCACAGCTGCCCTGGGGCAGACTGACAGAGGCGAGGCTGCCATATCGCGCCATCGGCCCCTCTGGCCAACACCAGTAGGCGGCAGGTGAAGTGTCTTGCCCAAGGACACAACGACGAGACTGTCCAAGCCGGGGCTTGAACTGGCAACCTTCCGATTACAAGGCGAACTCCCAACTCTTGAGCCACGATCGCCCTTTTATGTAGCAAAACTGTGATTAATAGTTAAATATTATTGTTGAGGGGCACAGACAGGACTCCGCACGCCCACACACATAAAATAAATAATAATAATATTCACATTATAGAACTTCTTTAAAAAGTTGCCTCAACAAAAGGGCACTTTGGGCACCCATCAGGAAAGGGGCGGGTGCTCAAGCCCCTCTTTTTGCTTTTTGAATTTGCATTTTCTTTTTTCCTATTTCCGCTGTCGGTTTTCCTATTTCAATTGTGTTTTTTGTGCTTTTGCAGCGTTTTTTTTATTGCTGGTGGTTTCTTAAGTTGCAGTCCGTTTGGCCTCTCAGGGCCACCGTAGTTAAAGGCCAAAAATAAATACAAACATCATTTCAATCAGTTTAAAGGTTTATTTGCAAGACACAAAACCAAAAATATTAAAAGTTACAAATGTATTGTGCATGAAACAGGAATTCAAACGTGGCTCAGATGTGTGTCACAAGTTAATCTGGCTGTAGGCTATGGCACTTGACCACAGGTGCCGCTAATTGACTTGACTCCATTTGAGTGCACAAAAGTAAACTGCACACTTTAGTTGTGAAGCGAAAATGCTGAAATCGCAGTAATAACACGTACGAGGGGAACGATAACAAAGACAAGATGCTCCTGATCGTTACTCTTGCTGTCCTGTGAACAGCATCGGCGTGGTGTTAATTGTTGCTTTTGTTTTGGCGATCGCCCGTGAATGAGAATATGACCAGGTAAACCGCGACATTTTTAAATAGTTTGTCGTTCAACAGCAACAAGACTGACGGAGTGTGTTTGAGGAAACCTCACAAATGTCACAGATGAAATATTTGTGTTTATTTGCTGGTTTGTTGGTAGCAGCTCCTTCAAAGTAAGTCTACCACACATCTGTTTGACCAACGCCAGTTGATTTGGATCACCGGTCCAAACAATTTGAACGATTGTTATGTTACCTTTTGTGTTGAGTTTGACTGATATTTGCTGGATAGCAAATGTTTTAAAGCTATGAAACCTTTATCTGTACAAAGCAGTTAAACTGTTTAGTTAATTTTTTTCTTTCTTCTTTTGTACGTAATTAGCAGCAGGTGTGTTGTTGTTCGTAAGGAGCAAAGAGTTTGTGACCGCTGCGCTGTTATGTTAAATTGTGTTGGAATAAAGAATCTAAAGGACAAGATATGGTTTCAGTTATTGAACTAAGTTTAATAAGTTTATTCATACCAGTGACCAAGCATTAACCTGCCAACAAACAGCTCAGTGGCTTTAAATGTAGGCTTAGCCTTGACAGTATCTATAACCCATTAAAATGCAGTAATGGCCACACAAAAAATAAAACGTGACCATATTCAGTTTAAGCCATTTTATGTGGTTTAGTTTATACACTTGAATCACAATAGATGATAGCTTTCTGTTTTTAAATGTCTCCATTTATTGCAAACACTATAGTTACTGTTCTGCCTTTTATAAGGTAAACTGGATATTATGGTTATAAACGGCCCAAGAGCTCCCTCTAGTGGCTGCTTTGTAATATGGGTTTGACTACTTTGGGAATAATTTGTACATCTGAAAGTTTTATCTTGTTGCTTGCAGTAAGAGTGTAACAAGTTAGTTTACAATGTTAGTTAGCTAATACAGTATTTTGTACTTTCAGTTTTACAATGGTCAAAGAGAAGGCAATGGTCAGAGGCCATTCTTCAATAAATCAGCGCAAAAAGGAAAATAAGTTATTGGAGCATCGTTATTTGGTGACACTAAGAGACTCAGGTCGAGGACAGCAAAGTAAAAAGACATTAGCGCTTGGGCACAACCACGAGGAGCTATTTTCAGCGCATCAGTTATGAGTCTATGGTCATGAAAACAATATCAACTGGATCTTCCAGAAGAGGAAGAACACCAGACCAAAGAGAAATAGAACAAGTGCACAACGCAGAGAATATGGAGAACAAGGATAATGCAAGCAACGCAGACACACAGGCTGAGTCTAGACGCTCGCATACATCCAAGCGTTCATCCACAAGTTTGCAGCAAAAGCAGAGATTGCACACGCACAGCTGGCGTATTCAGAAAGAGAAGCAGCTATAATGAAAACAAAAACTGAACTTGAGGCTAATTTACATGTTTTGAGTTGTCAAAAGGCTGTTGCAGTTGCAGAAGCAGAGGTTGCAGTTTATGAAGAAGAGGAGGGAACCTCCATTGGTGGGACCACCCGCCAGTCCAAAACAACGCACAGCAAAGTATGTACAAAAAAACTCAGACATTTGCCTTGAAGGATTCAAATTAAAAGTAGATCCACTAGCCTGTCACAAAACTGCATGTGAACAATGCGAAATGGCCAATGAATGCAAATATACACAATCAGGGCTCACACAGTGCTCAAAAGGCTAATGTTAAAGTGGAACTCCAAACACAACAGATAGAGAGACTGGGTTCCCCCAAACCTTATCTGTACAACACTCTTCAAACATCAACAGAGACACAGGGGGTCCAGGATATTACAAGGTACCTGACAATAAGGGAAATGTAACATACTGGACATTTGCAGTTTGATGACCACCCAAAAAACTACTGGCCATTCAAAGTGCTATTAAAGACTTGTATGTTACAGCTCAAGAGAAGCTAAATAAGATTATAATATTTATTTTATTTTCACTTGCTAAACACGGGACAGACATCACTGGGGAAAAGAAAGAGGGAAAGAAAAGCAGCGGGGAAGAGGGACGGCGATAAAGGGCAAAAAACAAAAACAAACAAAACAAACAGACAAAAAATCCACATATCAATCACCTGGATCACCTGTTGAGAAAGAAAAAAGAGAACTAGCAAAAAAAGAGAAAACAACATCATCGCGATGATCTATGTGAATATAACTGTAAATACTAAATATTAAATATTATTGTGCAGCACGTAAGATCAACAGCGCACAGTGTGCTTTGAGGTAGGAGCCAAAAAGGGTGTAGTTGGTGTGTGTGAGCACCCGTGTGAGCATGAGCGAGCTTGTATTTAAAAGGTTCCTTCATGTAATGATCTGCTAGAGGGTGTGGGGGGGCACAGCCCCGTCCACCAGAGCATGAAACAGGTATGGAGGAGATCCAGGCTCTGGACATCTAGAGGCCCTCAGAGCACAAGAGACCAAGGAAGAGCCTCGCCACTATCCCGGAAAGAGCTGAGGAGAGTCCCAGATGAGGGGTCAGCCGCGGAGCAGAAGCCAGGGGGGGCTGCAGTGACGTGCCCGTGAGCTCCGCTGGCAGCCAGCTGTGCCAAAGTGAACGAACCCCAGGCCGAGGGCACCCCACCCCCGAAGTGGCCCGAGTGAGCCCCAGGCTCCAGGTCCCGACAAGCAGCCACCAGGAGTGAGCTGGTGCGTACCTGGACGCCCATCCTCGGACACAAAGAACCACCAATGCACCGATGCCTGAGGGTGTCTGCCACTGGCAGGGGGAGTGGTGGGGGGAGATAGGCCTCCATACCTTGGAGGGCCTGAGATGTCCCCAGAGAGGTGGCGTCTGATACCGACCTGACATATAGACACAGACAAACAGGCACACACAGATACAAACATCCATTCCCACCCTCATGCTCTCATATGCAGTTACTCAGCAGCACGTAAGCGCATAGCCCCTCCTGATAGCCCTCAATGTCTACGTGGATTTAAAATTGAGAGGTGGGCAACGGTGCCAGGGGTGAGGTCGTACACCCTGATGGTCTTCTGGATTCCGTGTAGTGTGCCCACCCCCAAGGTCCTATATGTATGTGTTATGAGAGTGTGAGTAATGTGAATGTCTAAGATGTGGGATAAAATTGAGGCACAGGCAGCCAGAAGGAGACAGAGGGGGGGATGCCTTCCCTGCACCCTGGTGACACACCTTTACCCCAACGCCCTGCATGTGTGGGTGATTGTGGTGGAGCGGGAAGAGGGAGGCAGCTGGAGATGGGGAGGGAAGGAAGGGAGGGGCAAGGGGGCCCAGACCCATCTGGACTGGGGCCCAGTTCATCAGCGCCGCCCGGTCCCACAGAGCCCAGGACGGCCCACCTGATCCCACCACAGAGAAAACTGTACCCACCCCATCCACTCATCCTCCAGACTACACAAGACATAGACACCCAGGCTGAGTTCTTCCTCCACCTCTCCTGTATCTCCCCCACCTGCAGAGTGAGTTCCTGGAGAGAGGAGACCTCCTGCAAGATGTAACAGCCTCCCCCACCAGTCTTCCATACAAACGTTAGACATGCAAACACTTAAACAGCAACACTGAAAGCATTTGAGTGTAAATTTCATTAAAATCAAACTTTATACACAATTGCAATAATGGAAAAAAGTCTAAATATTAAAACACTACAACCGCAGAAGAAACAAATAAAACCAATCACAATCAACATCAAAATATGATCATAGAAAAATAGAAGAAGAAGATGACAGCTCCAGCACCCCCACGACCCTGAAAAGGAGATGTGGAAGCGAACAGATGGATGGAAAAATAGAAGAGACATATCATACAATTCATATACGTTCATGTGATATCTTTGGGTTCAAAAAACCCAATAACCTTGAATCCTTCTTTTAAATTACATTTAAATTTCAGCTGGTAGCAAAGAAATTAATCAGAAATTAACCACAATTAATCTGCAGCTTCATCAATGTGATGCTGAGTTTCTGACTGAAATTCAGTCTGAACATGTCTGACTCTGTTAAACAGTCAGAGTGTTTCTCTAACAGCAGGAGCCTCTTTACACTCACTTCACACAGACGAGCTGAGGAATGATCAAGCAAACTTCTTCTTCTGTCATTTTTAACAGCAGCTTGCATCCAAAGATGTTGAACTACTGCCATCTCCTGGCTTTTACTCTTACTTCTCTTCCAGATCCTCAGATCCTCTTGATGAGATCAGTATTTCTCAAAAATGAAAAACCACTCCTTTCACCTCATCATGACTTAACTGATTAAACACTTTTTCAAACGTAAGTTTCATTTCACCACCAGTTCCCACCCTCAACACTCTCCTTTGACTTCTATACTTCCTGCAACTAATACCACATGTTCAACCGTCTCCATAGCATTACACCATCACATAACCCAGTCGGATGTTTCCCCATCATAAAAAGAGAACCATTCAGAAAGCAATGACCTGTTTGTATTCTCCTGCTGCCTATTTAACCCACTACTCCTCTTAACTTCTATTGTGTTTTGTACCCCATGTCTCCCTTTTGTTCCATTATCCCATGCCATTCTCCAGAAGTTCTTACTTTGTGTCCAAACTATTCTTTTCCCTCAGATTTCAACAATGGTATCTGCACATCTATGTCTACTTTTTTAACAGCTGCTTTAGCCAACCTATCTGCTCTTTCATTACCCACAATACCTCGGTTGAGGGGGTCAGACCAGCACAGTCTCTTTCAGCACACATGGATATTTCATCAGTCTCATAGACACTGAGAACAATTTGTGTATGAGACTAAAGAAACAGTCCACACATAATTGAACAAAAGGCCTCTAAAGTTCTGTGGTTGCCACATTTCCGCATGACTGTTTAATTACAGCAAAAACCATAATTATAATATCTTGATTGATATTGTAATCTCAGTTTTCAACACAATTGTTCATTAACTTAAACAATGTTACAAGATAAATATATATTCTTAGTGCTTATTTTCTGATTAGATTGTTTTATGTATTTTAATAAGAGAGGCCTTTATAAACCAAGCCCAGATGTGAGAAAGAACTAGGTCAGAGGGTGAACATAAAATAAGAGCTCGATTAGGCTGTAGAAAGGGATGAAAATCCAGTAAAGTGAAGAGTGTGGGTGTGGGTGTGTGTGTGTCTGCAGGAAGTGAAGCAGGAAGTCTGAATATAGCTTGTGAGCTTGTGAGAGACGTTTCAAAATGAAAACAGAGGAATTAGAGAATGAAAGTGCTAAGTAATAGTAATGAAAATGATATTAAATAAATGTCTTAGTGTGTTAATACAGGTGCCCATGGACTTGCTCAACCTCCTGAAGAATACAGCAGAAAAATGATAGATTAACAGAATTGGGATGAAAACAGGCTTTGGTTTAAAATTTCACAGCTTCACCTCTCATCCTGTCCTTATCCTGAGAAGAAGCTTAAAGGCAAGTTAATCTCCTGATGAAGACAGAAGACAGACAGAACAACACCGTGGACTTGAAGAATTAACAGCAGGCAAAAAGACACTGACCTAAAACACTGAAGGGTCCAGCAGCATGTATGTTGATGGAAACATGCGCTCTGAATTACAAGCTGGAAAGTGTACCAGTGACATGACTGTGTGAAACCACTGGATGGGACTGTCTGAGTTCATATTTGCCATGCTGGGAGTTAACCAAGAAAAGACTGAAAAGAGGAAGAGAGATGAAGAGAGAAGAAGAAACAGCTGATTTGGGCCTGTGTTTGATTTGGGAGGCCACACAGGAAGTTGAGAGAAGAGGGGACGAGGACCGGTGAGAGGTGAAGGCTGGACATGTTAAAGTGACAGCATAGGAAAATTGGGTTGAAAACTGAGGCTGAATTTGTGGGATTTAGAAACATCCAGAGCATCACAACAGAAAGGTAAATAAAAAAAGAAAAAGAGAGAGAGAGAGAGATAAATAAATAAACTAATAATACATAAATGAATAGAAAAATAGAAAACACACATGTAGAAATTGTCACATGTGAAATTATTTTTGGAGAGAATCAGAAGTGAGACAGTTTGAATCCACTGTTCAGAGCAAAGATGCAGGAATTAAATCTGATTATAAAAACACATCGAGGCAACGAAGACCAGCTTACACTCAATATTAATATGAATGACAACATACACGCAATGAAGACATGCTTACACTCATGAATGTGAATACATGACATCAATGCTAAATGGTGTAGATTTAACACACTTAAAGGCTGAAGCTGAGGAATAACTCAGGAAGTTGCAGGACAATAGAGTGACTTTTGTGAAAAGGAAAAAGAGACTGGAGGACCAACCAGTGATTAGAAGCTTAAAGCAGGTTTAAAATAGTGAATTAGAAGTGGTTTCCAGCTGATTGAGCAAAAGAAGTGACGACTGTAAAATAAATAAAATAAAATAATAATAATTGATTATCGGCAATGTTTTGAATATGCATTTCTGTTGTCAGGGCACTTCTCGAGATGTGACTCAATATGCAAATTAGTTGAATGAGTGGGGACAGAAAAAAAGAAAAAAGAAAAACTCAAGTTTCCTGTCTGAGACATGAGTGAAGTTTGCATTGAGAGAAATATATCTGTGACTGTGTGAGAAGAATTGTTTGGTAAATATATGATAGCAGCCGCAGGACAATTAAATAAAGTCTGTGACTAAGTGCAGTCGTGCAGATTTGGAGAAGAAGTTTATAATTTAGTGATGACACATTGTTATAAAGTGTTTAGAAAGGGCTTAATGGGAATATTACTGTTGGGCAAACTGTGCGGCTTTTAACAAGATTTTCTGTGTATTTAGCAGGTGAAACTCTGTCAGTTGACTTCAGACTGTCAGGAAGCTGAAGAACCTGAGGCCAACCACTGAAATATGATGTGGGCAAAATGAACAGAGGGAGTGATTTTAAGTCTGATTTCAGACTATGTAAGTATTAGTTAAGCCAAGAGTCGGGCAAAAGCTTTATGGCCCGGAAAGTTCTAATTCCCACAACATATTGTTAGATTAGTAAGCAAAACTTTTCTGTGATGAAGATTTTTGGGGTTGTTGTTTTAGTGATGGGTTAATTCTGTCAGTTAGGTTTGGCTTGTTTTCTTATTTCAATAGAGGGAGTTTTACTAAACATGGACATGTCGAGGAGGGGCTCATTATTTTTGTAACAGTGCACTTAGAGAAAACTGTCAGGTGTCGCCCCCTTTGGTGATGATGTTTTGTGCTCTGATGAGCTAATAATCAGCTCTCTTTTTCTCCTTTTTTGTTTCAGCAGGCCTGCAAGATTGAATTAACAGCGCTGTAAAACATTTTTGTGAGAGCAAATATAAGGTGAGCTTTTCCAGATTACAATGGGCTGAGGAAAAGGTCACCTGTGGGAACCTGCGAGTTCCTGTCTAAAAGGATTGCAGCGAGTCAATCCAGTCCAAGATCATAAAGAAGTCTTTTTCTAAAAACAAAAGAAACAACAAATAAATGAGCTCATATTGATGAGGGTGGAGAATCTGATCCTTTGCGCGTGAGGCTCCACTATCAGCAAGATCTAGTGTGAATGCGTGTGCATGATGTGTGTGACTGGACTGTGACTGGACTGACCATGTGGACTAAAGTGTTGACTGACTTGACACTGAGACAAAGACGGACCAACGTTAGGATGAGTAGATGTTGACAAACAATTCACGACGCCGGTAAGAAAAGGGTGGATGCTTTGCTTTGCTTTGCTTTTGGCAGGAGCAGGAGCACAAGAGAGAGAGGGAGACCGAAAGGTTCACATGAGAGTGTGGAGCTGCAGACTCGACCCTTGGGCGGCTAATTTTGGGTTGCTGATGTTTGCTTTAAGAAAATGTTGTTTTATTGACTGGGTTTAGATGATGGTATCACATTATATTGTTGGGAAAATGCCAAATGCTAAAGGGGAGAAAATGTTTGATATTACTGATGTTACCATTAACCAAAGCAGGCCACTGTAGAAGTCAATGACATTTTATAGAAGGAAAATAGAACCAAAGCAAAATGTAGGAGTTATATAGGGGATTGGTGGACTTGTCACATTCCAAATCCAGTTATGGAATAACAAACACTGGTCCAAGGGAAAGGGCATGTGATACGAGGTGGTGCTGGAGGAAAACAAGCAAAGTAAAGAAGCAAACCTATTTTGGTTCGATTTGATAAAGTCAAATTAAAGAAGTACCATGACACTCAGAGGATCAACGTGAAACTAAAACATACGCAAATTTTGTATGAAGCACATGACTGATAACTGTTCTGTTTTAAGTTTAGTTTCTTATAGCACAGAGTGGATCACAGTGAGGGAAGGACAGGGGGGGAAACTGAGTTTAAATGTGAATTTGATGCTAATATACAGGTTTTGTTTCTAGGTCGTTCTGGGGATGCAGCTCTGGGTTGAGCCAGGAGTTGAAAAGATCGAACATGATAATTAAACTGATTTTATTATTTAAACACAGGTTTGCAGGCCCGGAGCAAATATACTCGAGAGGAGAATCGCTGAGGTTTTCTGAGAAATGATATGATTAACCTTTTTCTTTTAATTTTCTAGTTGTGGTTGTCGGGTCCAAAGTCAGACCCCGCTGATCCCAGAACTTATTCCCATGAAAGAAAGACAAGGCAACAGCGATCGATCTTTTTACTTGCAAGGGAGGCTTGTCGGTACCTTAGCACATCACAAAATGACCTCTCTGACTGCCCCCTCTCGCTCCCTTTTATTGGCAACGTTCACACAATAAACAATAGTTTACAACACGTACCTTCCCCACGTAACCTCCCTTGGTTACAAAGACAAGGCACTGTGTGTGTGTGTTATGTGAGAATGTGTGTGTGTGTGTGTGTGTGTGTGTGTGTGTGTGTGTGTGTGTGTGTGTGGTGTGTGTGTGTGTGTGTGTGTGTGTGTTTGCGTGTGTGTGTGGTGTGTGTGTTAGACCTCCTGCTGACCAAAGGGTCGTAAACGCAGGAAGCTTACATCAAAAGCACAAGGATGATAAAAGACTACAGCCCTACAGCCCCCACCTAGAACCTCGAGAATCTGGGGAGGGGAGGACAGAAAGAATTCCTTTCACAGAATTAAAACAATGTACAAATGGCAAACATAAAATGAAACATTTAACAATTCACCCTAACATTTCCCTCCTGTTTGTCATTTTTATGCTCCAAATTATTCCTATGTAGTATATTCTAGCCATGCACCTCAATCTTGACATTTTCAGCAGGCGTCATTTATACACAGGCTTCTGTCATGTCAGTAATTTCAGTCATGTCATATTGTTGTAAAAGTACATAATTAACAAATGTATTGGAAATCATTAGTCAGCATTGATTTATACAAGGTAAAATGCATCCTATACATAAGCAAATCAGCATCAACAATACATAAACAGGAATTAAATTTTTCAAAAGAGGATGCCACCAAGGACCAGACATTAACCAAGCTATCCAGCCTTATGGTGCATCTACTCCTGTCATGTAATTCATTATGTATTTCTGCAAGTAAACAACTGAATATCAAAAGTCAAACAAGAAGAATCATCATTCTCAAAAATCATATGTCACTACAATCCAACTGTATACAGACATATGCATTCAAACACATCAGTTGACTTCATTGTTTGTCCATGTGGCTCTCAGCTAACTTCAAAGCTGTAGCCTGGTCAACACTCCTTTTTATGACTCCTATCAACCCCCCAAATCTCACTGTAGGCTTCTGTGGGGGTTAGAGTCAACTGGTGAGTTATCTGCATTTACAACTCTTCTTGTCCTGTTGTCACCACAGAAAAGCTTTGTAAAGGAAATTGGATCAAGCTGTTTTGATCTTCTTGGCTCAAAACCTCAAGTGTTCATGATGTAGATGTAGACAAAAGGCTTCTCTGTTTACATCCTTCTTGCAGAAGACAAAAGAATAGGTGATGTTGCACAAATTCCATGGTAAATCTTCAACTTGGACTAATCCATTGTCCTTTATGCACATAGGCAATCGGCCTGTTTCCAGTTCGTTTAGCTGTTCAATGTCCTGCAGCGAGTCATATTCTTTGAGTCAGACTAGCAGTCTGTCGTACCAGAGCAGTTCACCTTCCCGGCTACTGGTGAATCAACCGTCCATTCAGGTTCAGAGCAGTTGAAAAGTTGGCAGTGTTCCAAGTACGTTTACTCCTGGATGTGTTGCTAAGGCAACCAAACAAACTGTCTCGCTCTCAGTGATGCTATATGGCCACAGTCCAGAAGAATGTGTAGCCAGTGGCATCACAAGCATAACCATTGGTCTCGTTCTTTAGGTGAGCGGTTGTGTTCTTAAACTGCCACCAGTAGTTGTTGAAAACCCATGTGGGTACTGGGTGTGGTTTGCTCTGTCCCAGTGCGCTCCCTGTCATCCCACTCTGGGTCCACAGGCTCAAGAAGATGCACAGCACATTCCCAGCCATTCTGATGAGTACCTGTGGCTCAGTTGGTTTCTTCACCGGATTGAGACGAGGGGCCCTGGAGGCTTTCCCCCCCTTTGTACCCGGTTCCTGCCACTTACTCCGAGCTGGCCTGGATGTGTGTCACCTTCTTGCAGTGCGCTTGATGTATCCATGTATTCCTTCCGGCAATCTTCACTGCTGTGGTCGTTGTCAGCAGCACCCGATAGGAACCTTCCACCGCGGACTGGACCAGCACTTCCTCTCCATGGCCTTATCAACATCCAATCTCCAGACTTCAGACTCTGCTCCTGCGGAGAAACAGAATCATCTGGCAGATCATTTGTTCTCAGACTACTTTACTTTTAAACATTTCAAGCATCTAATCTGCTAATATGCTCTCTCTTCTTTTCTATCATCACTACAGAAGACTAGAACTCTAAATGCTCTAACATATATAATCTCAAAGAGTCAGACCATTCTCTGTTGGAGGAATCCTCATGTATATCTTAATTAATTCTATACAGTCTAACCATGTCCTGCCTGTCTTCCTAAGTCTTAACTTTACTGTTCTATTAGTTCTCTCTGCCTGCAAATGCAAATTTTTTTAAAGTATTTAATAATCCTAGAGTGAGTATAAACTACTGCTGCCATCATCCCCCCTGTGGAGACATTGCAAAGCCCATGGCTCAAAATAGCAGCAGTCTTGTACAAATTATTAGGCAGTATTGGTTTATCACACAGATGATAAACACCAACCTGCAAGCTCGCTCCTTCTGTAAGTCACAACTGTTTTCCTGCTGTAGGTGAGTGGCCTACATGTCTGCTGATGTTGTACTGCTAAAATGTTAACACCATGTTTACTAAAGCTGCCTCTTTTGCGATGTTATCTGCAAAAACTTTCCCTAATGCAACTGGATCTTTCCCTCACATGTGTGCTGCACATTTACAAACGGCAATTCCACTGGTTAATAACACTGCCTCCAGCAGATTTGCAAGAGTTTGGTGTGTTCTACAGGTTTCCCTGTAGAGGTTGTCACACCTCGTCTCACTCACTGCACTACAAGGAAATGTAATGTAGCAAATGCACACTGGCTATCAGGGTATATTGTCTCTCTGCAGCTTTACACGTTTCCGTTAAAGCTAGCATCTCTGCTGCTCAAGCAAATATGAAACATGTTAGTTGTCCTGCATAGAAACGTCTCACTGTAAAACGTGTTCTAGTCTGTCCCTCTGCTGTTGTAAAACTCAAACCATCAACAAACCAAACCTTTCCCTCAACGAGTGGCACAGCTATTAAGTCATCCCTCGACTTACACTTCTTCTCCACGTGCTCTCTACACTCATGAGAAGTGCCCTCTTCTTTCGTTGGCAAAAAGGGTTTGACAAATTCAGAATTGTGCACCACTTTATGGTTATGTATGGTTGTGAGAGTAATAGTAACATTAAAGGCAAGTGTCTTGTAGGTGACAGAAATGTAAGTTTAGTCTGCAGTAGTAGACATCTACCTCATGTGGAACTAACAATGTCAAAAGGTGAAATAAACTATTTCCTGAAACATTGTACAGCTTAAGCTGCTGCACATACTGATCTCACGCATGGAGGTAAAGCACAAGCAACTAGAGCTAATCTTTTAGGATAGTAAGTTACTGGCTTCACTTGTGGAAAAGTGCTGTTAGTTATTTTACAGTCACCTGGCATTTGTGCTGTTCACAGAACCACAAGTCCTCGCGGAGCTGCGCTGTCACTCTTTGGAGCTTGGCACGCTCCCTCAGGTTCTCATGTTCCAACGCTCCTGGAAGCCCAGTAGCACAGCTCTCAGCGCGATGCTGCTGTGCTGGAGGTGATCTCTGATCCTCCTGAAGACTCTCTCCAGGCCTCAGCTTCCATCTTGTGGGCGATCCTCTCAGTCACTCCTTCTCGTTATGGCACCTCACGACATCTACAAATTAAAAAATGACACTCCTCTCTCCACACGGCTTTTGCCATGTGTCAACTCCCCAATGAGACCTGTACAAGAATGTTGCACAGTCTCCCTAAAACAATCTCCAGGGTTTGTCCCTTGGAGCAGCTTCACTCCAAGCTGTAACCCTGTGTAAAAAACATTAGTCAGCAATTAAATGTTTTGCTTGTTTAACTCGCAGCTTCAGCCTGTATCCTAGAAGACAAAGTTTTAAAGTTAAAACAACCTCACATTTGCAACCAACTGCAGCTCATAAGTGCAATAAAGTATTCAGCATCACAGAGACAAGTATCATTGCAGGTTTATTCTAAACTCATTAAACTCCTACTTTTTCCCATAATTTGTTCCAAATCATTGAACATCTCAATGTCATTCCACATTGTAATCAGCACTTTCCTTAAGTTTGTCACTCACCATGAGCCCAATAGTGGTCAGATAATGAGCCCCATATAACTATTCTGTAACCACTGCACATCTGTTCAATTGTCACTTGTCTGTCTGCTGAATCCTTTAGCACTCTTAAGGAAAAACAAACATTAGCCAAACACACGGTTCATCCTGGTCAGGTGTCGGCCATCCAGATTCCAGAGGAGCTGTGAAAAGTCATAAAGTTAACACTCACTGTGGAAAAGTAACAATGGTCTCATCACAGTATGTCTCAAACTGTATTAATTTCTCCCCTGTAATTTTCACATTTTCTCCAACATTCTCTCAACAACACAGTGTAATTTCATCATCAACATATAGCCAGTTTCCTTCACACAAAATCTCAGTAATCCTGGGGTAGAAAAACATCATTAAGTTGTGTCCTGCTATAAATCACATGATCAAATCACATGATTAACCATCTGCTGTAAAAAGAAATGTAAATGTTAGCGCTGCGCAGGTGTATACACTCTTTCTCACAGTAATCTCTGTGAGCAACATAAGGTAGTGAATACCATGGTAAATTCACAGACACAAGAAATTTTAAACTAAAAAGGTTAAATTTGCAGAGTTCACATAGTCATGTGACCCAAGTTTCCTCCTGTGGTCTCCTTCTGCTCCTGCAACAGAGACACACACAGAGATACATCCACACCTTTGTCAGGTGGGGTTAACTTCACACAATGGTGTTAAGTCAGTCAGTCTTGTCAGCTTCCCATTTATTTTAAAATTCTCACTCAGTGATTCTTTGCAGATTGTGGAAATTATTCGCATTCGTTTCCACACTCAGCAAATTGACGTCATTTCAAAAAGAAAAATAATTTAGACTGGATTTCCTCGTTGAATCCTTTTGGACAGGAACTTGTTTCCTAATTGTCCCAAATAAGTGGCTTTCTCCTGAGCCCATTTTAATTTTGGAGAAGCTCACTTTGCAACAGTTTCTCGACGACGCTTCGGTTCTAATCGTGCAGATCTACTCAAACAGAGATCATCAAACAAAACTTCAGTGCACCATGAAAGTAACAAAATAAAAGGAAATAAAGAAAATAAAGGAAAGGAAAGGAAAGAAAGGCCTTGTTTAAGTCATGACACGTGTTCTTCATGCCAGGGGGATAAATGTAACAACCCAATTGGCAGGCTCAGCTTAGTAACAAAAGACAAATCAACAGCCAGTTTAATCTCAAACATTCATCCAATCACACACAACATACAGCATAACCCTGTTGTCTTAGCACATAATTCTTCTCATGTAACTAAATGTGTGCCATGTTAAAACTTCTTCACACACCAGAAACTCACAATCAGCTCACTCATCTAAAACCTCTCATCAGCATTCTGTTTTCTCCTCTATGATAACCATCTGTCCTCCTATAATATTCAGTCCACTAGTCTATGTATCACTTTCATCTCACTAGTGACTTGGACAAGATGACAAACAGAATCTCATGCTTAAGGTGCTGTCTAGTCTTCATGAGTATCATATGTATACTGTATGTATATGTATGTAGGGTTAGTATAGTTAATGCATTTTCTGTATGTTTTGTGTTCCTCTCTCATCACACTTTCATTATTCTCATCACTTGCTTAAAACACACATCTCTCTCTGTTTTTTTTTTTTTATATATATGTCAGGGATGGATATGTGGTTGTAACGTTTGTGTTCACTAACTTTACTTTCTGTTTCCTGCCCTACCTAGTCTGTCTTAGACTCGATGCTGCTCCTAATGCCTCTCCATACTCAGCCTTTAATTTCTCCTCCACCTCTGCCTCTGCTCTCTCACACTCTTCTCTAACTTTCTTTCTGCTAACATTCTTGCTCTTTCTAATGCTTTTCTACGGTGTTGTTCTAAAGTAGTTGCAGTGGATTGAGCTGTGGTTTCATCCTCAGGTTTCACAACTACTGCTTGCAATATTGCTCTTTTAACATTCTGTGCTTTCTCTCTTTTGAGCCTGATCCAGCCACAACTTAGCAACTGCTAACTGCAATTCCTTCCTCTGCTTCACTTTCCCTGTTTTACCTGCTACACTTACAGCTATTCTTTCTACAAGCACTTTACACTTAACTTCCACTAATGTCCCTTCAAATCCATATTTTTCACGCCAACAACCTACATACTGCGTGCTGCCCGGTAAAAATTTCTCCATAAATTTTACATCCCCTTCTAAGGCAGACTTACACATTTTATTCCCCATTATGACAATTCTCTTAAGTTTGCGGCAGGTAACACCTTACCTCAAAAATCCAGGCTATGTGTACACAACAGGTCACAGAATTAGTTAACACCGTTTAGGTTTCCTTCTGTGTGGCTGCGTACACCTACTGGCAATCACACACGCATATGTTCATTCACACACTTTTTGAGGCCTATAATCTTAAACTCTGTATACCGCGGCGAGCTCTTTCCTCCTTATATATTGGTGGAGAAACCATATACTCAATGCCCTTATCTGCAGAGTCCATTTTATTTTATAGAGCTCTATCCTCCTTTTGGCGGAGAAACCGACCTTACCCTCCTTAAATAAATCAAAAAGATTAAAACAAAAACAAAAACACTGGCGGAGAGACCAGGCAGCTTGCGTCTACACGCACAGCTAGCGTGCTTCTGGACCTGTGACCTATCCGCACAGTCACAGAGCCGCTTCTTCTAGGTTCACGTGGACCCGCGCAACCAACGCACTCCCGTGCCCGCGTGAAACCGCGCAGCTACGGAGCCGTTTATTTCTTTAATAGCCTGCGACCTTCCCGCACGGCTCTCATGGACCTGCATCCGAAACGCACAGTCCAACGCACTCCCGTGCCCGCGTGAAACCGCGCAGCTACGGAGCCGTTTATTTCTTTAACAGCCTGCGACCTTCCCGCACGGCTGGCGCACTCACGTACCTGCGAGAATCCGCACAGTCACGTAGCCGCTCTCTATTGTTTTAGGTTCGCGTGAAACCGCGCAACCAGCGCTCCCCTGGACTCGCGTGAAACCCGCGCAGTCTCAGTGACGCGTTCCTATCTAGAATTCCACATTCATTCACACGGTTATAGAGACGCTCTCGGTTTGCTTACTGTTGTGTTACGTTTCGTTCACAGGAGAGTCCCAGAATCCCGTCAGTCGCCGTCCACGAGGGGAGTTCAAACGCTATCTCGCCGGCCTGGTCGCGACTTTAACACTTCAGGGCTTTATCAGGCGTCCTACGGCCTGGCTGTCGACAGTCTGCGGCGTGTCCTCTCTCTCCTCAGTGTGCGGCAAAAATTCTTGGGCTCCGGCTCCGAAGGACCAAATAATGTTGGGTCTAAGTCAGACCCCGCTGATCCCAGAAC
The DNA here is from genome assembly GCF_963576455.1 of Neolamprologus multifasciatus. Classification (NCBI taxonomy): domain Eukaryota; kingdom Metazoa; phylum Chordata; class Actinopteri; order Cichliformes; family Cichlidae; genus Neolamprologus; species Neolamprologus multifasciatus. Next base: position 236,223 of record NW_028181970.1, on the reverse strand, counting down.
TTATTCCCATGAAAGAAAGACAAGGCAACAGCGATCGATCTTTTTACTTGCAAGGGGGGCCGTGTCCGTACCTTAGCACATCACAAAATGACCTCTCTGACTGCCCCTCCCGCTCCCTTTTATTGGCAACGTTCACACAATAAACAATAGTTTACAACACGTACCTTCCCCACGTAACCCCCTTGGTTACAAAGACAAGGCACTGTGTGTGTGTTATGTGTGTGTGTGTGTGTGTGTGTGTGTGTGTGTGGTGTGTGTGTTAGACCTCCTGCTGACCAAAGGGTCGTAAACGCAGGAAGCTTACATCAAAAGCACAAGAATGATAAAAGACTACAGCCCTACAGCCCCCACCTAGAACCTCGAGAATCTGGGGAGGGGAGGACAGAAATAATTCCTTTCACAGAATTAAAACAATTTACAAATGGCAAACATAAAAATGACAAACATTTAACAATTCACCCTGACAAAAACCTTGACCAGAGCTCCCAGAATTGCCAGAGAAAAGTCACTCACAGCTTCCTTTGGCACAGGTGCACCTGCACGAATCCAATCTGTCAACCAGTTTGTGATGGCATTAACATCACATTTCTCTGACAGCATTTGCACCACTGGGACACTGGGGCAATTGTTTTCTGTCAGAATACCTTGATAAAGGAAGATATGGCCAGATTTGGAATAAGCAGTTTTTTTCCCAACTGAACTGGTGGCATCAAAACACACAGTTGGGGGAGATTTTTTGACAATGTCTTGTAAACATGCATCTGAGTTTGACTCCAGTAGTGACAGAAAAACCTGTAAAGTCCAATATCTCGGGTGCTACCACTGTGAGGAACACTATATTTTATTAATTGCAAAGATGCAATGGGGTCCTTATCTCCTAATTCCAAGTCTTTTCTCTCTTGTTTGGCTTTTCGCAGAGTGGCCAAATTTGGAAGGTGGCTTGGCTCAGGATCTCCAACATCCATCAGATCTGCTGCCCTTGCTGACCTCCATACAGCTGGTTCCATTCTGCCCTCACACAGCTCTTTAGCGATCTGTTCACGCAGGTTTCCAGACATGAACCATTTGGAGTGGCCAGTGGCAGGGAGAGATCTGTATTTCTCATGAAAAACTGGAGCACCATTGGACTATTAATTGCTGACTGCCTGTTACATGACATTTCAAACTGGCCATGACACTCCTTACAGTAACCTCTAATGTCCAGATAATTATTGGTGACTGTTGGATGGACATTTGCTCTTCGGAACACAAGTGTACATGTATTTTTGATCTCCTTCCATATAAGATCGTTGAAGATATGAGTCCAAGTGCCAGGCTTCAAAATTGTGTATTCCCTTCCCTCCCTGAATTTTGGGAGGTTTAACCTGAGATTCTGGCATTTCGGGCAAAATAAATTTATATTAAATTTTTTTTTAATGAATCCTGATTCGAATGACCCCCCACCCCCACCCCCAAATCTTAATCAGACAGGTTTTTGTTTTTTGTTTTCAAAGTTTAGACTTTGCTTCTATTGGACTTTTTATCAGTAACACGTTCTTACTTTTTGCAGGAACAGTTGAAACTAACATAAATAAATAACTCAAGAGGTGATAGTCAGCAGGGGGTTTACAAGTTGTGTGCCGCGTTGTCGGCGGTATAAGCTCGACCATTTGCAAGGTGAGCTGGCAGACATCACTGAATTCATCAGAGATGATTAGGTTCATTTTGACAAAGTGAGCAGATATTTAACCTCCTAGGACCTGGCGTCCACATATGTGGACATCACATTTTGGGTTGTTTAGACCAAAATACTCAATTTTGCTCTACAAGGGCCTGATATCCACTTACGAGGATGTTATACTGCCAGTGTGCTATCAAAATTTTAGACAAATATCCTCATATGTAGGTCTCATTTTTCTCAGAAACAAAAAACAAAATCTGGTAATTCTTTGTTTTTACATCAGGTCCCAATCAGCCCAAATATCAAAGAGAAATTAAAAATGAATGCCACGGAGGAGTTCGGGTCTTAGGAGGTTAAAGATTATGCCACTACATTCTTGTCTAGAAGATATTGAAGTGTATTTGGTGACACACAAAAAAGGGTAAAGTTTAAGTATAGTTTGGGTCCACACATGTGCAAACCCTGGTGTGTAGGCCTACCTAGTTTTGAGAAATTGTCATGGGACCGGGGTCTGGGTGACCCAGGGCCTGTAAGAAGTGATGGACATGTGTGTTTTTGGTGCTGCTGTCTCCTGTTTCCATGTTTGTGTATCTAGGTGTGTGTGTGTGTGTGTGGGTGTGTCAGCCAGGAGCCTGGCCACACCTGCGGAGGAGAATTACTCACACCTGCAGCTGATCAAGCCTCGTCAGAGGAGCTACTTAGGAGTGTGGTGGAGCTCTCCTGATGCTGGATCACTGCATAACTTCACGTTAGTCTCTTGGCGAGTTCGTTAAGGTTAGTCTGCCGCATTGTGGTGTTGCTGACGGCTGCCTCTTTTTTATTCCCCAGGAGGAGTGTGGAGACGAGAGGGCAGCAAGCACGGGGTGCTCAGACACTGAGGAGCGGAGACAAAGAACACTGACACTGGCAAGAGGACATGTCAGAGTCGGGGACGCACTGGGGATTTATTGTTGTTTGGATTATTTAGCATCACTGTAAATAAATGCACTGACCTCATCAAAGAGTCCAGCATTTGGGTCCTCCTTCCCCTCATCATAGTCTGCCACGCAGGCCGTGACAGAAAAGCCCACTAAAAGAACGCCCACCAGACCAAAGCAATGGTTTTGACTTGATCAGCATTAACCCCGCCCCCTGACTTTGATGGGTGAAGCTGACAAATAAAATGTATTTATGAACACCGATGCAGGGTCAGGAGTAGCAACGTGAATTAAATAAATACATCATTAAATAATTCATTAAATGTGTCAGTAAAATAATTAAAATAGAAAACAAACCAATAATTGATTAAATATGTAATTAACTAATTTGAATTGTATATAAACAAATAATGAAACATTTTAAATGAAATTAATGGATAATTCATTATTAATATATTTCTTTAATTGTTATGTACATTTTTAAATTAATTACTGAAATAATTAATTCATTAGTGATTTATTTATTTAATACAACCATAAAATTATTGCTACTTTACTCAAAATAAATTTAAGACATCAATATTAAAGGTTAAATTATGATAATGAATACATGCAACTATAACTGATGACATAAAAATGAGGATTTCTTAAGCTAAAGCCAAAGTGCTGACTCATTTGGCATGTTACTCTCAAATGTTTTCCCTAATAACAATAACATAATTACACTTTAGCCACAAGAGGGCAGCAGCATTAATATAAGTCACATGTATATAAAGGTACAGTGATTATATTACAGTGATTTTGACAAAAACAAAACAGAAGTTGATGGCAGTGTGTTTTTCCATGACAGAATAATTACACACACCCCACTTTGCAGTTATTTATTTGTAAAAAATCTTTGGAATCATGTAGGATTTTCGTTCCACTTCTCACGTGTTCACCACTTTGTGTTGGTCTTTCACGTGGAATTCAGATAAAATTGATTCATGTTTGTGGCTGTAATGTGACAAAATGTGGGAAAGTTCAAGGGGGCCGAAGACTTTTGCAAGCCACTGTAAAGTTCACTATCAGTAACATCATAGCACCCACCCAGTTGTATAGAAACTCCATCATGCTAGCTAGTACGCAGTACGAGTTATTGTAACTGACTGTAAAAAGTCAGCACAAGGAAAATAAACTCCACCTAAACTTGGTTTATATCTGACCCAGATAGACTGCAGGTCATAACTTCTTACCTGAAGTTCAGTTCACCTGACACTCGGACCGGCGGCCGCCTCGGGTCTCTCCTCCTCCTGCCTCCCCTTTCCCTCATCCACCTGCTGCCTCTGTGGAAGCTCCGCCATAGCCACCACCAAACAACTGACTTATTTTTACACATCGACCAGCATCCGGCCAATCCACCACCTTTCATCATCGGCCCATAAAAACAAAAAATCACCATCGATATGCCCAATGGCCAGTCCAGCTATGGTCGTGCCATCAGTTAACCCTTCACGTGGCAGCTGTGACATGTGTGCCCAGGGTTGCCGACCCTGCTCTAAAGCATCTGATTTGGATTCCTGAGATCAAATATATTTCCTTTGGCTGTTTTCTTCCCATTTGTGGCTTTAATGTAGTGTTACATCCTGTTTGTTTGCTTCCATCTGTATACATGTCCAGATTTACTGTTATGTTTCTATTCTTACATTGCTGTGTGATCACTGTTCCCTCTGCTAACTGATGTGACCTTTTGTATCTTACACTGATACTTGTCATATTTGTATCTGCGCCTAAAAGATAAAAAGTTTTCCATGCTAAAACACAGCTCCACCTCCTGCAGTTCTCCCTCTGAACCACTAGATGTCTCTGTTATCTAAATGAAGACGTGCAGCACAGCAACCACAGCAGGGCTCAGATCACACGTGTCCTGTTATTATGTATAAAAGCATGAAACAGGTGAGACAGGTGGGATCAATATTAATGTTGTGGAAATATATGAAAAAGCAACAGAAGAGTGAGAACATTTCGTGTTTCTAGAAAGATCTTTCAGCTCATAGCTGCTCACAGACTGTATTTACAAGCAACAAACTGCAACTCTACAGTACATCTACAGTATATATCAAATATATTCTGTATTCAAATCTATTGAGTGATGTTTGAAAGTCTTTCCAGGTGAGTTTGATCCAGGAGGGTCTGAAGCCAGAGTCAGACAGAGACTGTGCAGAGACTGTAGAAGGACAGAGCAGCAGCAGAGCAGTCCAGATACACTGATGATCCTCTGTCAGATCCAGAGGGACACACAGGGATGATGCTGGACTCTACATTGTGTCTGACAGTGGAGCTGTTCTCAGAGCAGTTCACCCTGCAGCACTGACAGTCATCTGCACTTCTCCTCATTCCTCTGTCAGTCACTGCTGGATGAAGCTCTCCTCTCCACCTCCCAGTAACATGGCCCAGTCAGAGCGTCTCTACACACAAGCTGCTGCTGCTTCAACCTCTCTGGATCATCAGGACACAGCTCCTCCTCTCTCAGCACACACACCGTCCTGTTTACCATCATCACCTCCACCTGCAGAGAGAAGGAGGAAGAGCAGAGGAGATAAACGAGTGTTTCCAGAGACTCTTCATCAGCTGTCAGTCAGTGATGCAGCACATCCAGTATAAAGAGCAGCAGGGACTTCAGTGCTGGGACTGTACTAGGACTCATTGTTGCTTCACTTTTTCTAATCTTTGGATTTTTATTGAAGTTGATGAAAATGTTTTTCCCTCCTAGTTTGAGTTTGGACTTTCATTCATTAGAAGAACCTTGGTGTGTCCACTCTGAGCTCTGTAGGAACCCCAACAACAAGCCCAACAATCCAGATGGACGGTTCCAGCTGTTAACTGGAGGAATTCCATCCAAACATCTGCTCTCACTAAATTCTTCCTCACCTACAGACTGTGTTCTTCACTGCTTTAAACTTGGAAATGAATGCAGTCATTGGTCTGCGTGCTGCTTTGTTCAGAGAGCTGATTGGATGTTGACAGCGTTTGATCAGAGCGTGTCAGCCGTTACTATGGTGACCATAAAGGTCAGAAACAGGAAGTGTTTGTGTCCAATCCTGAAGCCTGTCACCATTCTCCTCTCACAGCTTCACTGAGAAGTTGCAGCTTTACAGGAAACACTGGATCTTTGTTTCATACTGACTGTGTTTAGTACAATACTGCTGACAGCAGCACCCACTCACTCCATCACTCTACTGACCTCAGAGTCTCCAGTCTGTAGTCTGGACTCTGCTGAAGATCAGACAGCTGCTTCACATCTGGATCCTTCAGGTAGTTTCCTCTCAGTTCCAGCTCTCTCAGATGGGAGGGGTTGGACTTCAGTGCTGCTGCCAGATAATCACAGCTGATCTCTGACAAACCACAGCCCCACAATCTGTATAAAGAATGAAAAATGTAAGTTTATTAGACAAAGTGTGAGCTTGAAATCATTCAGTGTTTCATCATCTGTTCTGTTTGGTTGTTGTTTCAACAACAACCAAACAGATAAAACAGTAAATGAGAGCAGCTAAACACACAAAGATGGAAACACAGAGCGTGGATCGTTCACTCGACGGCACGTACACGGACACGCCGTCGGGGCTGAAAGTGGACAGCTCACAGATCCTGAAGCTGCAGGTTTCATCTGTCTCCAACCAAAACTGAGTGAACCAGCAGCAAAAGAAGATCCAAACTACGCTTTACGTTTGATGAACATCGTCATGAATTCTCTCTGACTTTGACGTTTACTTCCTGCACAGCTCTCTCTCTCTGAGTGTACTTCAAGAACAGTTTACCTTCAAAAATCTGTTTTCTGCATTATTCACTGCTTATTACGCACCAGTCTGCTGTTGTGTTCACTGCTGCCGGCGTCCGAAAACAAAGCCTCATTTCTGCTGTTCAATACTGAAGAAATTTAAACCTTTTAAAATGATGACAGATTACAAACTCTCAGCTGTGTCTGTAATCAAACCTCTGTAACTTTGCTTCACTTCAGCAGCATCAGCTCATGTTCACATGTTGATTCATGTGTTGCTTCAGTTTTTGATCGACTGCAGAATATTTTGAAGGTTATCTGATATAAAAAGCCAGAACAGGAAAATCTGCTTCATGTGTTTCTGTTTGATCCTCAGTGACTTTGACACAAAGGCCTCTGCTGTGATGATCACACCTCTGATCAAATCTCACAGTGTCAGCTTTGTTTTTATACATATGGATATGTGCTGATAAATGATCAGAATTATAATATTTCCCACTGTCTGCTGTGTGCCGTGACCTTTGACCTGCTAAAGACAGTCAGCTGTGGATTATTCATTGTTGTGTCTGATACTTAGAACTGTGAGGAAGAACACTACACAGTTAATCAGGGTCCCCTCTCTCTGAATCAGGAAAGGTGGGCAGGCCGCGTGTGGGCCGCGGGCCATACGTTGAGTATCACTGTTTGAAATGTGAACATTGTTCTGCTACAGTCAATGGACTAAACCAGAGAAGAAGAAAACAGACTTTACCATGAAGATCATCAGTGTGGATCAGTATAATATCAGCCTGATGTCTGCAGTTTAGTGTCAGCACAACTTTCACATCATATTCATCTCAGCACAACTAAAACATGCTGACTGACCTCAGAGTTTCAAGTCCACATCCTGGACTCTCCAGAAAACCACACAGATGCTTCACTCCTGAATCCTGCAGGTTTTTGTTGCAGCTCAGGTGCAGCTCTCTCAAATGGGAGGGGTTGGACTTCAGTGCTGCTGCCAGATAATCACAGCTGATCTCTGACAAACCACAGTTCTCCAATCTGTATGAAGAATGAAAGATGTAAGTTTATTAGACAAAGTGTGAGCTTGAAATCATTCAGTGTTTCATCATCTGTTCAGAGCTGAAGAAGGTTCAGAATGTAGAAGTTTAGAAAATGGAAACTCCAAACAGCTGAAGCCAACAGGAAGCAGCTTCAAACAAACACAACAAGAGAAAAAACTCTGAATGTTTCACATTAAAGTCGTACATTTATCATAAAAACAGGACAAAGACTTGAAAAAGTTGTGTTTTTCCTTCCAGGAACCACAAGGCTTCACTTTTAAAGGTGAAGTGTGAAAGAAATGGACATATTTGAAGTCCAACACCTTTTTCCAGTCACATTATTAAAGCAGACAAACTACAAGCTCATTTTCATTCCAACAAGTCATCTTCTTCCTGGACTAACAACACTGATCTCTATGTGCAGCTGGCTGTGAGACCAGTGCTCAGGGAGCGTCTACAAAGTGCAACACTGAAAGAACATCACACACCAATTTGCTTCCAGCACTTTCACACAAACATCTACTGTCATTATTGTCACCAAACTCTGTGGATCCTTTATTGCAAATTCAAATGGGATCAAATGGTCAGACAAAAGAGGGTTATGGGGAAATATGATGAAATGTTGTGTATTAGCAACAAGTTATTGAATCATTTTCCTCACAAACCAAACAAAATGATTGACAAACATGTTTTTACAAACTCAGTGTTGGACTTGGATCAGCAGGATAAGCTGATGTTTAAAGGCATTTGAGTCTCGCTGTATGAGAGTCCAGTTATTACTCAATATTTATGGATGATGTTCTTTCAGTGTTGCACTTTGTAGACGCTCCCTGAGCCTCCCAGCCAGCTGCACATGGACCAGCTGACATTACCCAGCATTAGAGGCGGGTGTAAAAAAATGGATTTTCCTATTTAAATGGTTTTAATTTGAATAAAGCGATGTTGATTCATTCAATCCTGAATCGATTTTTAATATAAATGTATTTTGCCAGAATCTCAGCTTAAAGCTCCCAAAAGTATTTCAACAACAACCAAACAGATAAAACAGTAAATGAGAGCAGCTAAACACACAAAGATGGAAACACAGAGCGTGGATCGTTCACTCGACGGCACGTACACGGACACGCCGTCGGGGCTGAAAGTGGACAGCTCACAGATCCTGAAGCTGCAGGTTTCATCTGTCTCCAACCAAAACTGAGTGAACCAGCAGCAAAAGAAGATCCAAACTACGCTTTACGTTTGATGAACATCGTCATGAATTCTCTCTGACTTTGACGTTTACTTCCTGCACAGCTCTCTCTCTCTGAGTGTACTTCAAGAACAGTTTACCTTCAAAAATCTGTTTTCTGCATTATTCACTGCTTATTACGCACCAGTCTGCTGTTGTGTTCACTGCTGCCGGCGTCCGAAAACAAAGCCTCATTTCTGCTGTTCAATACTGAAGAAATTTAAACCTTTTAAAATGATGACAGATTACAAACTCTCAGCTGTGTCTGTAATCAAACCTCTGTAACTTTGCTTCACTTCAGCAGCATCAGCTCATGTTCACATGTTGATTCATGTGTTGCTTCAGTTTTTGATCGACTGCAGAATATTTTGAAGGTTATCTGATATAAAAAGCCAGAACAGGAAAATCTGCTTCATGTGTTTCTGTTTGATCCTCAGTGACTTTGACACAAAGGCCTCTGCTGTGATGATCACACCTCTGATCAAATCTCACAGTGTCAGCTTTGTTTTTATACATATGGATATGTGCTGATAAATGATCAGAATTATAATATTTCCCACTGTCTGCTGTGTGCCGTGACCTTTGACCTGCTAAAGACAGTCAGCTGTGGATTATTCATTGTTGTGTCTGATACTTAGAACTGTGAGGAAGAACACTACACAGTTAATCAGGGTCCCCTCTCTCTGAATCAGGAAAGTTGGGCAGGCCGCGTGTGGGCCGCGGGCCATACGTTGAGTATCACTATTTGAAATGTGAACATTGTTCTGCTGCAGTCAATGGACTAAACCAGAGAAGAAGAAAACAGACTTTACCATGAAGATCATCAGTGTGGATCAGTATAATATCAGCCTGATGTCTGCAGTTTAGTGTCAGCACAACTTTCACATCATATTCATCTCAGCACAACTAAAACATGCTGACTGACCTCAGAGTTTCAAGTCCACATCCTGGACTCTCCAGAAAACCACACAGATGCTTCACTCCTGAATCCTGCAGGTTTTTGTTGCAGCTCAGTTCCAGCTCTCTCAGATGGGAGGGGTTGGACTTCACTGCTGCTGCCAGATAATCACAGCTGATCTCTGACAGTAGTAATAAGGGGGCACTAGTCCAATATGGCAGCCAACCAAACCTGTTTGACAACCGGTTTGACCGGATTTGTGCGTGTGCGCATGCACGTTCAGGTGTGCTCGGGGGGGGGGGGGGGGGGGGGGGGGGGGGGTGGGGGGGGGGGCATGTTAGTTCATGTGTGGAAACACACAGGACGTCAGCAGGTGTGCTCGGGGGCATCTCCAGAGCAGGTGTCTTTTGTCTCTTCGAGGACTCTGGGAAGTAACAAGGGAGTGTTAACCTTAAGGTGTGAAACAGCTGTGTACTGATGCTACTTCATGTATGGGAACACACAGGGCATCAGAGGGGGGGTGGTTATATGAGTTTATGTGTTTTTAACAGGGTTTTAATTTAATCAAACCATAGGGTTTTTTAATTAAACTATTTTTATCACTTAGGTGTATCTCGACATTCAGTTATGCAGACATATGTGTTCTTAAAAGCAATTCTTTGTTTTGAAGCTGAGTGGAGTGGAAGCTGTTTTGGTTCGCAGTGCTCCTTAACAAAGAGGGGATGGTTTTTTTTATACATCTAGTCAAAAGTGTTGGTAATAGTGTTTTAGTCACACTAATATCTCAGCTTGCTGCGATGCATGCAATTTATTTTAAAAACGGCACAAGTGGGAATTTCTTCTGAATGGGTAATGTCAGCATGTTCACAAGCGTTTTATTTAATCAGTCCCCTCAGTTTTAATTTAACTAGTTTTTTTTCACACATCTACTGGGGTTTCTTTCCTGGGTTGATGCGATCATTTTATTTAAAAATCGGGATTTCGGAATGTTGAACTAAGAATGAGACAAAGCCACCTAGACAAATGGTAGGGGGGTGTAGTAAGGTTGTTGGCGGGAAACAGGAACTCCAGAGGACCACACATTCATCTATTGGAGGACTCTGGGAAGTAGCAAGGGAGTGTGAACCTTAAGGTGTGAAACAGCTGTGTACTGGCATTGTTCCTGGAGAAGGTATTTAACTGAGAGCCATGCTAGGCTCAGGGTGAACTCTGCATTCGTCGCGGACAACACCCTTTTTCTTTGAGATCATCAAAACTAACATCGTTCTTTATAACATGGACATCTTAAACGGTAAGTAAAACAAAACCTATTATTGTATTTTTAAAAGTGTTATGTTAACATATTATAGGATATTCAAACTATCTTTTTCCTAAAACAAAAGCTTAATTTTTAGGAGTTCGGGAGAACGGCACAGGACCCTTTTCTTTAGAAACGGGAGCTTTTACAGATGGAACAACTTCTCTAACAGGCACAAGGTATGTACAGAATTACGCGATTTTTAATCGTATGTATGTTTTAAGCTTGCGATTGTTTTAAATTATATAATAACAGAGTTTTTCTTTGATTTGTTCCAGGGTTAACAAACTGAGCAGGAAAACATTCAGACACCGTGACCACAGAGCCCATCCTTACAAAAGGTATGTATACAACGGGATGTATAATTGTGTATTTTAAAAAAACAGCAAATGGGTTTAAACAATTCCAAATGTTCTAAAACCGACCGTTTTACACATAGAGAGCCACGCCAGAGAACCTTATGTGCGGAGAACCAGGGCCATCCGGAATAACGCACACTACAAGGTAAGCATAGGTATATATAAATTAGATAAAAAGAGATAGAGAGGGAGACACGCTTATTCTGTTTGAAATGGGTACATGTATAAATGTTTTAACACATATCTATCTTCACAGACTGCAGCACAGTACCCCTCCTCATAATGATCAGGACACCGTACTATTCCAGACGTTTTTGGAATGTTTAAGCAGTATCGACCTCCCAGAACAACAAAAACCTGGAGCTTTGTGCAACAGTGGAGAGTCAGAAGCGATCTTCATCAGCGGACCTGCAACACCTCCGAGTGAGTGCTTGCCTCGTGATTTCTCTGATGTTTTTGAGTACAGTATATCAGATTTCAATCTTGTTCATATACCCACCACACCAGAATGTGTCAGAAATAGTGTTGATTCACACGTAGATTTTGAAGACGACGGTATAACAGACTCTCAAATATCAGCGGCGTATGATGCTTACATGAAGGTTTCAGATGCTCAGCCTGCTGAACAGAGTCATATAGCTTCATTAGCTGATAAATTATGTTTGATTGAAGCTAGACTCAATCAATACCACCAAGAAGCACAGGTACAAAGGCAACAGTTTACCAAATTCATAAACAAAGTGTGTAGTACATTAGACATCATCTGCAGCAAAATTTCAAGTCCCTGACTTTTAAAATCCAGACCATGGACCCTCCAAATAAATTATTTAAGCATAATAACGGAACCTCCACTCCTGTTAGATGTTTTGACTTAGAGACTTTTATGCAGTGGGCTGAAGAAACAAATAACAAATTAGACGATATTATAGCTAGACTTAATAGTGTGCCTGCATCAGCCTCATCTGATACACATCCTCGTCAGACTGTTCCTACGCCTGCTATTGCTGATGGGGCTATTGTTGTTAATAATAGTGATAGTACATCAGGTGTTGCTCGGACCACTGTTGTTACTGATGCTAACCGTATTGCTGCTGCTGCTGGTGTTATTGAGCCTGTTACCGCTTCTACTAGTACTACAGCCACACATGCGTGTCCGGGCACCGCTGCAACACCACACACCCCCTCAGTCATTGTAAATTTCTCACAAAGTGATACTATCGTGATTGAGCCAGTTGTGCAATCTGGATCTGGCAGGCGCTCCCAGCCACACATTAGAGAGATACCTAATTTTAATGCTCGCGAATTGCGTGAGCGCCTTGATTTTAGCGGTATAAGTCTTGATCATCCAGAACAAGTACCTGTGCGAGTGCGCGAGTGCTTAGCCAATGTGGTAGACTGAGCTGTGGCTGGATCTCAACAGGGCAGTGTTCTAAACGTGGTCCTGCGTGGCCCCTCGCTGGCTTCAGATGTTCAGGCTGTTTTAAACGCTGATGATCGGTATGATCCGGAGCTGTTTCTCGATCGAATTGCACAAGTTATGCAGAGTAATGATGAATCTATCGGTGATGATGAATTAGAGTTTATTGTCACGGTAGCTCAGAACAGTAGTGGTGGGGCTCGCTTAAGATTGGCACAAATCCCTTATGATGAGATTCTCTCAAAGAAAGGCAGACATTTATACACACCAAACAACACACACAACAATTTGTGCTTCTCCCTATGTATAGCACATTCATTAAACTCATCAGCCTCTGAGCTAGAAAAACTCGCTACAGCTAAACGGATACATGCTGAAGTAGGTCTATGCGACACACAGCAAGTATCATTCACTGATGTCAGTAAATTTGAGAAGCACTTCAACATTAAGATTGTAATCTATTACCACACAGAAGGGCGTAAACGCCTGGAATGTTTTTTCACACATGAAGAGCCAAACACAAACACGTTGATGATGTATCTCCATAATCAACATTACCACATGATTTTAAACCCGACCGCTTTTCTTGGTGCATCCTATGTGTGTAATTTCTGTTACAGTAAATATAATACACCATTACACCATAGCTGTAAACATAGATGTAACACATGTTATACACTCTGTCAACACCACAGGGGTCCCACAGTGAAATGCAGCGACTGTAACCGCATCTGCAAATCACAACACTGTTACCAGCAACACAAATTACCAGAATTAAAACACAACATGATCCCCTGTGATAATATGAAACATTGCATGCACTGTGGCACCACATATAGAGAATCCAAGAAATCGCCACACAGATGTGCCCAGCCTAGATGCGAGCACTGCCGCGAGCCTAAATTACCCGGAGACTCCGACCATCAGTGTTTCATACAGCCTGTTGAAAAACAGAAGCCTAGCGATAAATACATTTTATATGATTTCGAGACTAGGTACCACAACGGTAAACACGAGGCTAACTTTGTGTGTGCGTCTGATCTGAAGGGCAATAAGTTCACATTTAACACATTAAAGTGTCTGGAGGCGTTTGTGCAACATTACAGACGCCCAAGGTTTCGTGGGTACACGTTCATAGCACATAATGCATCTGGCTTTGACAACTACATACTCCTCGAGTACTTTGTCAGACAGTGCATAACACCTAGTGTCATAATGAGCGGCAGCCGTGTGATTTTGATGTATGACAGGGACTATGACCAGCGATGGATTGATTCGTTCAGCTTTTTGCCCATGGGCCTTGCCAAAATACCCTCTGCTTTAGGTTTTCAAGACCTGCAGAAGGGCCATTTCCCACACAGGTTTAATACGAGGGATAATGAGCATTATGTGGGCCCGTACCCAGACCCCTCCTTCTACGGCTATGAGCACATGTCTGAAAGCAATAAGGTGCGATTCATGGAATGGTACCAGGTTGCCTCACAGAATCCCTTTGATTTTCAGGCTGAACTCAGGCGTTACTGTGTTAACGATGTTGATGTCCTGCGTAAAGCATGCAGCATTTATCGTGACACGTTACTGGGTTGTACACAAGTTGATCCATTCATGTATACCACCTTGGCTGCATTTAGTATGGGTGTGTATAAAACGCTGTTTCTGCCTAGAGACACGCTCGCTCTCACGTATGACGGGGCATACGTTGAGCAGAATAAGACGTTTTCTAACGTCTCTATCGAATGGCTTCAATATGTGTCCCACACCACCAACAAAGTGGTAAAACATGCTCTCAGAGGAGGCGAACAGAGGGTTGGACCGTATTTTGTGGACGGTTTTGACCCCACAAGTAATACATCTTATGAATTTGCAGGATGTTTTCACCACGGTTGTGTTAAATGTTACCCCGAGAGTGAAGTTAATCCTGTCAGCAAAGCATCCTATGGACTGCTGCATCGCATGTTTTGTGACAAAGTTGATGCACTGAGATCACAACACAGTGTGAGTGTAATAGTGATGTGGGAATGTGAATGGGCTGCCTTGAAGCAGACAGACCCTGCAGTTGTGGCTTTCATGCACACATACAGAAAGCCAGAACGCATGAATCCCCGAGACGCCCTTTTTGGAGGTCGCACAAATGCTCTAAAGCTGTACCACAAGACTGGTTGTGATGAAAAAATATTTTACTACGACTTCACCAGTCTCTATCCCACAGTGCAGTCTAAAAAAGACTATCCTGTAGGACACCCTCAAGTCATTTGCACCAACTTTGACAAGCTAGAAAATTATTTCGGCTTTGTTAAATGCACAGTGCTCCCCCCTAAGGGTCTTTTTCACCCCGTCCTTCCCTACAGGTGCCACGGAAAACTGATGTTTCCACTCTGCAGCATGTGTGCTGAAGACCAAAACCAGCATACTGCATGTGGGCACAGGGACAGTGAGCGGGTGTTGAAAGGCACGTGGGTCTCATTTGAGCTTGAAAAAGCTGTTGAGAAGGGATACAAGGTTCTTGCTATTGATGAGGTGTGGCATTTCCCCAATAAGACCGACACATTGTTTAAAGACTATGTGAAAGCCTTCCTAAAACTCAAACAGGAGGCCTCGGGGTATCCTGAACACGTGAAGACACCTGACGAACAGAAGAAGTACATAGACGAGTATTATGAGAAGGAGGGAATAATGCTAGACCCATCCAAGATTTGTGTAAATAAAGCTGTTCGTAACTGTAACAAGCTGTTGCTAAACTCGTTATGGGGTCATTTCAGCATGAGGTCAAATATGGCATCATCTAAACTCATTACAGACCCTTCCAGATTTAGCCAGCTAATGTTTAGCGACCAGTACGACATGCGTCAGTTTTGTTTCATCTCTGACGACGTCGCAATGGTGCAGTGGCGGCATGATGATGGTAGAGCTTCCCTTGTGAAGGACGTTAATGTCTTTGTCGGGGCCATGACCACTGCACACGCCAGACTCATGCTGTATGATTTGTTAGACAACTTGCAGCAGCGCGTGCTGTATTGTGACACGGACAGTGTCCTTTTCACGGCACGCCCTGGCGAGTGGATGCCTCCTCTAGGTCCGTTTCTGGGGGATCTCACAAGTGAATTAGACTGTGGAGAGGGTGGTGTGGAGGATTACATAGCGCAATTTGTTTCCGGTGGGCCAAAATGCTACACATATCACACATCGCTGGGCAAGACCCAGGTCAAATGTAAAGGCGTGACACTGAATGCATTAAACTCGAAAGTTGTCACCCATGACTCCTTGAAAGGTTTAGTCCACAAGTTTGTAACCAATCAGACATCAGACGCACACCTAGTTGCCGTGTCTGATAGCATCAGACGCGATAAAAAGAAGCTTCATTTGAAGAATAAAACCATTGTGAAAAAAGTTAAAGTTGTTTACAATAAGCGCCGTGTGCTCCCAGACTATACAACCCTACCTTATGGATTTTAAATTAGAACAGGGGTTTGACGCCCGGTTGCAGCACCCGTTCAGTATGGTGGTCAGCGGTCCCAGTAACTGCAGCAAGACTTTTTTTGTTAAAAGCATAATTGTAAATTCTTCCAGGATTATATCATGCAGCATTGACAATATTGTATATATATACTCATGCTGGCAGCCATTATATGACCAGCTTCTTAAGATAAGAGACATAAACTTTGTTAACGGTATACCCGAATCTCTTGCTGATGACACCCTTCTTCCTGCAGAAAAGAACAATTTGTTAATTATAGACGATATAATGAACGATGCAGCTAACAATTTAGAAGTACAAAATATGTTCACAAAGTATGTGCATCATAGGAATTTGAGTTGTATATATCTAGTTCAGAATTTGTTTATTCAAGGAAAATCCAGTAGAACCATTTCCTTGAACACTAACTACCTAATATTGTTTAAAAATCCGAGAGATAAATATCAAGTCATGCTTTCAGGTAGGCAAATGTTTCCGGGTAATACTAAATATTTTATAGAAGCGTTTAATGATGCCACATCCACAACATACGGGTATCTTTTAATAGACTATAAAGCTAAGACCCCGGACTATTTAAGACTCAGAACAAATTTACTATCAGAGTGTCCGGTTGTTTACATTCCAAAACAAAAATCAGCAAAGAGGTGAAAGGATGTCATCACGCATGCGGAGGAATCTGTCTCTGTTGGAGATGATATACAGGGCTCCTCCTACTCTACGCAGAGTTATTATTAGTAATTCAAACTTAGATTTTATCAATGCGCTGTGTGAGATAGCCTTTAATGTATTGCATGGTAACATTCCACTGACCAATCAGCAGTACAAACAGCTGAAAAAGAAAAAATCAATAATCAGACTGATTGCAGACAAAAAAATAAAAACTTTGAAAAAGAGAAAGACAATCAACCAATCTGGAGGGTTTTTACTGCCGCTATTAGGGGCTGCAATCCCTTTCATAACCAGTCTGATAGCAAACAGGTGAAAATGGAACATGTGCAAAAGATGTTTTTGGTACCCCAACACCAGTTGGACTTAATAAAGTAACAGCAGCAGCAGCAGCAGCAAACAGGCAGCATCAGACAAGAGTCTCAGAACGAGTTGGACAAGGAGATGTTACAAGTGTTACAAGATTCTGACATAGATGTGTATGAGAAGGCTAAAAAATACAGCGATATTCTCCAAAGATACCTTACCCTTGTGAGACAAGGTGCCCGTGAAAAGAATGTATTGTCTTTATCATTACCTGAACAATTTAACAGGGATGTGCAACCCCAGTCGGCGGACACATCGCCTGTTCATGGTGATGCAGGGGTGAGGGATCTTGTTGCGGAGAATGTTTTAACACACATACCTAAAAGGAGTAGGAGGAATGCAGAACTTATTCTATCAGCGGTGAGCCGTTCGCCACACTTGATCTCTTACAACGACAAAGGCGAAATTGTTGTTGATAAACACACCATCCCTGGTTCACACATTTATGATCTAATTAAAGGCGTCACAACCACACACACACCCTCTGAGGGTTTGAGACCTATCGGCTGGACAGAGTTTTTAAAAGCTGTCTCAGATTTAAACGTACCGTTATCAGCCATATCTAACACAGGCATACGTAAGACCGTCGCCATGTATAAAACCGATCACACACTGTCTGAAGACCCTGGTTTTTTAAAACACACACCAAAAAAGATCACCCCTGGCGGACCGCTGCGACATAGTACACTAAAAAAAATAAAGAATAAAAAAAACTAATTAAAGGGGGGTCCTGTGGAGTGGTTGGATTTTTGAATTCAGGTTTTTTCTTATTGCACCTGAAATTGTTTTTCTGCTAAAAATATTTGCTGTTTGGTGTTTTTCTACTGTAATGTTTTTTTTACTTATTGCTGCTAAATTGTTTTGTTTTGTTTTATTTTATTACTGTTAAATATACTATGTCTTTTTTACTGTTAAATATATGTTTTTCTTTTTTATTACTGGTTAATGTTTGATTTCTTTTATTTATGTTTAAACAATGTATGTTGTGAATCTATATATATATATATATATATATATATATATATATATATATATATATATACGAGATTTGATAATAAATACCATTGACTCGATTATCATGCTCTCATGTTGTTTTTATTATTCTCATTACTACATGTCAGTATCCGCATTGCACACACACGTAATCACTGCATACAGCAACAGGTTGTATGTTGTTGACAAATCGACACACCATAGCATCATTACAAATTAAATCAGACCCATACATGTTAAGCAGACGCTCATAAGATACACCATTTTGCACATGATATAAAAAAAATACACAATGTTGACCGCATGTGATGGAGAAGTCGTTCTGCACTTGTTTTCCTGAATATAAAACAGTGGAACAGTTTTTTAGAAGAAACATCTTTATTGCTGGGGGAAAACTGTCTAACGAGTGACCAAAACTATCAAAAAAATAACCGCGTCTGTCTCTCGAAATATAAACAGCAAGCCAATGTTCCCCGGGCATCGTAGAAGGGTGGGTGTTTACAATACCCATAGCAGGGAGTCTTTGAAGCCGTTCAGTGGTTAGCTGATCATAGGCTAACACGCCTAGGAAATGTGTGTTTTTATTGATAATGCTGCCGATCACGGCTGATAGTTCTATAGTGTTCATGACCGTTTTTGTCTCAATAGTAGTCCAAGAGCACCTGTCTCATGTTAGATATTTCAATGACTGAATCAAATACCGAATAACACAAGAGGTTCACTGTACGGGGTAGTGGATTTCTGAAATGGGTTTCCAATCTCACGTTCCCAGTTTTAATTAACGACACATTCCCTGAATGTCCTTCGTCAGCTTCCAGATTGAAACAGAATAAAGTGTAGCCGTTACCAAAGTCAGCACGTGTAATGGCTAAGGATCTGTCTTTTAAATGTCTTCCTGTGGTTTGTATCAGCTGGTAAAATTCTCTGGTATAGTGTTTTCTCTGGAAATTTGGCTGGAATGGTTTAACAGGATAAGCCTGACTATCAGCATATAAAGACATAAATTCTATATCGCAGTTTTCAAAATGAAATGGATTACGCTGGTAGGAGCCAGTGTATGCTTCATTGTCTATAAATGCAATGATCACAAATTTAGGTATCCTACCCATAAATAAATTGTCATTTGTTGATATTCTAGCCCCTGCAGGTATGGAGAAGGTCTTTAAAGACACTCTGTCTACCGTGTATTTTGCGTTTGCATGGTGCAATGCCTTGCTGTGTGCAAGTCTGACGGTCGGTGATACACTAACTTTCTTGACAAAGAGACTGGCTGAGACAATTTTAACTCTGTATGCATTGGCATCCGCTGTCATGAGAGCAAATTCGTCTTTAGAGCGCACAAATTTCAGTGACAGGTCGATTCCATTAAGTAACAGTTTTTCTTGAAAAAACAGGTGTGCATGTACTGGTGCAATCAATTCAACAATACTGCTATTTGCTGTGTAGCCACCTCTGGTCACCAGGCCCTGGTTCTCTCCTTCTATAGATGTGTCATTCATGTGTGATGATGTATCCTTACAGAATAACCCGGTGCTGAACTGTGTGTCTAAAGTGTCCTTATTATAATTGATAAGACATTCTATCACACCTCTGTATGGATATGTGTTGGATGATTGACTAATGAGCCGGTCTCCCAAATTAACATCAACTTGACTAAATATGCTGCATCCAGGATAATTAATAAATCCTACATTAGCGTCCCTAGCCAGGTTTGAGCCATCAGCGTTTGTGATTCTCACACGTGTGTAGATATATGAGTCATTTAGATCCAGGTAATCTTCACCGGACGATGAGATGTAAAACTCGATCGGCCCTCCATCAGTGATTGCAGATACAGGTGGGATTTCGATAAATGTACTTTTCTCAATGCTAGTCTGTGTGTAGGGAACAGTAAACAGGTCCAGCTCTGTTTTTACACATTCTCCAGAATGACTGTGTAACAGTGCCATTTAGAAGATGTCAAACGCTGCAGTTTTTGAACGACTGGTTCTGGGTCTTTTCACTCTGCGTGGCGGTGTCCGTTTGCTAGCTCTCCTGCTAGGTTTTGTGGTTTTACGCTTTTTAGACAACGGCTGCCCTGGGGGTGGGGTCTTAGATGGTCTGGGCGTATACACATACAATCCGCTACCGTCCTGCTTAGTGGTTGAGGGTCTGGTTATGTTGGTTATGACATCAGACACTATGCCCGATGCGGCTATTTTTAGGTGTGGTTTGACTATGCTAACTCCTTTTTTAACCCTTTAAAACTGGTCGGAGCGGGCACGCTCTGTTTTGCGTAACTATTTTTAAATCCTGGTAGCTCTGCAACCACGTGAGCTAGCGCAATAATTGTTTTTGCATATGAAACCTGAGGAGTTGTACTTACATCTTATGCCATCAGCTTGTGCTAGGTCACAGTTTCCTTCCACATATAGCTTTGCAAAAACTGCATAAAAAGCACTTGCAGCAACAAAAACATAATATTCCAGAAACACGCTTTGCCGATCCGATCAGCTGTTCATAACACTTCCCACATTGGATTAGACGTCAGCGCAAAGTATCGCATGTCCGCCATGACCTGCCCGAAACCGGAAGTGACGTCATTTTCGCGGAAATGTAGTTTTTTACTGTCTAGGCCTCAATGAGCCTATACTGGTGTTTTTAAAAGTTATCTTTGACTTTATGACTTTCTGTGTCGTTTCTGGGATGTTTAGGACTCATATTGCACTGCTGGAAATAGTTTATTTTGATGCATATGCTGTTTTTTTGCAAATTTGCACTATAATATTTATTTTCGTTTTTCCTGCAGTGTATATAAATTGGTGTATTTCAAAAATAAAACTATGAAGGCACTCAAAATAAATTTCCTGTGGTGGGAAACTACTTTGTGCAACTTTTTTGTATTTACAGTTTTGAGGGATAAGCCTCTTAAATTTCTCTAACTAGAAATATATGTTAAAAAAACAGTAGTTTATTGCACTTTTTTAAATTTATGTAATCACTATGCACTTAATTCATACATATTATTAAAATCTAGGCTGTAATGGTTGTATTGATGTATAGCAACTTGAAATGCTCCCAAAAATGGCTCCACAACATGTAAAAATATGATATAAGCTCTGGCGGACTTGGTTGTATGGTAGGTCTTAAAGGGTTAAACAGTGGTACAGCAACTCTAAACAAGCTGCGGAACAACCCACCCAGCCCTGACCCATATTGCGTACTGGTCCCAACATACCCTCCGAGCTCTCCACCAGCCTGTGATAAGTAGTATTTTACATATTTTGAGTCATCAGTGTTGTAGACGGCCATCCTTTTTTTTCAAAAATGGTGGGTTATCGGTCGGAAGTGTAACTTGACAAACACCTTGCCGTATAAAAAGGGTATGTGTTGATTTCGATCGTCTTTCAAATCAATTTCTATGTCGTCGATCAATGTCTTTGACACAGGTGTGTAGTGTGGGCTGTCAAATTGTAGAATAGGCAAGCGGCGGTCATCGTCCGTGATATTTATAGCTCTTAATAGCCTCGCGTGGGCGTCACCCACAAGCTGGTAATCAACGATATCTGCATAAATAAAGATGTTATATTTTCCCCCGTATATGTCTGCGGGGTGCGGGGCATATGTGTTTTTATAATGAAGTACAAACGGCTCTCCTGTTTCAAATCCTAGGATTTCCGCCAGTCTCCCTCTAAATGTGAGAATAGTCCCCCTAGGTCCCATAACACAGGCATGGTTAGTAACTGTGTTGTATTGCATTTTAAGGTCTCCAGTGGTTTGGTACTGCTGACATTTAAAATTAAATTCTTTTATTATCTGTTCCACAGATGCATAATGACCCACAGACAGTTCGATCATGGTTACGGCGATGGTTCCATCTTTGACTGGGTCATGAATTTCCACTTGCGAATCTGATTGTGGAAAAGACATCCATATGCGTGGGTACTGTATCTCTATAACAGCAACCTCATACGGCTGATCCAAAACAATAGGTTTTGCTAGCTTTGTTCTAAAATTAGATATCTTATTACCCGGGTGAACATGCGCCGAAGCATTCGAAAAGAGGCTTACATAGAAGCCTGCATTGTTGTTGTTCTTTTTATTCATGCTTTCTCAGTCTATGCTCAGTGTTGAATGAATGTGTGTAGAGCTGCGTCATCTGAGTTAATTACGCCTCAACGATGTCTTTTTCTGGAATCCACGAATTAAAGCTGTCGGGTCATCCTAGCCATTTCACTAGCACATGCTTTTTCCGACCCACTTTTTTTCTAGCCAATATGTTTTCAATTTTAAATGTTTTGTTTTCATCAACAACCACACGTTGTATCTCAGGCTCATAAAATGACCCTTTCAATACCTCTCCTGCTAGATCCGCTAGTCTGTACACTGGGGGCTGTCTCCCTATATGTTCCTTGACTGTGAAAATCTCATCGGTGTAGGTCTGCTCGTATCCTTTTCGAAACTTTCCTCTCAGTTTTGATATTCGTACAGTGTCGCCAATATTAAATTTAAAGCACAGTTCCCTCTGAGGTCTCATTTTGTACAGCGCATTAAAGACCGACTTCTCATTATCCTTATTCACCTCTGCCGGAGCCATTTGGATAGATCTGTGATAAGCATTGTTATATGCTTGTGTGAGATCTGGTATGACATCTACATATCTCCGGGAGTTGGCTGATGTTAAGTACTTCCACATTCTACCCTTGAAGCTACGATTGAATCTCTCAACAATACTGCATTTAACCTCGCTAGCTGTTGAGAAATGCTTGATATTATATCGCTTCATTAGCTGTTTAAAGGTTGTATTATAAAACTCTTTGCCTTCATCTGTTTGTAGTTTCACAGGGATCCTACCCTCTCTAAGTATATCCTCAAAAGCAGCTGATACAACATTCGCTGTCTTGTTTGTTAGGCATCTAACCCATGCGTATTTTGAGAATACATCTATACATGTTAGCAGATATCTCACATTATCATTATCTGCCACATATTCACACATGTCAACCAGATCGGCTTGAAACTGTTTGTCGACCCCTGTCACCAATACTCTATTTCTGGGGAAATGGATCCTCACAGGTTTATGGAGTGTGTAAGTGTCGTCTTGTTCTAAATAATGTTTGACCTGAGATATTGGAGGTGTTACACATGATGCCTCCCCTGCCGCTATACGTAGCTTATTTAAACTGGCCAACCCCGCAGGATGGGCTGGATCATGATATATTTTATGCAATGTGCTTTCCATGACTGTGCAAACCACAAATGACTAAGAAGTTGGTGTTAACACGTCTTTTTATTTAATTTTCACACAGACACAATCACAGACAATGGATACTTGAACAGCACACATTAAACCAGGTGTCTCCCATCCCAGTAGTTTCCAATCATGCGGAGCATGGCTGGTTTAACACGTCGGGCGCAAGTACTTGCTTCTAGCAGGTTCGCAATGTTGTCATTAATGGCGCATACTATATGTCGCTCTGATCTCAGTTTACACATGAGGTGTTCTGCAACTCTGCGGATTTGTGTTCCAGTCCCATCTGCGGTGTATGAGCGTACAAACAGCCGGATGGCTGGGATGAATCGGTTAGTCTTGAGCCTTATCATCACATCGTCATAGTAGGTGTCGAAGAAATACTCAGACAATTCCTGCAAGCAGCTGTGTTGCACCTGACTGGGGTGGCCTGTTTGGCATCCGTAACATGTCTCTTGTAGAAACTCATTCAGCGCCAACATCAACAGGTGGAGAGTTGCGAGTTTGATGTCGATTACAGTTTCCTCCCACAGGTCTGATATGAGGGGGTCCTGCGAGCATGATGGTGAGGGTGGTGGAGTCTGGGGGGTCGGGATTAGCAGCCCTATTGACGGTGACTCTGACAGGTCCCACGACTGCGTGTCATGCTCTGTAAAATGAAAACCACAAGCTCTTAATTTGTCACATAGATACACACGCAACCCCACACACACCCGCACATTAAACCTACCAGTTTATTGTTTAGTTGTCGGAAGGTCTTATGATTTTAGGTTTGCACAGGGTAGCAGGCAAACCAGTCTTCGGACAACTCGCCAGATCGTCAAAAACAAGGCGTTTTCTAATACTCTCGTACGCAGTGTTGAGTCTGTCCCTCTTGATCGCGTCGTCAATCTGGCTAAACAGACGCGACAAACCTCTCCAGTCGCACCACTGTATAAAAAACAAGTCCTTAAACCATCTTGTGCGCTCTTCGAGGTTTAGAGGGTAAGGATTTAACCCTTTAAAACCGGTCGGAGCGGGCACGCTCTGTTTTGCGTAGCTATTTTTAAAATCCCGGTAGCTCTGCAACCACGTGAGCTAGCGCAATAATTTTTTTTGCATATGAAACCTGAGGAGTTGTACTTACATCTTATGCCATCAGCTTGCCCTAGGTCATGGTTTCCTTCCACATATAGCTTTGCAAAAACTGCATAAAAAGCGCTTGCAGCAACAAAAACATAATATTTCAGAAACACGCTTTGCCGATCCGATCAGCTGTTCATAACACTTCCTACTTTGAAATAGACGTCAGCGCGAACTTTTGCAGGTCCGCCATTACCTGCCCGAAACCGTAAGTGACGTCATTTTCGCGGAAATGTAGTTTTTTTTACCATATAGCCTCATGAGCCTATACTGGTGTTTTTAAAAGTTATGTTTGACTTTATGACTTTCTGTGTCGTTTCTGGGATGCTTAGGACTCATATTGCACTGCTGGAAATAGTTTATTTTGATGCATATGCTGCTTTTTTGCAAATTTGCTGTATAATATTTATTTTCGTTTTTCCTGCAGTGTATAAAAATTGGTGTATTTCAAAAATAAAACTATGAAGACACTCAAAATAAATTTCCTGTGGTGGGAAACTATTTTGCGCAACTTTTTTGTATTTACAGTTTTGAGGGATAAGCCTCTTAAATTTCTCTAACTAGAAATATATGTTAAAAAAACAAAAACGATTTTCAATTTTTTTGTAGTTTATTGCACTTTTTTTCAATTTATGTAATTACTATGCACTTAATGCATACATATTATTAAAATCTGGGCTATAATGGTTGTATTGATGTATTCTCCTCCGTGAATCGCAACCTTATTGTGGTGGAGGGGTTTGTGTGTCCCAGGGATCCCAGGGGCTATGTTGTCTGGGGGCTTTTGCCCCCTGGTAGGGTCTCCCATGGCAAATTGGTCCTGGGTGAGGGACCAGACAAAGAGCGATTCAGAAGACCCCTATGAAAAAAACACAGAGGGAACAGTTTACCCTGCCCGGGATAGGGGTTACCGGGGCCCCGCCCTGGAGCCAGGCCCGGGGAGGGTGCCCGAGGGCGAGCGTCTGGTGGCCGGGCCTTAGTCCATGGGGCCCGGCCGGGCACAGCCCGAAGAGGAGACATGGGCCCATCCTCCCGCAGGCCCACCACCCGCAGGAGGCGCCATAGGGGTCGGGTGCATTGTGTGCCGGGTGGCGGCCAGGAGCGGAGGCCCTGGCGGACTGACCCCCGGCTGCCAAGACTGGCAATAGGGACATGGAATGTCACCTCTCTGGTGGGGAAGGAGCCTGAGTTAGTGCGTGAGGTTGAGAGGTACCGGCTAGATATAGTCGGGCTCACCTCTACACACGGCTTGGGCTCTGGAACCAGTCTCCTGGAGAGGGGCTGGACTCTGTCTCAGTCTGGAGTTGCCCCTGGTGAGAGGCGGCGGGCTGGGGTGGGTATTCTAATATCCCCTCGGCTTGCTGCCGGTACGTTGGGGTTTTTCCCGGTGGACGAGAGGGTTTGTTCCCTGCGCCTTAGGGTCGGGGAACGGGTCCTGACTGTCATCTGCGCTTATGCGCCGAGTGGCAGTTCGGAGTACCCAGCCTTCTTAGAGTCCCTGGGGGGGGTGCTGGAAGGTGCTCCACCTGGAGACTCTGTTGTCCTGCTGGGAGACTTCAATGCTCACGTGGGTAACGACAGCGAGACCTGGAGGGGCGTGATTGGGAGGAACGGCCTCCCTGATCTGAACCCGAGCGGTGCTTTGTTATTGGACTTCTGTGCTAATCACAGTTTGGCCATAACGAACACCTTGTTCGAACATAAGAGTGTCCATAAGTGCACGTGGCACCAGGACGCTCTAGGCCGTAGGTCGATGATCGATTTTGTAATCGTATCAGCAGACCTGCGACCATATGTTCTGGACACTCGGGTAAAGAGAGGGGCTGAGCTGTCAACTGATCACCACCTGGTGGTGAGTTGGATCAGGTGGCGGGGGAGGACGCTGGACAGACCTGGTGCACCTAAACGCGTAGTGAGGGTGTGCTGGGAACGACTAGCAGAGGCCCCAGTCCGCGAGATCTTCAACGCACACCTCCGGCAGAGCTTCAACAGCATTCCGAGGGAGGCGGGGGACATTGAGTCCGAATGGACCATGTTCAGCGCCTCCATTGCCGAAGCTGCTGCATTGAGCTGCGGCCGCAAGGTGGTTGGTGCCTGTCGTGGTGGTAATCCCCGAACCAAATGGTGGACACCAGAGGTGAAGGGAGCCACCAGGCTGAAGAAGGAGTACTATCGGGCTTGGTTAGCCTGTGGGACTCCGGAGGCAGCCGACAGGTATCGACAGGCCAAGCGGAATGCGGCTCGGGCAGTGGCTGAAGCAAAAACTTGGGTGTGGGAGGAGTTCGGAGAGGCCATGGAAAAAGACTTTCGGACTGCCTCGAAGAGGTTCTGGCAAACCGTCAGGCATCTCAGGAGGGGAAAGCGGTGCTCTACCTGCACTGTGTATAGTGCTGGCGGAGCGCTGCTGACGTCGACTGAGAAAATTGTCAGGCGGTGGAAGGAATACTTCGAGGACCTCCTTAATCCCACTGACGCGTCTTCCAAGGAGGAAGCAGAGTCTGGGGATGAGGGGAATGACCCGCCAATTTCTGGGGGCGAGGTCACTGAGGCAGTTAAACAACTCCTTGGTGGCAGAGCCCCTGGTGTTGATGAGGTCCGCCCCGAGTTCCTGAAGGCTCT
Source organism: Neolamprologus multifasciatus (assembly GCF_963576455.1). Classification (NCBI taxonomy): domain Eukaryota; kingdom Metazoa; phylum Chordata; class Actinopteri; order Cichliformes; family Cichlidae; genus Neolamprologus; species Neolamprologus multifasciatus. The sequence continues at coordinate 209,176 of NW_028181970.1, read as the reverse complement.
GGACGTTGTAGGGCTGTCCTGGCTGACACGCCTCTGCAATGTTGCGTGGAGATCAGGGGCAGTACCCGTGGATTGGCAGACCGGGGTGGTGGTCCCCATCTTTAAGAAGGGGGACCGGAGGGTGTGTTCCAACTACAGGGGGATCACACTCCTCAGCCTCCCCGGGAAAGTCTTTGCCAGGGTGCTGGAAAGGAGAGTTCGTCCGCTAGTCGAACCTCTGATGCAGGAGGAACAATGCGGTTTTCGTCCTGGTCGCGGAACACTGGACCAGCTCTTCATCCTCTCGAGGATACTTGAGGGTGCATGGGAGTTTGCCCAACCAGTCTACATGTGTTTTGTGGACTTGGAGAAGGCATTCGACCGTGTCCCTCGGGGTGTCCTGTGGGAGGTGTTGCGGGAGTATGGGGTGTCTGGCCCATTGCTACGGGCCATTCGATCCCTATACAACCGTTGCAAGAGCTTGGTTCGCATTGCCGGCAATAAGTCGGACTCGTTCCCGGTGGGTGATGGGCTCCGCCAGGGCTGCCCTTTGTCACCGGTTCTGTTCATAATTTTTATGGACAGGATTTCTAGGCGCAGCCAAGTGGCGGAGGGCTTTCGCTTTGGTGGCCTCAGGATCTCATCTCTGATCTTTGCGGATGATGTGGTTCTGTTGGCTTCATCGGGTGAGGGCCTCCAGCTCGCACTGGAGCGGTTCGCAGCCGAGTGTGAAGCAGCGGGAATGAGGATCAGCACCTCCAAATCTGAGGCCATGGTTCTCAGCCGGAAAAGGGTGGAGTGCCCACTCCGGGTCGGGGATGAGGTCCTGCCCCAAGTGGAGGAGTTCAAGTATCTCGGGGTCTTGTTCGCGAGTGATGGGAGAAGGGAGCCGGAGATCGACAGACGGATTGGGGCTGCAGCTGCAGTAATGCAGACGCTGCACCGGTCCGTCGTGGTGAAGAGGGAGCTGAGTGTAAAAGCGAAGCTCTCAATTTACCGGTCGATCTACGTCCCTACCCTCACCTATGGCCACGAGCTGTGGGTAGTGACCGAAAGGACGAGATCGCGGATACAAGCGGCGGAAATGAGCTTCCTCCGAAGGGTGGCTGGCATCTCCCTTAGAGATAGGGTGAGAAGTGCGGCCATCCGGGAGGGGCTCAGAGTAGAGCCGCTGCTTCTCCACATCGAAAGGAGCCAGCTGAGGTGGTTTGGGCATCTGGTAAGGATGCCCCCTGGGCGCCTCCTGGGTGAGGTGTTCCAGGCATGTCCCACCGGGAGGAGGCCCCGGGGCAGACCCAGGACACGCTGGAGAGATTATATCTCTCGGCTGGCCTGGGAACGCCTTGGTGTTCCCCCGGATGAGCTGGAGGAGGTGGCTGGGGAGAGGGAGGTCTGGGCCTCTTTGCTTAGGCTGCTGACCCCGCGACCCGGCCCCGGATAAAGCGGATGAAGATGGATGGATGGATGGATGCTTTGGGGTTCCCCCCAAAACAATCCCTCGCCACAATCTACACTAAGCACAACTGTCCCTTCGGTATATTTAATGGTATACACATACCCTTCAGCGCCGCGATATTCTAACTTAAATACAGTCCCATCTACGGCGTTTTCACAGCGTTGCTTTTTACGTTGAGGACCTCGGCTGCATACTCCTGTAGACATACCTAGAGCAACTGTGGCATGGGCAATGTCCTGGCTGTGTGTCATGGTTGATACAGATGGTATTCTGTGCTCCTTAGGTCGATGAGTCGGTGGGGTCCTTAGCGCGATGTGTCTGTGCTCCTTAGGCCGTGGCGGTGATGCTCTTAGAATGTGAAAGGATCACTTTTATACCTATATAACCTAAGCCATCCCACTAGGAGGAGTCGTTACCACCCAGAGGGTGTGTTTTTCACACCTGAACGTGCATGCGCCGAGCACACCTGAACGCGCATGCGCACACGCACGAATCCGGTCAAACCGCTTGTCAAACCGGTTTGGTTGGCCGCCATATTGGACTAGTGCCCCCTTATTACTACTTCTGACAAACCACAGTTGTCCAATCTGTATAAAGAATGAAAGATGTATGTTTATTAGACAAAGTGTGAGCTTGAAATCATTCAGTGTTTCATCATCTGTTCAGAGCTGAAGAAGGTTCAGAATGTAGAAGTTTAGAAAATGGAAACTCCAAACAGCTGAAGCAAACAGGAAGCAGCTTCAAACAAACACAGCAAGAGAAAAACTCTGAATGTTTCACATTAAAGTCGTACATTTATCATAAAAACAGGAGAAAGACTTGAAAAAGTCGTGTTTTTCCTTCCAGGAACCACAAGGCTTCACTTTTAAAGGTGAAGTGTGAAAGAAATGGACATATTTGAAGTCCATCACCTTTTTCCAGTCACATTATTAAAGCAGACAAACTACAAGCTCATTTTCATTCCAACAAGTCATCTTCTGACCTGGACTAACAACACTGGTCTCTATGTGCAGCTGGCTGTGAGACCAGTGCTCAGGGAGCGTCTACAAAGTGCAACACTGAAAGAACATCACACACCAATAGGCTTCCAGCACTTTCACACAAACATCTACTGTCATTATTGTCACCAAACTCTGTGGATCCTTTATTGCAAATTCAAATGGGATCAAATGGTCAGACAAAAGAGGGTTATGAGGAAATATGATGAAATGTTGTATATTAGCAGCCATTTATTGAATCATTTTCCTCAGAAACCAAAAAAATTATTGACAAACATGTTTTTACAAACTCAGTGTTGGACTTGGATCAGCAGGATAAGCTGATGTTTAAAGGCATTTGAGTCTCGCTGTATGAGAGTCCAGTTATTACTCAATATTTATGGATGATGTTCTTTCAGTGTTGCACTTTGTAGATGCTCCCTGAGCCTCACAGCCAGCTGCACATGGACCAGCTGACATTACCCAGCATTAGAGGCGGCTGTAAAAAAATGGATTTTCCTATTTAAATGGTCTTAATTTGAATAAAGCGACGTTGATTCATTCAATCCTGAATCGATTTTTAATATAAATGTATTTTGCCAGAATCTCAGGTTAAAGCTCCCAAAAGTATTTCAACATCAACCAAACAGATAAACAGTAATGAGAGCAGCTAAACACACAAAGATGGAAACACAGAGCGTGGATCGTTCACTCGACGGCACAGACACGGACACGCCGTCGGGGCTGAAAGTGGACAGCTCACAGATCCTGAAGCTGCAGGTTTCATCTGTCTCCAACCAAAACTGACTGAACCAGCAGCAAAAGAAGATCCAAACTACGCTTTACGTTTGATGAACATCGTCATGAATTCTCTCTGACTTTGACGTTACTTCCTGCACAGCTCTCTCTCTCTCAGTGTACTTCAAGAACAGTTTACCTTCAAAATCTGTTTTTCTGCATTATTCACTGCTTATTACGCACCAGTCTGCTGTTGTGTTCACTGCTGTCGGCCTCCGAAAACAAAGCCTCATTTCTGCTGTTCAATACTGAAGAAATTTAAACCTTTTAAAATGATGACAGATTACAAACTCTCAGCTGTGTCTGTAATCAAACCTCTCTAACTTTGCTTCACTTCAGCAGCATCAGGTCATGTTCACATGTCGATTCATGGTTTGCTTCAGTTTTTAATGGACTGCAGAATATTTTGAAGGTTATCTGCCATAAAAAGCCAGAACAGGAAAATCTGCTTCATGTGTTTCTGTTTGATCCTCAGTGACTTTGACACAAAGGCCTCTGCTGTGATGATCACACCTCTGATCAAGTCTCACAGTGTCAGCTTTGTTATTATACATATGGATATGTGCTGATAAATGATCAGAATTATAATATTTCCCACTGTCTGCTGTGTGCCGTGACCTTTGACCTACTAAAGACAGTCAGCTGTGGATTATTCATTGTTGTGTCTGATACTTAGAACTGTGAGGAAGAACACTACACAGTTAATCAGGGTCCCCTCTCTCTGAATCAGGAAAGGTGGGCAGGCCGCGTGTGGGCCGCGGGCCATACATTGAGTATCACTGTTTGAAATGTGAACATTGTTCTACTGCAGTCAATGGACTAAACCAGAGAAGAAGAAAACAGACTTTACCATGAAGATCCTCAGTGTGGATCAGTATAATATCAGCCTGATGTCTGCAGTTTAGTGTCAGCACAACTTTCACATCATATTCATCTCAGCACAACTAAAACATGCTGACTGACCTCAGAGTTTCAAGTCCACATCCTGGACTCTCCAGGAAACCACACAGATGCTTCACTCCTGAATCCTGCAGGTTGGTGTTCTTACTCAGGTCCAGCTCTCTCAGATGGGAGGGGTTGGACTTCAGTGCTGTTGCCAGATAATCACAGCTGATCTCTGACAAACCACAGTTCTCCAATCTGGATAAAGAATGAAAGATGTAAGTTTATTAGACAAAGTGTGAGCTTGAAATCATTCAGTGTTTCATCATCTGTTCAGAGCTGAAGAAGGTTCAGAATGTAGAAGTTTAGAAAATTGAAACTCCAAACAGCTGAAGCCAACAGGAAGCAGCTTCAAACAAACACAACAAGAGAAAAAACTCTGAATGTTTCACATTAAAGTCGTACATTTCTCATAAAAACAGGACAAAGACTTGAAAAAGTCGTGTTTTTCCTTCCAGGAACCACAAGGCTTCACTTTTAAAGGTGAAGTGTGAAAGAAATGGACATATTTGAAGTCCAACACCTTTTTCCAGTCATATTATTAAAGCAGACAAACTACAAGCTCATTTTCATTCCAACAAGTCATCTTCTGACCTGGACTAACAACACTGGTCTCTATGTGCAGCTGGCTGTGAGACCAGTGCTCAGGGACCATCTACAAAGTGCAACACTGAAACAACATCACACACTAATTTGCTTCCAGCACTTTCACACAAACATCTACTGTCATTATTGTCACCAAACTCTGTGGATCCTTTATTGCAAATACAAATGGGATTCAAATGGTCAGACAAAAGAGGGTTATGAGGAAATATGATGAAATGTTGTGTATTAGCAGCAAGGTATTGAATCATTTTCCTCAGAAACCAAACAAAATGATTGACAAACATGTTTTTACGAACTCAGTGTTGGACTTGGATCAGCAGGATAAGCTGATGTTTAAAGGCATTTGAATCTCGTTGTATGAGAGTCCAGTTATTACTCAATATTTATGGATGATGTTCTTTCAGTGTTGCACTTTGTAGATGCTCCCTGAGCTTCACAGCCAGCTGCACATGGACCAGCTGACATTACCCAGCATTAGAGGCGGCTGTAAAAAAATGGTTTTTCCTATTTAAATGGTTTTAATTTGAATAAAGCGATGTTGATTCATTCAATCCTGAATCGATTTTTAATATAAATGTAATTTGCCAGAATCTCAGGTTAAAGCTCCCAAAAGTATTTCAACAACAACCAAACAGATAAAACAGTAAATGAGAGCAGCTAAACACACAAAGATGGAAACACAGAGCGTGAATCGTTCACTCGACGGCACGGACACGGACACGCCGTCACAGCTGAAAGTGGACAGCTCACAGATCCTGAAACTGCAGGTTTCATCTGTCTCCAACCAAAACTGACTGAACCAGCAGCAAAAGAAGATCCAAACTACGCTTTACGTTTGATGAACATCGTCATGAATTCTCTCTGACTTTGACGTTTACTTCCTGCACAGCTCTCTCTCTCTCAGTGTACTTCAAGAAGAGTTTACCTTCAAAAATCTGTTTTCTGCATTATTCACTGCTTATTACGCACCAGTCTGCTGTTGTGTTCACTGCTGTCGGCCTCCGAAAACAAAGCCTCATTTCTGCTGTTCAATACTGAAGAAATTTAAACCTTTTAAAATGATGACAGATTACAAACTCTCAGCTGTGTCTGTAATCAAACCTCTCTAACTTTGCTTCACTTCAGCAGCATCAGGTCATGTTCACATGTTGATTCATGGTTTGCTTCAGTTTTTGATCGACTGCAGAATATTTTGAAGGTTATCTACTATAAAAAGCCAGAACAGGAAAATCTGCTTCATGTGTTTCTATTTGATCCTCAGTGACTTTGACACAAAGGCCTCTGCTGTGATGATCACACCTCTGATCAAGTGTCACAGTGTCAGCTTTGTTTTTATACATATGGATATGTGCTGATAAATGATCAGAATTATAATAGTTCCCACTGTCTGCTGTGTGCCGTGACCTTTGACCTGCTAAAGACAGTCAGCTGTGGATTATTCATTGTTGTGTCTGATACTTAGAACTGTGAGGAAGAACACTACACAGTTAATCAGGGTCCCCTCTCTCTGAATCAGGAAAGGTGGGCAGGCCGCGTGTGGGCCGCGGGCCATACGTTGAGTCTCACTGTTTGAAATGTGAACATTGTTCTGCTGCAGTCAATGGACTAAACCAGAGAAGAAGAAAACAGACTTTACCATGAAGATCCTCAGTGTGGATCAGTATAATATCAGCCTGATGTCTGCAGTTTAGTGTCAGCACAACTTTCACATCATATTCATCTCAGCACAACTAAAACATGCTGACTGACCTCAGAGTTTCAAGTCCACATCCTGGACTCTCCAGGAAACCACACAGATGCTTCACTCCTGAATCCTGCAGGTTGTTGTTGGAGCTCAGGTCCAGCTTTCTCAGATGGGAGGGGTTGGACTTCAGTGCTGCTGCCAGATAATCACAGCTGATCTCTGACAAACCACAGTTCTCCAATCTGTATAAAGAATGAAAGATGTAAGTTTATTAGACAAAGTGTGAGCTTGAAATCATTCAGTGTTTCATCATCTGTTCAGAGCTGAAGAAGGTTCAGAATGTAGAAGTTTAGAAAATGGAAACTCCAAACAGCTGAAGCCAACAGGAAGCAGCTTCAAACAACCACAACAAGAGAAAAAACTCTGAATGTTTCACATTAAAGTCGTACATTTATCATAAAAACAGGACAAAGACTTGAAAAAGTCGTGTTTTTCCTTCCAGGAACCACAAGGCTTCACTTTTAAAGGTGAAGTGTGAAAGAAATGGACATATTTGAAGTCCAACACCTTTTTCCAGTCACATTATTAAAGCAGACAAACTACAAGCTGATTTTCATTCCAACAAGTCATCTTCTGACCTGGACTAACAACACTGGTCTCTATGTGCAGCTGGCTGTGAGACCAGTGCTCAGGGACTGTCTACAAAGTGCCACACTGAAAGAACATCACACACTAGCTGTGTCCCAAAACATCGGCTGCATCCTTCGGAGGACGCGGTCTTCGCGGTTTACATGAGCCGGGTCTTTCAAAGACCGAAAAGGCTGGAAGCGCGAGGTTGTGAAATGGGACGGTCTAGCCTTCAGATTTGCGTCACCGCTGTGTCGGTGGAGTTTAATAAACTCGGCTGTCTGCTCCTTGCTATCTAAAATATAACAGGACACTGGAGTAAATTCTCGACCGTCTCACACTACTGTTTAATCAGTTTTCTTTTTAACGTTTATTCAGCTGTGTGAAAATCCCTGAGGAACCCACCCGATGGATTAATGAAGTTTTATTTAATCTAATAAGTTTTATCTCAGCCAAACCGATTTACTCCAATACAAATAAAACACTGAAAAAAGGCAAACAATTACATTTTTAAGTTATCCGAGTGACTTATATATCTTGTTTAACCTGAGTAGCAAAAGAGCGGGTGTCTGAAAACTATGAAGCCGGGAGTCTGCTGCTCTCGCCCGCTGGAGTTACCATTGAAACCCCCGGCTTGCTATCGAGCCGGTGGGTGACAGATGTCTCCGAAAACGTCGGCACACTTTTGCAAATATGCGATGTCTTGATAAACCAAGCATATATTTGTAATTTACACAGCTACTTTCTCACCTGAAAATATGTTAAAAGTTTATTTTGTGAACCAGAAAGATTAAAAAGAGTAATTTTAAAACTTAGTAGCTGAAATTTGGCTGGGCCGCGCTATGAATTCTGGGATATGTTGGGCCACGAAGGACACACTCGACCCATCCTTCAAATTTGGGGAAATGAAGGACGCATTTGTCGGCCGCATTTGAAGGAGTCGACGAATACGGACAGCCTTCGTCGCCTGGCTGTGACGTAATCGGCCTTCAAATGCGGCCTCTGGGGGATGCAGCCGAGGTTTTGGGACACAGCTTCCATCATCCAACCTGAAGAGGAAACAGAGACGCCTCCCCTTCAAAGTAAAAGCTGCTCCTTTTGGACACAGTATCAAAGAAAGTCTACAGTATAACATAGAAAAGACAGAACAAAGTTTTGGTTGTTTTTAAATTGTGCAGAAAAGAAACTACACTAAGCTCAATTATGTGACAGACATTTCATCCCATGTCAGTTTGGCCTCATCCTGGGCCGGATTATCCAGCACACACTCTGACCACAGGCCCAGGGGCCACGCACAGCTGGGCTCCATCCAAGAGACAGGAAACAAACCAACACAATAATAAAAAGCACCATGTGATCTTCTTACATCTTCAAGACAAACATAGTAAAAAATGAGCATATTTGTTTCCTGATAAAATGATGTGACAGGTAGAACAGAGTAAAGTGGTGGTGTTACAGCCTTTCTCCCCTCTGCTGCCGACGCTGTTAGTCTCTCCCAAACTCAGCTACAGGACTTCCAAATGAATGAAAGCAGCAGAAGTGGCTTTACAAATGAAAGAGGAAGAGGAGAATAAGAGGAGAGGGAGGCCACCCTGACCATCACTCCAGTTGAAAATACCACAGTTCCATTAAAGTTGGTGAGAAAATGTTGAGCAGGATGAGCTGCTGGCTAATCTGGAGGCTGTAGCAGCAGCTCACAGTCACAGTGGATTTCCACTCATGAAAAAGCTCTGGCTGCTTCATTTCTCATCTCATATCAGAGACTTTAATGCTTCAGTGAAGCTGTACTGTGATGCTTCCATATTCCAGTGAGGCCTCCATAATGATTTCAGCTGTTCTGTGCACACACTGTGTGCCCTGTATGGCTCAAAGTCTCTGCAGCCTGTTTTTATCGGCTATCATCAGATCTTCATCATCCTCATTCACAATCCTCACACACTCTACAGCCTCATCAGCACTGACTTCATCTTCACTGACTGATGGAGCACAACATGAACCTGTGGAGGCTGAAACACTGTCCTGTCAAACATCTCCCCGTCACCACTCCACTTCTGTCAGCCTTTAAATGAACCCTGCTCAAGTCTGTCACTTCTGTTTGGAGCCAAAAGAGGTTAAAGATTATGCCACTACATTCTTGTCTAGAAAATATTAAAAGTGTATTTGGTGACACACAAAAAAGTTTAAGTATAGTTTGGGTCCACACATGTCTAAACCCTGGTGTGTAGGCCCACTTAGCATAGAGAAAAGCCCACTAAAAGAACGCCCACCAGACCAAAGAAATTGTTTTGACTTGATCAGCATTAACCCCGCCCCCTGACTTTGATGGGTGAAGCTGACAAATAAAATGTATTTATGAACTCCGATGCAGGGCCAGGAGTAGCAATGTGAATTCAATAAATACATCATTAAATAATTCATTAAATGTGTCAGTAAAATAATTAAAATAGAAAACAAACCAATAATTGATTAAATATGTAATTAACTAATTAGAATTGTACATAAATAAATAATGAATTATTTTAAATGAAATTAACCGATAATTCATTATCAATATTTTTTAATTAATTATGTACATTTTTAATTAATTACTGAAATAAATAACTCATTAGTGATGTATTTATTTAATACAACCATAAAATTATTGCTAGTTTACTCAAAATAATTTTAAGACATCAATATTAAAGGTTAAATTATGATAATGAATACATGCAACTATAACTGATGACATAAGAATTTGGATTTTTTTAAGGTAAAGCGAAGGTGCTGACTCACTTGGCATGTTACTCTCAAATCTTCCCTTATAACAATAACATAATTACACTTTAGCCACAAGAGGGCAGCAGCATTATTACAAGTCGCATGTATATAAAGGTACAGTGATTATATTACAGTGATTTTGACAAAAACAAAACAGAAGTTGATGGCAGTGTGTTTTTCCATAACATACCAACCAAATTAAATAATAAAAACTTTATAACTTACAGAGCTTTTTTACAGGCTTTGACCACTGGCAGCAGCCTCAGAAGAGCCTCCTCTGAAGCAGAGTATTTCTTCAGGTCAAACACATCCAGATCTTTTTGTGATGACAGTAAGATGAAGACCAGAGCTGACCACTGAGCAGGAGACAGTTTATCTGTGGAGAGACGTCCTGATCTCAGGGACTGTTGGATCTCCTCCACTAGAGAACAATCATTCAGTTCATTCAGACAGTGAAACAGATTGATGCTTTTCTCTGCAGACAGATTCTCACTGAGCTTCTTCTTGATGTACTGAACTGCTTCTTGATTGGTCTTTGAGCTACTTCCTGTTTGTGTCATCAGGCCTTGCAAATGAGTTTGATTAGTCTTCAGACCCAAGACAAACCGAAGGAACAAGTCCAGGTGTCCATTGGGGCTCTGTAAGGCCTTGTCCACAGCACACTGGTAGAAGTATTTCTTTGAAGATTTTCTTGTTTGAAACACCTTCAAAGTTGTTTGTTTGTCTTCCAGCAGATTGAGTCCAGAGTTGATGAAGGTCAGGTGGACATGAAGAGCAGCCAGAAACTCCTGAACACTGAGATGAACAAAGCAGAACACCTTGTTCTGGTACAGTTGTTTCTCCTCTTTAAAGATCTGTGTGAACACTCCTGAGTACACTGAGGCTGCTCTGATATCGATGCCACACTCTGTGAGGTCTGGTTCATAGAAGATCAAGTTTCCTTTCTGCAGCTGATCAAAAGCCAGTTTTCCCAGTGACTCAATCATCTTTCTGCTCTCTGGACTCCAGTGTGGATCTGTCTCAGCTCCTCCATCATATTTGATCCTCTTGACTTTGGCCTGAACCACCAGGAAGTGGATGTACATCTCAGTCAGGGTCTTGGGCAGCTCTCCTCCCTCTCTGGTTACCAGCATATCCTCCAGAACTGTAGCAGTGATCCAGCAGAAGACTGGGATGTGACACATGATGTGGAGGCTTCGAGCTTTCTTGATGTGGGAGATGATCCTGCTGGCCTGCTCCTCATCTCTGAATCTCTTCCTGAAGTACTCCTCCTTCTGTGGGTCAGTGAACCCTCTGACCTCTGTCACCATGTCGACACAGTGAGGAGGGATCTGATTGGTGGCTTCAGGTCGTGTTGTTATCCAAAGGCGAGCAGATGGGAGCAGGTTCCCTCTGATGAGGTTTGTCAGCAGCTCATCCAATGAGGTGGACTTTCTTGTTTCAGTCAGGATTTTACTTTTTTTGAAGTCCAAATTAAGTCGACACTCATCCAGACCATCAAGTATGAACACAACCTGGAAGTCTTCAAGCCTGCAGATTCCTGATTCGTTAGTTTGATTAAAGAAGTGATGAACAAGTTCCACCAAGCTGAACTTTTCCTCTTTCAGCACATTCAGCTCTCTGAAAGTGAATGGAAATATGAACTGGATGTCCTGGTTGGCTTTGTCTTCAGCCCAGTCCAGGCTGTATTTCTGTGTTAAGACTGTTTTCCCAATGCCAGCCACTCCCTTTGTCAGCACTGTTCTGATTGGTTCGTCTCTTCCAGGTGAGGCTTTAAAGATGTCTTCTTGTCTGATTGTTGTTTCTGGTCTGTCTGGTTTCCTGGATGCTGTTTCAATCTGTCTGACCTCATGTTCATCATTGACCTCTGCAGTTCCTCCCTCTGTGATGTAGAGCTCTGTGTAGATCTGATTCAGGAGGGTTGGGTTTCCTGCTTTAGCGATCCCCTCAAACACACACTGGAACTTCTTCTTCAGTTGGGCTTTAAGTTCACGTTTACAGAGTGGAGCAAATATTTCTGAAGGTAAGATATCCAGAACAAAATATTATACAATAAATATCATAGCCTTTCAGTACCCTGAATGGATGAATGTCTATTGGTCCATTTCTTGAGCTATTAGGAAAGATCAATATTCAGTCTTTAGAGAAATTCTCTTACTGCTCTGCAGATGGTCAGCCATCTCATGCTGCTTAAGTCTCCTCAAGAAGTGGAGTGTGATCTTCAGAAATGCTTCTCTGCAGCACTTTCTTTCATCTTCATCCTCACCTTCAAACATCTCCTCATCCTCCATCTGGCTCTTTAAAGTTTCTGGGTGATCTGGACTCAGAACCTTCTGGATCTTCTTCAGCTCATTCTTCAAAAACATGGTGATGTTTTCCTCCAGCTGCTGGAAAAGAAGACTACATGAATTACCCAGTGGTAAATGGACTGGTTCTTATATAGCTCTCTTTGACACTCTGTGCACACAAAGCATTTTATACAACATGCCTCATTCAACCAAGCACATTGTTCTATGCTTAAATACTTTCTTTCACACTCTGATGGATGCATCAGAGGGCAGCTTGGGTTTAGTACGTTACCCAGTACATTTGCCAGCCAGGGTTTGATTCACAAACCTTCTGACTAGTAGCTGACCTGCTCACCTCCTGAGCTACAGTCACCCCAATCTGACTCAAATCATGGAGCCCAAACTCTGATTTATGTTGGACACACTGACAATCCTCTGGTCCACAAAGTGCAGCATAGAGGTGACTGAAAAGAACATATGTAAACGTAGTACTACAAACCATAACCACAGAGTCCAGGTGTGTTTGATGTTGCTGTGCAGACTGACCAGTGGAAACCTCTGCTCTCTCCTGGTCCACTCTGTGGAGGAGTAATGTATAATTAGCTCATGTTATGTCTGTCCACACACAGACACAAGCTAAAGGTCCATGAAGTGATGTTTGGATGGGTTCAGTCAATCAGATGACTGTCATGGTGAAGCTTTGCTAGTCTTGGTGATCCCACTGAGAAATAACAACTCAGTTTCCAGATGTCTGTAGTTTTCTGCTCAGTTTCTTTAGTCCCAACAGCTCTTACCATCTCCTGCATAAAGCTTTCCATCCATGCTCAGATGCCCTGGAACAAGGTGCTCTCTTTACATCAGTGACTGGTTTAAAGTGCCAACTTGCAGTGCTCACCAAACTTTGTGTCAGCAAAAGTAGTTCTAATGTTTCTTACATTTCTTACATTTTTACATTTTTACACACACAAATCAATGGACGCAAAAACATAAACTTTTCAGATATTTTGTTTTACAATGTTACAAAACTCAGTTCACAACTACACACTCTGATTTACAAGTACAAAATATTTATGACCACAGTTTGAGCCGATGTATGTCCCGAGTCTGTGGACTGAGTAGTTTTGTGTTGATTGTTATTGTCTTTTGTTACAATTTCATTCTGATTAAGATTTTCTAGTTCTGAGGTTTTGGTTTCTGTGTTCCCTCTGTACTGTGTTAGTATTGTGTCTCTGTTTTTACTTCCTGTTTTATTTTGACAGTGCCATGTCCTATGTTAGTGTGTCTACTTTTTCTTCCCCTTGTCTGGTTATGTCCAATTAATCCTGCTGTGTCTCCCTCCCTTTTCTCATTCCCTGATTGCTCTTTTGTGTATATGAGCCCTTTGTTTTCTCCTGCTTGTTGCTGGTTCGTCTGTGTTATCTCCCCGTGTCTCCATTTAAGGTTTCAGGTTAGTTTTTTTAGTTTTTTCAGTAGAGGTCATCTTAGCTTCTGCACAGGCCATCTCCACTGCACTTCACCATTTCAATAAAGCTCATTCACTTCACAGCAGTGTCGGCATCTTGGGTCCTTTATTAAATTCAACATGGCTCGCCCCGCTAGCCGTGACATAAGATGTGAAAACAATATCCAAAAAACATGAGGGACAAACAGGGAATAGTTTTAAGGTGCAGGACCAACAAACTGAGTGTAGCCATGAACTCAGAGTTGATTGAATTAGCATTTTGAATTGGCTGATCTGAGTTACTTCAAGTCTATGTTCACTTTGAGTTAAGATTATACGTGATTAATATCAAAGAAAAAAGCCATCATCAGCAACTGATTCTGACTTAGCAGGTTTTCAAATCTAAACGGTACCCATCCATAGCTGGCTGTAGTTAAACCTTTACTTAAAAAGCATCCCTAGACCCAGCTGTCTTAGCTAATTATAGGCCAATCTCCAACCTGACAATCCTTGAAAGAGTAGTTGGGGGAAGACAATCAGAGGGGCAGTGTGATGATTTTAGGTTACAAACTACAGCAGTCAAGTCATTAAGGGAGACAGGATCAAACTGCTCTAAGACAGCTGAGCACACAGGAGAAAGACTCGGATCTGAGGCAGCAGTCGGCGAGACAAGAGCCCTAATCGATAGAACCTTGTTGTTAAAAATGCTAAAAAATCATCACAAATACTTGGTGAAGAAATGACTCCGACATTATCACGTGAACGAAGAAAACGATTGAGGACATTAAAAAGTAGCTGAGGCGAGTTTAAGACAAACTGTGTCTGCAGGTTTTACAGTTTCTTGGTGAGCAGAAAGACAGAAAGTCCTTAAAATCTGTAGAGAAACATACAATCTGTCCTTTTTCCAACTCCTTTCGGCGCATCTACAGTCACGTCTAAGGGAGCGCGTATGTTCATTCAACCACGGCTCTGATAAATGCTGAGCGCGCAGAGTCCTGAACGGAGCAAGAGAGTCCAAAATATCAGTACAGGTAGAATGAAGAATGTCCAAAAGGTCCTCAACATTTTAACAGCTGGAGTTCATTATTCCAGAGTCCATAAAGGCAGCAGAAAAAGCGTTAGCGCTGTTAGAGCATTAAGCGCTCGCTTTTTACGCGCTGAGGCGCACGGCTTATCTACCGGGCAGCGCAACCTTAGAGTGAACAACACAGGAAAATGATCGGAGATGCCCAACTCAGATATTTCAGTGATGCACACATCCAGCCCGTGGGAAAGCTCCAAGTCTAGTGTGTGACCTTCTTCATGCGTGGGACCAGTAACCCACTGGGTCAAGTTAAAAGAGTCAATAATATTTAAAAAGTCCTTGACCAGAAGTTTAGAGTCACAGCAGACATGGATGTTAAAATCACCAAGGCAGCATCATCAGAAGACATCGCACACCCAGCTCTATCTGTCCATGAAGCCAGATAACACACACCAATGAGTTAAACTGCAGGAATGTCTTAAACCTTTAAGACCTACCATAGAACCAAGTCCGCCAAAGCTTATATAATATATTTTTACATGCTGTGGTGCCATTTTTGGGAGCATTTCAAGTTGATATACATCAATACAACCATTATAGTCCAAATTTTAATAATATGTCTGCATTAAGTGCATAGTAATTACATAAATTGAAAAAAAGTGCAATAAACTACAAAAAAAATTGAAAATCGTTTTTGTTTTTTTAACATATTTTTCTAGTTAGAGAAATTTAAAAGGCTTATCCCTCAAAACTGTAAATACAAAAAAGTTGCACAAAATAGTTTCCCACCACAGGAAATTTATTTTAACTGTCTTCATAGTTTTATTTTTGAAATACACCAATTTTCACATACTGCAGCAAAAACGAAAATAAATAATATAGTGCAAATTTGCAAAAAAACAGCATATGCATCAAAATAAACTATTTCCAGCAGTGCAATATGAGTCCTAAGCATCCAGAAACGACACAGAAAGTCATAAAGTCAAACATAACTTTTAAAAACACCAGTATAGGCTCATAAGGCCCCGATGGTAAAAAACTACATTTCCGCAAAATGACTTCACTTCCTGTTTCGGGCAGGACATGGCGGACATGCGATAGTTTGCGCTGATGGACGTAGAAAGTGCTACGAACAGTTGATCGGATCGGCAAAGCCTGTTTCTGGAATATTATGTTTTTGTTGCTGCAAGTGCTTTTTATGCAGTTTTTACAAAGCTATATGTGGAAGGAAACTGTGACCGAGGACAAGCTGATGGCATAAGATGTAAGTACAACTCCTCCGTTCATATGCAAAAAAAATTATTGCGCTAGCTCACGTGGTTGCAGTGCTACCGGGATTTAAAAATAGTTACGCAAAATGGAGCGTGTCCGCTCCGACCGGCTTTAAAGGGTTAAAGGCATAAAGACCTGGATGGCCACTAACTTTCTGCTTCTTAATTCAGATCAAACTGAGGTCATTGTACTCGGCCCTGAAAATCTTAGAAATATGGTATCTAAGCAGATTCTTACTCTGGGTGGCATTACCTTGGTCTCCAGTAACACTGTGAGGAACCTTGGAGTCATTTTTGACCCGGATATGTCCTTCAACGCACATATTAAACAAATATGTAAGACTGCTTTCTTCCATTTGTGCAACATCTCTAAAGTTAGAAATATCCTGTCTCAGAGTGACGCTGAAAAACTAGTTCATGCATTTATTACTTCCAGGCTGGACGACTGTAATTCATTATTATCAGGATGTCCAAAAAACTCGCTGAAAAGCCTTCAGCTAATCCAAAATGCTGCAGCAAGAGTACTGACAGGGACTAGAAAGAGAGAGCATATTTCTCCTGTTTTGGCTTCCTGTTAAATCCAGAATTCAAAATCCTGCTCCTCACATACAAGGTCTTAAATAATCAGGCCCCATCTTATCTTAATGACCTTGTAGTACCATATCAGCCTATTAGAGCACTTCGCTCTCGCTCTGCAGGCCTACTTGTTGTTCCTAGAGTATTTAAAAGTAGAATGGGAGGCAGAGCCTTCAGTTTTCAGGCCCCTCTTCTGTGGAACCAGCTTCCAGTTTGGATTCAGGAGACAGACACTATCTCTATTTTCAAGATTAGGCTTCAAACTTTCTTCTTACTTAACGATTAAGTCCCTGTATTCCACCGTTATATGGAAATCAGCCATTATAACTTGTGTCAAATCTACTTGTACCTCACAGTTTTCTAAGTACACAGAGAGCAGTAAACCTCAGAGCAGCAGCACATCAGACTGTGTGCAAAAAATCTAAAAGAGAAAATATTTTGACCCATTTCTAAATGATTCTTGTGACCATGCTGCACCACAACACCTGATCTCTGGTTTCCTGACCTCTTCAATCCCACTTTAATACTTGACTAAACTCATTTTCCTGTTTAGGTGTTGAGGCAGAGCCACCCATCTACAATGCAGGCAACAGCAAATGGAGCTATTTTTTATTCCCTTTGGGTTTTTCTACTTTTGTGCTGCAAAATGTTCAAGCTGATTAAATTCATTAGAATAAAAGTTCAGATAATTTTCTCATATTAATGTTGGAGGTAGAAATTCAGGTAACTTTGCACAAAAACTGGCAGAAATTTCCTTCAAAGATGGAGTTTTTACTTTAATACTGTGAGTACATTTCAGAGCCTGTACTCTTTTACCTTTACTTGAGTAAAGAAGTTGAATCAGTATTTCAGCTTTAAGAGGGTATTTTAACACAAACATCAGTCCTTCTACTTAAGTATGTTTGACACTTTGTTTACGCCTAAATTAACTTTACTGTTAACGAGTTTTCATGTTTCTGTAATCCACCAGTGTGCTCATGCTTTTTTAATTGAAAACATATTTTCAATGATCAAATATAATTATTTTTGTTATTTGTGGATTTTAAATGTCCTTGACAGAGACAGATGATAATCATTATCCTGCACTGTGGTCTCAGGTTTGGTCGAGCTAGCACAAAGAATGGCTGGCTATGTTGAACTTCCTCCTGGGATCTACACTAAGAAGTGAGTCCAACATTAGCAGGGTCTCTTTCCTTTATCTGGATTCACTTTAGCATTCACAGTAACGTGAAGCTTGTTATTAACTCGATAAGTCAACCCAGGGTTTCAGCTGAGCGTTCACATGAAACACATGGTGTTGGCAGCATCTGATCAATCATATTCATGGAGACGTGTATCAGCAACAGAGCAGCTGAGTTTGCAGAAGGAAGTCAAACTAAACCAAAGGAACAATATGAGGAGATTACACACATAATAAAATACTAGCAGTAACACAGCTGCTGCTGACAAATCAGTCGTGTGATCGTGTGTGAGAGGAGAAGGACTGTAAAGGAGTTTGCTATTAAAAGCTCTGTATGAATGTGGGAGCATTTGAAGGGCTTTAAAAAGGCCAATATAAAATAAAAGGCAGCAAAATTGCTGACTGTGAAAGTCACCAGACTTATCAGACCTCTATGATTAAGACCTGTAAGAACACCTATTTGTACTTGTTGGCATTATATCAAATACACACGTATATTAAGCCTTTGTTTGAACTCTGGTTGAATTTGTTACTCTCAGACTGTGAAAAATCACAGAGGCTGCAGTTGCAGATCTTTTTTTTCACCTGGAAATTTACTTTAAATGTTTGCTGAAAAATGTATTGCTCAGTTTAACCAAAGTAAGAACAATAATCCATAAACCTTCATAAAGACAAACATCTCCCCAGACAATTGAGCTGCTGAAGTGTCACTGAAGGGAAAAACTATTTGTCCTCCTCCATCCAGCAACACCTGAAACACCTGAGTGGAAGCTCCTCCCTACACTGTGTTTGAAGCAAAGCACAAAGGAGACACCTGCTGGAGCAGCTGGAGTCCTACAGACACTCAGCCTCTTCACTACACAAACACCTCCTACAACATCCACTCTTTCCACTCTGACTGCTGTGTTTGTGGAAACACTCCAACACACACCGCTTCACATACCAACATAGAAATGTGTGTGAAAAAGAGCTGAGCTGATATTAAACATGAGGATTTATTCAGAAATACAGAGTCAGGAACAACATCTAGACACACATTACCTCTCAGCAGCAGAAGAACATCCTTTAAAGTCTACAACAAAATCCTTCGACTTGTTGCTCTTTAAGGAAACACAGCTGGGTTCAGGTCCAGGAGATTCTGGCCTCTTATTGATCCTAAAAGAAAAACAAATGTTACAGCTTCATGAGATAGGAAGGAAAAACTGGAAATATTAAATTAAAGACATGATGAATAATCTGAAACTCATAAAAAATAATGTACTTACTCTTTGTCCCATAACAATCTTTTGTTAAAGTTTACAATAACACCCTTGCTTAGTCTTTGCTCTGTACTGCAGTACTTGCATTGGTTTCACTGGACAAGTCTGCATGTGAATCTACAACTGATCTGACATTGTGGCACAAACACAGTAAAAAAACACTACGAGCACCTTGTTTCATGTGCAGTGGCTTTCTTCTCATTCTGTTACTGAACACTGTATGAAAAGCCTCTCACTGCCAGCATCCTTCCAGCCCCACGGCAACAAGACCAACTCACATCTTCACAACACCAAGAATTTTTCCCCTTTTCTTTGGAGAAACTGAGAAGCCAATAGGATTGTAGCTCAAACTTGCCCACAGTCCTGCTTCATCACTGCTCACTCCTACCTGTGTTGGTGCTCAGTGGACAGTCATAGCCTGCTGCTAGCATAAATGCTAAATGTACTGCTGTGGATGATCAGCAGAAAAAGATGTTGTCAGTTTGACTGTTTGCTGTATTTAAAACAAACTAAACTCTCTTAGTTTAAGCCAACAGACTTTACCAAACACAAAGCCTGCTGCTGCCTCCATGGGTTAGCTTGTGTGACTGGTGTTTACACCAATGAAATCTAAATCACACTAATGTGTCCTCCAAGGTGTTTGGTGGGAGCACTGAGTGAAACATAAGAGCTCTGGTAAAATAACAAACAGGGCTGTGAGAGCAACTGAAGTGATAAAAATACTGTTTAAAGATAAAAAACACTTTGATGTTCTCTCGTCACCTAACAAAGTCCAAACCCTGTGAACTATTTTAGCTTTAATAACTGTGGATTCAGGTATCCTGAACCCATCTTTGGACATTTGTAATGAAATATTTTAAAACTCCATCAAAGACTCCTGATGTGGCTGTTTGGAGAAGGAAAAGAGGGACAAAGTGGAGCGTCGAGCTGAGGCTTCATTCACTGCAAACCTACAGTTATGTTTTCTTATTTCTGCTGTTTGCATGTTCACAGCTGAAATAAAGCTGCCTCTTTGACTTCATCCTGTTGTGTTTGGGTCCAATCCTGCCTGCCACACAGCGCTACAGGACAAAGTCTAATATTTTTATCTTTTTAATGAATCTTTGGTCATATTTATCCAGGAAAACACAAACATGTAAAGGAGTCATCACAGTTCTCTGACCTCGTTGGTCCAGGTTCAGCACTGAAGTCTGGAGGTTTATCTTTGGACCAGTCACTCCTCACAGACGGACAGCTGGATCCTGCAGACTGTGACCTCTGACCTCTGCAGACATAAACATGTTTTATTCAATGATCAATTCTCTGATGAAGTGATTGAAGCAGCTGTGATCACACAGACTGCAGATAATGCAGCTGTTTCCTGTCAGTAACAGTCCTCTTAGATTAGAGTTCAGCTTTCTACAGGAAAACAAATGTCCCTGAATGCAACAGTGAGACACAGTCTGCCTGTGTGGCTGTGATAGCTGCCGTTAGGAGCGCTCATGTGTTTGCAGTTAGACGAGGAGATGTTACCATCATGGACACGTTAACAAATCCTGCAGCATCACGTGGCACAAACACTTTGTGTTCCTGTCATCTGCAAGCAACAGGAAGTTCATTAATAAAGGCGGGATGGAGACGTGACTGTGATGGTTCTCCTTCATCCAGCTGTTACACACATCTGGGCTCACACGACGAGCCTTTGTCTAATACAGCAGCTGCTCTCTGAACACTTTTCTGAAGAGGAGCTGCACAAACCTTTGTTTGCTTTCTAGAGCAGCGTATCAAAGTCAAACTACCCACTGCTAGCAGCTGTTTCTATCATAGTTTAGGATCCAGATGTGTGAGGTCTAAATTTACACCTCTGATTAAAATAAATAGTTAAAAACAGCCAATTGTGTCCAAATGTGTCTTAAAACGATTTAAACTGACAGTTACAGCTGAGCCTGTGTGTCCTTGGAGACACTTCTCTCCTACAGAGATGCATTTTAGAAACCAGGAAACATCAAATCACAAAAAAACAGGACAGAGAGCTGGGTGGAGGTCCAGGTTTGAGTCTCTGATGGATCCTGAAAAAGTTATAAATCATCAGTAAAATTCTCATCACATACAGTGGGGCAAAAAAGTATTTAGTCAGCCACCGATTGTGCAAGTTCCCCCACTTAAAATGATGACAGAGGTCAGTAATTTGCACCAGAGGTACACTTCAACTGTGAGAGACAGAATGTGAAAAAAAAAATCCATGAATTCACATGGTAGGATTTGTAAAGAATTTATTCGTAAATCAGGGTGGAAAATAAGTATTTGGTCACCTCAAACAAGGAAAATCCCTGGCTCTCACAGACCTGTAACGTCTTCTGTAAGAAGCTTTTCTGTCCCCCACTCGTTACCTGTATGAATGGCACCTGTTTGACCTCATCATCTGTATAAAAGACACCTGTCCACAGCCTCAACCAGTCAGACTCCAAACTCTGCCATGGCCAAGACCAAAGAGCTTTCGAAGGACACCAGGAAAAGAATTGTAGACCTGCACCAGACTGGGAAGAGTGAATCTACAATAGGCAAGCAGCTTGGTGTGAAAAAATCAACTGTGGGAGCAATCATCAGAAAATGGAAGACATACAAGACCACTGATAATCTCCCTCGATCTGGGGCTCCACGCAAGATCTCATCCCGTGGGGTCAAAATGATCATGAGAACGGTGAGCAAAGATCCCAGAACCACACGGGGGGACCTGGTGAATGACCTGCAGAGAGCTGGGACCAAAGTAACAAAGGTCACCATCAGTAACACACTACAACGGCAGGGAATCAAATCCCGCAGTGCCAGACGTGTTCCGCTGCTGAAGCCAGTGCATGTCCAGGCCCGTCTGAAGTTTGCCAGAGAGCACATGGATGATACAGCAGAGGATTGGGAGAATGTCATGTGGTCAGATGAAACCAAAGTAGAACTTTTTGGTATAAACTCAACTCGTCGTGTTTGGAGGAAGAAGAATACTGAGTTGCATCCCAAGAACACCATACCTACTGTGAAGCATGGGGGTGGAAACATCATGCTATGGGGCTGTTTTTCTTCCAAGGGGACAGGACGACTGATCCGTGTTAAGGACAGAATGAATGGGGCCAAGTATCGTGAGATTTTGAGCCAAAACCTCCTTCCATCAGTGAGAACTTTGAAGATGAAATGAGGCTGGGTCTTCCAACATGACAATGATCCAAAACACACCGCCCGGGCAACAAAGGAGTGGCTCCGTAAGAAGCGTTTGAAAGTCCTGGAGTGGCCTAGCCAGTCTCCAGACCTCAACCCCATAGAAAATCTGTGGCGGGAGTTGAAAGTCCGTGTTGCTCGGCGACAGCCCCAAAACATCACTGCTCTTGAGAAGATCTGCATGGAGGAATGGGCCAAAATACCAGCTACTGTGTGTGCAAACCTGGTAAAGACCTATAGTAAACGTTTGACCTCTGTTATTGCCAACAAAGGTTATGTTACAAAGTATTGAGTTGTATTTTTGTTATTGACCAAATACTTATTTTCCACCCTGATTTACGAATAAATTCTTTACAAATCCTACCATGTGAATTCATGGATTTTTCTTTTTTTTCACATTCTCTCTCTCACAGTTGAAGTGTACCTCTGGTGCAAATTACTGACCTCTGTCATCATTTTAAGTGGGGGAACTTGCACAATCGGTGGCTCACTAAATACTTTTTTGCCCCATTGTATCAGTTGATATTATTGGTGTTAGCTTACCTTTTCTCAGCTGACTGTCTTTGCTCAAATCTCTTAATGACATCTTTGACTGAGTTACTTTCATAGGACACACTTCTGGGTGGAGGTCCAGGCTGGTTCCTGTGAATAATGATGGAGCAGTGATGTGAGTGCTGAGCTGTGACATGGAGAAGAGTCATGAACAGTTAGAGATGGTCATCTCACCTCTGAGCTTTGGTCTGGCTCTCATGTTCCCCACACAGAGTGCTTTTAGAGGGAGGGACTCCCTCCTCTCTGTCCTCACACTGATCCATGCTGCTCAATTCACATCAGCTCACACACACTTTCTACCTTCACCTGCAGAGGAAACACAAATCATTCATGTGCACATCAACTGAGAGCTACAGAGGTCGTGTCTGATGTGTTGGACTAACATCCATCTGAGACACAGCTTTCATCAGTTCACTACAAAAAGTGTCACAGAGCTGAGTTCAGCCTCCAAATCCTCCATTACTGTAGTCCTACAAAGCAGCAGGTCAAACATGGCTGCAGAGAGCAGCTTTGTCAGTAACAATGTCCAGGACCGAGCTGACTGCTTACAGAGTTCATACTCTAACTGCTAGCTGCTCTGCTAGCTAAGCTAACTCAGTAACAGTGACTCTGACAGCAGTTACTGTGGAACAGCGGCCGAGCTCAGGACACATTCAGTGTGTTTAGTCTGAGTCCTGGACTCTGATTCAATGGATTCAATCCAGCTCAGAGTTTCATGTGTTCATCAGAATAAAATACATGTACAAATATAACAGAAGTAATACTCTGAATGCAGGACTGTAATGGAGGATAAATAAGGTTTTTACAGCCTGAAAGAAACATTCAGTTCATGTATTTGTAGACAGTGAAGCAGTTTTTAATACTGCAGCTGTTTCCTTCACCTGTGTGTGTGTGAGCCACACCTTCATGTGCTGCTTTAGAAATATGTGGTCTGACCGCTATTGTAGTATTTAAAGTGCCGTGATAAAGGCGGGGGTTTCTGTGAATCCGCACGCTCATTGGCTAACAGCTCGAGATTGACACATCGTTATCCAATGAGCGTGCGGGAACTTCAGACATAAAGTTGTTTCCTTTGAAAAACCAAAGTCTGATTATTTTTGCCTCCACTGACGGAGCCTGTTGTTCCCGCCACAGAGACACAGTAATGTCAGAGCGGTGTTAACACTCACCCTGCCTCAGCACAGCTCTCACTCTCCTCCTGCTCTCTCACACTAAACGGAGGCTCAGCTAAACTCACTTCCTCTCTACTTACAGGAAACCAGCGCTCAGAGGAACCGACCGGCCTCACATTTCACCCACAGACACGAACAGCATGGAATTATTTTATGTCATAAGAAGAAACATATTCATGTTAACACTCACCTGCCTCAGCTCCACCTTCCTCCTCCTGCTGTTCTGAACGGAGGCTCAATACTTTCACTTTCACTGCTCCTCCCTAAACACAGAGGATGCTGGGACTTGTAGTTTTTTCCTTCCGGTGCGTCTTGCTCTTTGTTTGTTTGTGTTTGTGTTCAAGTTATTTCCATCATGTAAACATCAACAGAACACGTGAAGCCACACAGAGTTTGTATGTCGAGGTGGGTAGGAGGGTTTGAGGGTTTGGGGAGGGGTCAGAGGGAAGAGGTCTCTCAGTCTTGACAATCCACATTGATGGCATTGCATCTTTCAACATGTTTGTGGGTCGATTTGGATGCTCCAGATGTAAGAGCAGCCACTCAGCCTCTACTGCAGATGTGTGTCACAAGTTCATCTAGTAGTAGGCTATGGCACTTGACCACAGGTGGCAGCAGTGGACTGGCCTCCATTTGAGACTGCTCCAGCTGCTATGTGATAGTCCAGCTGCAAACTGAAGATCATATGCAAGTTTTGGAAATTAAACTGTACAATATAAAGCGCCTTGAGGCGACTGTTGTTGTGATTTGGTGCTATATAAATAAAATTGAATTGAAATTCAGAATATTCTTATCTTAGCTTTAAAACCAACCCAATCTAACTCTCCTCCACACTCAAAAACAAAGACAAACCAACTGACACATCTGAGTCCCTCACTTTCTTCAATCCACTCACTCTCACAAGCTCCACTTAGTCACACTGGCTCTGTTTATTACTAATTACTATTGTCTCCCCAGAAACACTTCCGTTTTCTTTTTTCCTATTTCAGTTGTGTTTTTTGTGCTTTTGCAGCCTTTTTTTTATTGCTGGTGTTTTCTTAAGTTGCAGTCCGTTTGGCCTCTCAGGGCCACCGTAGCTAAAGGCCAAATATAAATACATAACATCATTTCAATCACTTTAAAGGTTTATTTGCAAGACACAAAAACAGAAAAAATTAAAAGTTACAAATGTATTGTGCATGAAACAGGAATTCTAACTTCTAAATATTAAAACACTACAACCGCCGAAGAAACAAATAAAACCAATCACAATCAACATCAAAATATGATCATAGAAAAATAGAAGAAGAAGATGACAGCTCCAGCACCCCCCACGACCCTGAAAAGGAGATGTGGAAGCGAACGGATGGATGGAAAAATGGAAGAGACATATCATACAATTCATATACGTTCATGTGATATCTTTGGGTTCAAAAAACCCAATAACCTTGAATCCTTCTTTTAAATTACATTTAAATTTCAGCTGTTAGCAAAGAAATTAATCAGAAATTAACCACAATTAATCTGCAGCTTCATCAATGTGCTGCTGAGTTTCTGACTGAAATTCAGTCTGAACATGTCTGACTCTGTTAAACAGTCAGAGTGTTTCTCTAACAGCAGGAGCCTCTTTACACTCAGCTTCACACAGACGAGCTGAGGAATGATCAAGCAAACTTCTTCTTCTGTCATTTTTAACAGCAGCTTGCATCCAAAGATGTTGCACTACTGCCATCTCCTGGCTTTTACTCTTACTTCTCTTCCAGATCCTCAGATCCTCTTGATGACATCAGTATTTCTCAAAAATGAAAAACCACTCCTTTCACCTCATCATGACTTAACTGATTAACCACTTTTTCAAACGTAAGTTTCATTTCACCACCAGTTCCCTCCCTCAACACTCTCCTTTGACTTCTATACTTCCTGCAACTAATAACCACATGTTCAACCGTCTCCATAGCATTACACCATCACATAACCCAGTCGGATGTTTCCCCATCATAAAAAGAGAACCAGAAAGCAATGACCTGTTTGTATTCTCCTGCTGCCTATTTAACCCACTACTCCTCTTAACTTCTATTGTGTTTTTTACCCCATGTCTCCCTTTTGTTCCATTATCCCATGCCATTCTCCAGGAGTTCTTACTTTGTGTCCAAACTATTCTTTTCCCTCAGATTTCAACAATGGTATCTGCACATCTATGTCTACTTTTTTAACAGCTGCTTTAGCCAACCTATCTGCTCTTTCATTACCCACAATACCTCGGTTGAGGGGGTCAGACCAGCACAGACTCTTTCAGCACACATGGATATTTCATCAGTCTCATAGACACTGAGAACAATTTGTGTATGAGACTAAAGAAACAGTCCACACATAATTGAACAAAAGGCCTCTAAAGTTCTGTGGTTGACACATTTCCGCATGACTGTTTAATTACAGCAAAAACCATAATTATAATTATCTTGATTGATATTGTAATCTCAGTTTTCAACACAACTGTTCATTAACTTAAACAATGTTACAAGATAAATATATATTCTTAGTGCTTATTTTCTGATTAGATTGTTTTATGTATTTTAATAAGAGAGGCCTTTATAAACCAAGCCCAGATGTGAGAAAGAACTAGGTCAGAGGGTGAACATAAAAGAAGAGCTCGATTAGGCTGTAGAAATGGATGAAAATCCAGTAAAGTGAAGAGTGTGTGTGTGGGTGTGTGTGTGTGGGTGTGTGTGTCTGGCAGGAAGTGAAGCAGGAAGTCTGAATATAGCTTGTGAGCTTGTGAGAGACGTTTCAAAATGAAAACAGAGGAATTAGAGAATGAAAGTGCTAAGTAATAGTAATGAAAATGATATTAAATAAATGTCTTAGTGTGTTAATACAGGTGCCCATGGACTTGCTCAACCTCCTGGAAGAATACAGCAGAAAAATGATAGATTAACAGAATTGGGATGAAAACAGGCTTTGGTTTAAAATTTCACAGCTTCACCTCTCATCCTGTCCTTATCCTGAGAAGAAGCTTAAAGGGCAGTTAATCTCCTGATGAAGAGAGAAGACAGACAGAACAACACCGTGGACTTGAAGAATTAACAGCAGGCAAAAAGACAACTGACCTAAAACACTGAAGGGTCCAGCAGCATGTATGTTGATGGAAACATGTGCTCTGAATTACAAGCTGGAAAGTGTACCAGTGACATGACTGTGTGAAACCACTGGATGGGACTGTCTGAGTTCATATTTGCCATGCTGGGAGTTAAGCGCCAAGAAAAGACTGAAAAGAGGAAGAGAGAATGAAGAGAGAAGAAGAAACAGCTGATTTGGGCCTGTGTTTGATTTGGGAGGCCACGCAGGAAGTTGAGAGAAGAGGGGACGAGGACCGGTGAGAGGTGAAGGCTGGACGTGTTAAAGTGACAGCATAGGAAAATTGGGTTGAAGATTGAGGCTGAATTTGTGGGTTTAGAAACATCCAGAGCATCACAACAGAAAGGTAAATAAAAAAAGAAAAGGGAGAGAGATAAAGAAAGAAATAAACTAATAATACATAAATGAATAGAAAAATAGAAAACACACATGTAGAAATTGTCACATGTGAAATTATTTTTGGAGAGAATCAGAAGTGAGACAGTTTGAATCCACAGTTCAGAGCAAAGATGCAGGAATTAAATCTGATTATAAAAACACATCGAGGCAACGAAGACCAGCTTACACTCAATATTAATATGAATACACAACATACACGCAGTGAAGACATGCTTACATTCATGAATGTGAATACATGACATAAATGCTAAATGGTGTCGATTTAACACACTTAAAGGCTGAAGCTGAGGAATAACTCAGGAAGTTGCAGGACAATAGAGTGACTTTTGTGAAAAGGAAAAAGAGACTGGGAGGACCAACCAGTGATTAGAAGCTTAAAGCAGGTTTAAAATAGTGAATTAGAAGTGGTTTCCAGCTGACTGAGCAAAAGAAGTGACGACTGTAGAAATAAAAATAAAATAATAATAATTGAATTATGCAGCAATGTTTTGAATATGCATTTCTGTTGTCAGGGCAACTTCTCGAGATATGACTCAATATGCAAATTAGTTGAATGAGTGGGGGCAGAAAAAAAAGAAAAAAGAAAAAGTCAAGTTTCCTGTCTGAGACATGAGTGAAGTTTGCATTGAGAGAAATATATCTGTGACTGTGTGAGAAGAATTGTTTGGTAAAATATATGATAGCAGCCGCAGGACAATTAAATAAAGTCTGTGACTAAGTGCAGTCGTGCAGATTTGGAGAAGAAGTTTATAATTTAGTGATGACACATTGTTATAAAGTGTTTAGAAAGGGCTTAATGGGAATATTACTGTTGGGCAAACTGTGCGGCTTTTAACAAGATTTTCTGTGTATTTAGCAGGTGAAACTCTGTCAGTTGACTTCAGACTGTCAGGAAGCTGAAGAACCTGAGGCCAACCACTGAAATATGATGTGGGCAAAATGAACAGAGGGAGTGATTTTAAGTCTGATTTCAGACTATGTAAGTATTAGTTAACCCTCCTCTCGTGTTAGGGTCGTCACAGACCCATTTTAAATTTCAAATGCATAAAACAAATCACAAACATTTGTTTATTGTATCAAGGCTTTTTGACTTTGTCAGGAACCTCTATTTCTACAAAATAAAACAAAAAAAAATATTTTCACTAAATTATAAAATGCCCTAGTTGAAATTATGACATTTGTGTTGTTAGGGTCGGTTTCGACCCAGGTATAATATTATGAGTATAAAGCAATAATTAAAGCCAAAACTGAAATCATAAGTGCACTGTCAGCTAAAACATTGACAGCAAGCTCCTCTCCTAATCATATGAGCTTTAGGGGATTCTTATTTTGCGTGTTTTTTGCAGTATACCTGCACAAAAACAAAACAAAATAAAGACGGGACATGTCAAGACATGTGAGGTGAATTCACTCATTTGAGTGGCCATTTGACTTCCAGAGTGCACATTTACAATTTGCAGCATACAAAAATGAGAAGAAGATTCACAGTGAGCCAAGTTCTGCATCATATTTTTGGTGAAAATGAAGGAGAGGACACAGAGCAGCATAGCGATTCAGATGGGCAGGTTTCTAGGAGGAAGACAATGTGGACTATCATCCAGAAAACACAGACACATCTGATCATTTTCTGGGCAACGATGTCACTTCACACATTTGATATCATTTTGATTCAGGAGTCCTCAGATTTGAGACCAGACCGAGGTCTGACAAGCTTGCTCCCATCAGGGATGTCTGGGTGAGATGGGTGCAGCTTCTTTCCCTGATGTTCATCAGCCAGAGGTGACAGTGGATGAACGTCTTGTCCACTTTTCGAGGAAAATGCCCCTACCGGCAATACATACCCAGTAAGCCAGGGAAATACGGCAGAAAAATCTGGGAAGCCTGTGATGCAAAAACCAACTATGGCTAGAATGTACAGATTTTCAGTCAAAGCTGTGAGTGGCACCCCTGAGAAGAAACAATGAAAATGTGTGGTCCTCGATATGACAACTGGACTGCAGGATCACAATATCAGCTGTAATATTTTATTTTTTACCAGATATGACCTCGGACAAGAACTTCACAAAGGAAACTTCACAAAGGTGTAGCTGTATCATTGGGAAGTGATAAAAAGCCCACAATTACCCACGATTATAACCAAAAGAAAGGAGGAGTGGACTTTTTCTTTTTTTCAGTTTATATTAAAGGTCTACTGCTAAAAAACAACAATTTTTTTGTCTTTTCTTGATGTAAATATCTATGGGTCGAAATTGACCCGTAACACCATAGATGTCATTTTAGTAATTAATCTTAAAATGAAAAAAATCAATAAAACAGATTTATTTAAGAGATGTGTCCTATACCCCTCAGTAATAGTCAGGTAACACAAAAACCTTTTATTTATTAATATGATTCTCTTGAGGTTAATTTTACAATTTTTTTAATCGAAATCGAGGGGTATAGTGACAAAAAAAGACCCACAGGCCCACACCAAAAGTATTAAAACCAACATTTTCATGGATAAGGAAGCCTAACAAGATAACCAAGAGATGAGAAACAAATTGGATGATCACTTATTGTTTTTAGTGTATTTTATAACTGATTTAATTCACGGGTCAAAACTGACCCGTTAACACAAGAGATGATAACAGAAAGCTAACACAAGAGGAGGGTTAAGCCAAGAGTCGGGCAAAAGCTTTATGGCCCGGAAAGTTCTAATTCTCACAACATATTGTTAGATTAGTAAGCAAAACTTTTCTGTGATGAAGATTTTTGGGGTTGTTGTTTTAGTGATGGGTTAATTCTGTCAGTTAGGTTTGGCTTGTTTTCTTATTTCAATAGAGGGAGTTTTACTAAACATGGACATGTTGAGGAGGGGCTCATTATTTTTGTAACAGTGCACTTAGAGAAAACTGTCAGGTGTCGCCCCCTTTGGTGATGATGTTTTGTGCTCTGATGAGCTAATAATCAGCTCTCTTTTTCTCCTTTTTTGTTCTAAGCAGGCCTGCAAGATTGAATTAACAGCGCTGTAAAACATTTTTGTGAGAGCAAATATAAGGTGAGCTTTTCCAGATTACAATGGGCTGAGGAAAAGGTCACCTGTGGGAACCTGCGAGTTCCTGTCTAAAAGGATTGCAGCGAGTCAATCCAGTCCAAGATCATAAAGAACTCTTTTTCTAAAAACAAAAGAAAGAACAAATAAATGAGCTCATATTGATGAGGGTGGAGAATCTGATCCTTTGCGCGTGAGGCTCCACTATCAGCAAGATCTAGTGTGAATGCGTGTGCATGATGTGTGTGACTGGACTGTGACTGGACTGACCATGTGGACTAAAGTGTTGACTGACTTGACACTGAGACAAAGACTGGACCAACGTTAGGATGAGTAGATGTTGACAAACAATTCACGACGCCGGTAAGAAAAGGGTGGATGCTTTGCTTTGCTTTGCTTTTGGCAGGAGCAGGAGCACAAGAGAGAGAGGGAGACCGAAAGGTTCACATGAGAGTGTGGAGCTGCAGACTCGACCCTTGGGCGGCTAATTTTGGGTTGCTGATGTTTGCTTTAAGAAAATGTTGTTTTATTGACTGGGTTTAGATGATGGTATCACATTATATTGTTGGGAAAATGCCAAATGCTAAAGGGGAGAAAATGTTTGATATTACTGATGTTACCATTAACCAAAGCAGGCCACTGTAGAAGTCAATGACATTTTATAGAAGGAAAATAGAACCAAAGCAAAATGTAGGAGTTATATAGGGGATTGGTAGACTTGTCACATTCCAAATCCAGTTATGGAATAACAAACACTGGTCCAAGGGAAATGGCATGTGATACGAGGTGGTGCTGGAGGAAAACGAGCAAAGTAAAGACAGCAAACCTATTTTGTCAAATTAAAAGAAGCACCATGACACTCAGAGGATCAACGTGAAACTAAAACATACGCACATTTTGTATGAAGCACATGACTGATAACTGTTCTGTTTTAAGTTTAGTTTCTTATAGCACAGAGTGGATCACAGTGAGGGAAGGACAGGGGGGAAACTGAGTTTTAAATGTGAAGTTGATGCTAATATACAGGTTTTGTTTCTAGGTCGTTCTGGGGATGCAGGCTCTGGGTTGAGCCAGGAGTTGAAAAGATCGAACATGATAATTAAACAGATTTTATTATTTAAACACAGGTTTGCAGGCCCGGAGCAAATATACTCGAGAGGAGAATCGCTGCGGTTTTCTGAGAAATGATATGATGAACCTTTTTCTTTTCATTTTCTAGTTGTGGTTTTGTTTGACACATGAAGATGTGTCAAAAGGGGGAGTTTTAGGTCTAATTTGAAACAATGGATTATATGATCAGTGTGTGACTTTTTGTGTGTTTGATCATTTAGCTACGGTAAAACTTATGCATAAGTAATTGCTTTTATGCTTAAGCTTAACTGATTGAAAATGTTTGTTTTCTTTGTGATTTCTTTTACTAGAATAAGCGCTTATAATCATTTTTCATACACACATTGCAATTGCACTGATAGGAGTTGCCACTCAGTCTTGTGAAGGTCATAAGCTTCGTTCAGCGTGACTGTCTGGATTGAAATATGGTAGGAAAAGGACTTAGAGTGCTTAGGGGTGAATGCAAACACGCTTACACACAGAAATAATAATTAGGCTAATCCTTTTGATTAGAGAGTCCCGAATGTGATATTTTGAACCAACTTTGAATAATTAAGAGAAGAATTGATGAACATATTAGATTATTGAGGCGTAGCAGAGAGAGGTGTTTTCCTTTTCTGTCCTTTACAGGAGAAGATTCCAAAACCACAGCAAAACCACGAAGGGGTTGGTGAGAATCCAGGAACCAAGAGGAGGGGCACCCAAAAGAAGCACAGAGCACAGAGAAACCTCTCAGAAAATGTGTTGTTTAGATTGAAAAGAAGATTAAAAGCTTGTTAGACAGAGGTTATAATGTGAGCACAAAGTAATGAAGGGTAATGGGAGGATTAGCTTTAGTAATAGTTTGTATGATTTTTATGTCAATCGCCCAAACACAGTGTTCAGACCGGATATGCTCCACCCGTTAAAGGGGGCGAAGGGACAAATGAAGTGAACTATAAGTGTGTGCTTAGAAACCAGAAGTAAATGTTTAAAAGAGGAAACGGGTTAACTGTGTAGAGATCGTTTCCATAGACTGACAAAAGTAATGTTGGACCTTTTTACAAGGACAAAGTTAATTATATCTGTTTTTAGTTCACAGTAGTTATTGAGGGAGTCAGTTAATTAGGTTAACTCATAAAATGAGTTCAAAAGGGGGAGACTGTTACGAAATAAATATATATTCTTAGTGCTTATTTTCTAATTGTATTGTTTTTTGTACTTTGTAATAAAGTCTGTGAGAGAGGTCATAGGGTGACAGGTCACCTAGCAACAGAGGCTTTAGTAAGGGGAGGTTAAGAAACAGGAAGTTTAGTGCAGAGCTGCAGAGGCATATTAATAAAATACAGGAAACCAGACAGAAAAAGCAGAACTAAGTAACACACACACACATTAGTCAGAGCAGAAGGAGTTGTTTTGATGGAAACTGTGTGTGTCTGTGTGTGACCTATAGCAGAACTATGTATACCCATTCTGGCTTCTAATGCTTTCAGACCTGAGCGTGTGTTAGTGGGTACAGGTCTCCGTTTCCGGAAATGTACAATAAAGATCATTTTTTGAACTTGACCACTCTGAGTCGGAAGTCTTTCTCTGTCGCCAAAAGAATTCAAAAGAACGAAATTTAATAGTCACATAGCATCGATTTGTCACATGGCATCGGTATGTTAGGTTTTGGGATGAGAACGTGTTGGATGGTTACCTGTCTTGGTCTGGTGGAGGTCTCTTCCCATAAGAAGACTGATGACTTTTTCATTAACACTGAAGTGTTTCTTTCTTCTCTCTCCCCTCAGATGACTTCACACTATAACCAAGGACACCTCATAGGGGATCATCTGATTGTGGCTTCTCTAATAATCTTTCTAATAGTAATATTGTTCACTGTTATGTTACAGAGTGAAGTGAGATTAGTGCTGTAAAACTTCCATAACACTGAACAGATGCCACCACAGATATGTTGAAATCTCAGTCAAAACTAGCAAGTAAAAACAAATGAAATCCATGAATCAGAAATGCTGATTGTTGAACAGATAATTCAGTCTATACATGAGGAGGCTCCACTTTAGACTAAACTACATACAGAAACACAGGAACCAGGGCACAGTGTAAATCCAGGACCTCTGTGTGCAACAGCTGACCTGTATGAACACAAAACATTGATTGAAGTCCACGTTGATGCTTTCTGTCTGTTTAACTTTTACATTTGAAGTAACACATGTTACTTCAAACACACAGATCAGGTAGAAAACTGTGGATTAGAAAACAAATTCATCAAGAAGGTCCTGAAGCAGGAAGTTCATCATTGCATAGAGTCAGAAAAAGGACATGAATCATCCCACGGATATGTGCAGTCGTTATATTATCATCACCTAAATCATGTCTGCATACTGTGTGTGTGTGTGTGTGTGTGTGTGTGTGTGCGTGTGTGTGTGTTGCTTTTTTTAAATCTTCTACTTAGAGTTCAAATTTGGATAGTGATAAAAACATTGCACTGCTTCATTGAATATTTAATTGAACACATCTGTGGTTGAATTTGAATCTTAAATGTTTTGATTTCAAAGATGTGGTTCTGATATGAAGGAACAGAAAGTCAATTGTTGCCATGGATACAGTGAGACAGATGCCTCAGACCCTTATTTTTTATTTCTTTGACTTTTTATTTTATTGATTCATTTCTTTATTTTTACATTTTAAAAAGTGTATTTGTCTGAATGAACTAATCCCCATTTTCCATGCTTTGTATCACTGGTCATACTGGGAACAGCCATAGAAAATGTTTGTAAAGAAGAAATCTTAAACATGAGCAGATTCTCAGGCGATTTCTGTTTCCTAACCATTGTTTCAGTGCACACGTCCCATCACTACATGTGTGTTAAAGATTTCTTTGGGATCAAAATGATCCACTGACAGTTATCAGTACAAACAGAATGCAAAAATCAAAAGTTCAGACTTCAGAGTTACTAAAACAGAGATCTGAGGAAAACTGGTTCTTCACACGACTTTTCATGTGTGAACAGTAGAGGTGGTTTCATTTTCAAATGTAGGTATTGCAGTGAGGATTGCAGGGAGACATTTGCTGAATAGCTGGCAGCTCTGCTCCTGTAGACTGCCTCTGAATGTGTGTGTGGTAATAAAGTCACTTTAATTAAATGTCACCTGTCAGGGAAAACTTTGTGTTAACTGAAGAACGTTCACTTCTCTTTCATTGCAGCTCCACTCTTATTTTTGATGCACTCATTTGTTTAATAAATGATTTCAATGATTTTGCCACACCTCTGCATTGTCAGGTTGGAGCATGTGTGCTTTTGATGAAATGCTGATATGATGACGCTTGATTGGGGAAAGATTTCCACAGGTGGTGTTGTTGGTCTCCTTCTTCCAGTTTTCTTGTTGCTGCCTCTCTCCTCGCCTCAGTTGCTGCAGCTGTATCATGTATGTTGTTATGTTACATACAAAGAGGAACAGGAATTTGTGACATTAAAGAGTAAAGATTCTTCTAATTGTTTTGCCATCTCATCTCCTACTGCTTTAGTCTGCGTGGACAATATATGAGTAAATCATTACCAAGTCAGGTTATATTTGGAATATTTCAAACAGAGTACATTGCAGTGAAATCTGCTTTCAATGTGACATTTACTTTGATCCTTTAAGACACAGTTTATACATCAGACAAACTGTTTGTAGAGCGATTAAATGTTTAATATTGTTGTTAAAGTTGTACAGATGATCACCAACAGCTTCATTAATGTGGATGAACTGGACAGTTCCAGGGAAACTATCAGGATCACATGCCTCCAGTGGTCACTGTGAGTAACTACAACTCTGCACATACAATAATTACGATGAAGATATTTTTTTTATTGTAGAAAGATGAACCAAATTTAGTTTGACTCTCTGACAAACGATGGTAAGGTAAAAGTAGTTTGTTAAAAAAAGACACAGAAATGATAACAATGAAAACAAATACAAACAACAGCATATCCTGATATGAGGCTCACAGATCAGGATCAATACAATACGTAGCAACAAACATTGATGTTGCTATGGTGACCGCTACCATATATAGTATTTCTGTTACCTCACTTGTCTTAAACATCAACACTGGCTGTTTTTCATTTTACTAATGAGTCCACTCTCTTCACTCACTTTCGTCTCTTCCTCGTGTTTGAGCTCCTCTCAGAGAGGATTTAAGAAAGAGCTTTGATGATGTCTGTAGCTCAGGAGATAGAGCAAGGCATCTAATGATCAGAAGGTTGGTGGTTCAATCCCTGACTGCTCCAGCTGGCACACAAAGTGTCCTTGAGCAAGACACTAACCCTCTCCGATGCATCCATCAGAGTATGAACGTGTTAAACAAGAATCAGTCCATTCACCATGGAAATATCAAAGTAGAAAGTGATGTCAGTTATGATTGGCTGCACAGCTGGATCACATGACCAGGTGAGTGGTACAAATAACAGGAAGCTTCTCTTGTGGCTTTAATAATCATTTGAATTGGTAACTCATGATTTACAGACTGTTCTTTATCTTTTCATTGTCGTCTGAAACACAGAAAAATATCAATAATCAGTGGCCGACAGGCTGTAAGAACGGTAGACTTGTGCATAACAAGCAAGCGAATAATGCAGAAAATAGATTTTTAGACGGGAAACTGTTCTTGAAGTACAGAGAGAGAGAGAGAGAGAGAGAGAGAGAGAGCTGTGCATGAAGTGTGATTTTATCGTGTTGGCAGCAAAACAATCAGAGGGAATTCATGACGATGTTTATGTGAAGTGTAGTTTGGATCTTCTTTTGCTGCTGGTTTACTCAATATTGTTTGGAGAGAGAAAAACCTGCAGCTTCAGAATCAGCGCAAAAAGGGCGTAAACACAAAGCGCGGACCCGCCGAAACATCAGAATCAGCGAGCTGTCGGCTTTCAGCTCGTGTCCGTGCAGTCAGGTGAAAAGTCACGTCTCACTGATTCTGATGCGTCGGCGGCTCCGCGCTTTGTGTTTACGTCTTTGTGCAGAATCCGTGTTCCTGCTCCCATTTACTGTTTTAGCTGTTTGGTGGTTGTTGAAATTTTGGGAGGTTTAACCTGAGATTCTGGCGTTTTGGCCAAAAAAAATTATATTAAAAAATCGATTCAGGATTTTAATGAATCGATATCACGTTATCCAAGCGAGAATCGATTTTAATCAATAAAATGATAATCAAAACCCACCCCTAATGCACATACACGGGTCACACTGCTTATTGAAACCCCCCAAAGATCAGATCTTAATCAGACAGGTTTTTGTTTTTTGTTTTCAAAGTTTAGACTTTGCTTCTATTGGACTTTTTATCAGTAACATGTGCTCACTTTTTGCAGAAACAGTTGAAACTAACATAAATAAATAACTCAAGAGGTGATAGTCAGCAGGGGGTTTACAAGTTGTGTGCCGCGTTGTCGGCGGTATAAGCTCGACCACTTGCAAGGTGAGCTGGCAGACATCACTGAATTCATCAGAGATGATTAGGTTCATTTTGACAAAGTGAGCAGATATTTAACCTCCTAGGACCTGGCGTCCACATATGTGGACATCACATTTTGGGTTGTTTAGACCAAAATACTTAATTTTGCTCTACAAGGGCCTGATATCCACTTACGAGGATGTTATACTGCCACTGTGCTATCGAAATTTTAGACCAATATCCTCATATGTGGCTCTCATTTTTCTCAGAAACAAAAATTTGGTAAAAAAAAAAAAAATCTGGTAATTCTTTGTTTTTACATTCATCAGGTCCCAATCAGCCCAAATATCAAAGAGAAATTAAAAATGAATGCCACGGAGGAGTTCGGGTCTTAGGAGGTTAAAGATTATGCCACTACATTCTTGTCTAGAAGATATTAAAGTGTATTTGGTGGCACACAAAAAAGGGTAAAGTTTAAGTATAGTTTGGGTCCACACATGTCCAAACCCTGGTGTGTATGCCTACTTAGTTTTGAGAAATTGTCATGGGACCAGGGTCTGGGTGACCCAGGGCCTGTAAGAAGTTATGGACATGTGTGTTTTTGGTGCTGCTGTGTCCTGCTTCCATGTTTGTGTATCTCGGTGTGTGTGTGGGTGTGTCAGCCAGGAGCCTGGCCACACCTGCGGAGGAGAATTACTCACACCTGCAGCTGATCAAGCCTCGTCAGAGGAGCTACTTAGGAGTGTGGTGGAGCTCTCTCCGATGCTGGATCATTGCGTAACTTCACGTTAGTCTCTTGGCGAGTTAGTTAAGGTTAGTCTGCCGCATTGGGGCGTTGCTGACGGCTGCCTCTTTGTTATTCCCCAGGAGGAGTGTGGAGACGAGAGGGCAGCGAGCACGGGGTGCTCAGACACTGAGGAGCGGAGACAAAGAACACTAACACTGGCAAGAGGACATGTCAGAGTCGGGAACGCACTGGGGATTTATTGTTGTTTGGATTATTTAGCATCACTGTAAATAAATGCACTGACCTCATCAAAGAGTCCAGCATTTGGGTCCTCCTTCCCCTCATCATAGTCTGCCACACAGGCCGTGACAGAAAAGCCCACTAAAAGAACGCCAACCAGACCAAAGCAATGGTTTTGACTTGATCAGCATTAACCCCGCCCCCTGACTTTGATGGGTGAAGCAGACAAATAAAATGTATTTATGAACACCGATGCAGGGCCAGGAGTAGCAACGTGAATTAAATAAATACATCATTAAATAATTAATTAAATGTGTCAGTAAAATAATTAATGTTAAATTATGATAATGAATACATGCAACTATAACTGATGACATAAAAATGAGGATTTCTTAAGCTAAAGCCAAAGTGCTGACTCATTTGGCATGTTACTCTCAAATGTTTTCCCTAATAACAATAACATAATTACACTTTAGCCACAAGAGGGCAGCAGCATTAATATAAGTCACATGTATATAAAGATACAATGATTATATTATAGTGATTTTGACAAAAACAAAACAGAAGTTGATGGCAGTGTGTTTTTCCATGACAGAATAATTACGCACACCCCACTTTGCAGTTATTTATTTGTAAAAAATGTTTGGAATCATGTATGATTTTCGTTCCACTTCTCACGTGTTCACCACTTTGTGATGGTCTTTCACGTGGAATTCCAATAAAATTGATTCATGTTTGTTGCTGTAATGTTACAAAATTTGGGAAAGTTCAAAGGGGTTAAATACTTTTGCAAGCTACTGTAAAGTTCACTATCAGTAACATCATAGCACCCACCCAGCTGTATAGAAACTCCGTCATGCTAACTAGTACGCAGTACAAGTTATTGTAACTGACTGTAAAAAGTCAGCACAACGAAAATAAACTCCACCTAAACTTGTTTTATATCGGACCCAGATAGACTGCAGGTCATAACTTCTTACCTGAAGTTCAGTTCACCTGACACTCGGACCGGCGGCCGCCTCGGGTCTCTCCTCCTTCTGCCTCCCCTTTCCCTCATCCACCTGCTGCCTCTGTGGAAGCTCCACCATAGCCACCAGCAAACAACTGACTTATTTCTACACATTGACCAGCATCCGGCCAATCCACCACCTTTCATTGTTTATACCATTACAAAAAAAATCATAAAAAACATCATCGGCCCATAAAAACGAAAAATCACCATGGGTATGCCCGATGGCCAGTCCAGCTATGGTCGTGCCATCAGTTAACCCTTCACGTGGCAGCTGTGACACGCGTGCCCAGGGTTGCCGACCCCTGCTCTAAAGCATCTGATTTGGATTCCTGAGATCAAATATATTTTCCTTTGGGTTTGTTTTCTTCCCATTTGTGGCTTTAATGTAGTGTTACATCCTGTTTGTTTGCTTCCATCTGTATACATGTCCAGATTCACTGTTATGTTTCTATTCTTACATTGCTGTGTGATCACTGTTCCCTCTGCTAACTAATGTGACCTTTTGTATCTTACACTGATACTTGTCATATTTGTATCTGCGCCTAAAAGATAAAAAGTTTTCCATGCTAAAACACAGCTCCACCTCCTGCAGTTCTCCCTCTGAACCACTAGATGTCTCTGTTATCTAAATGAAGACGTGCAGCACAGCAACCACAGCAGCGCTCAGATCACACGTGTCCTGTTATTATGTATAAAAGCATGAAACAGGTGAGACAGGTGGGATCAATATTAATGTTGTGGAAATATATGAACAAGCAACAGAAGAGTGAAAACATTTCATGTTTCTAGAAAGATCTTTCAGCTCATAGCTGCTCACAGACTGTATTTACAAGTGACAAACTGCAACTCTACAGTACATCTACAGTATATATCAAATATATTCTGTATTCAAATCTATTGAGTAATGTTTGAAAGTCTTTCCAGGTGAGTTTGATCCAGGAGGGTCTGAAGCCAGAGTCAGACAGAGACTGTGCAGAGACTGTAGAAGGACAGAGCAGCAGCAGAGCAGTCCAGATACACTGATGATCCTCTGTCAGATCCAGAGGGACACACAGGGATGATGCTGGACTCTACATTGTGTCTGACAGTGGAGCTGTTCTCAGAGCAGTTCACTCTGCAGCACTGACAGTCATCTGCACTTCTTCTCATTCCTCTGTCAGTCACTGCTGGATGAAGCTCTCCTCTCCACCTCCCAGTAACATGGCCCAGTCAGAGCGTCTCTACACACAAGCTGCTGCTGCTTCAACCTCTCTGGATCATCAGGACACAGCTTCTCCTCTCTCAGCACACACACCGTCCTGTTTACCATCATCAGCTCCACCTGC
Source organism: Neolamprologus multifasciatus (assembly GCF_963576455.1). Taxonomy (NCBI): domain Eukaryota; kingdom Metazoa; phylum Chordata; class Actinopteri; order Cichliformes; family Cichlidae; genus Neolamprologus; species Neolamprologus multifasciatus. The sequence continues at coordinate 169,033 of NW_028181970.1, read as the reverse complement.
AGAGACAAGAAGGAAGAGCAGAGGAGATAAACGAGTGTTTCCAGAGACTCTTCATCAGCTGTCAGTCAGTGATGCAGCACATCCAGTATAAAGAGCAGCAGGGACTTCAGTGCTGGGACTGTACTAGGACTCATTGTTGCTTCACTTTTTCTAATCTTTGGATTTTTATTGAAGTTGATGAAAATGTTTTTCCCTCCTAGTTTGAGTTTGGACTTTCATTCATTAGAAGAACCTTGGTGTGTCCACTCTGAGCTCTGTAGGAACCCCAACAACAAGCCCAACAATCCAGATGGACGGTTCCAGCTGTTAACTGGAGGAATTCCATCCAAACATCTGCTCTCACTAAATTCTTCCTCACCTACAGATTGTGTTCTTCACTGCTTTAAACTTGGAAATGAATGCAGTCATTGGTCTGTGTGCTGCTTTGTTCACAGAGCTGATTGGCTGTTGACACTGTTTGATCAGAGCGTGTCAGCCGTTACTATGGTGACCATAAAGGTGACAAAAAGGTAGAAACAGGAAGTGTTTGTGTCCAATCCTGAAGCCTGTCACCATTCTCCTCTCACAGCTTCACTGAGAAGCTGCAGCTTTACAGGAAACACTGGATCTTTGTTTCATCCTGACTGTGTTTAGTACAATACTGCTGACAGCACCACCCACTCACGCCATCACTCTACTTACAGCAGAGTCTCCAGTCTGTAGTCTGGACTCTGCTGAAGATCAAACAACTGGTCCACATACAGCAGCTTGTAGTTGTAGCTCAGGTCCAGCTCTCTCAGATGGGAGGGGTTGGACTTCAGTGCTGCTGCCAGATAATCACAGCTGATCTCTGACAAACCACAGCTCCTCAATCTGTATAAAGAATGAAAGATGTAAGTTTATTAGACAAAGTGAGAGCTTGGACTAACAACACTGGTCTCTATGTGCAGCTTGCTGTGGAACCAGTGCTCTGGGAGCATCTACAAAGTGCAATACTGAAACAACATCACACACTAATTTGCTTCCAGCACTTTCACACAAACATCTACTGTCATCATTGTCACCAAACTCTGTGGATCCTTTATTGCAAATTCAAATGGGATCAAATGGTCAGACAAAAGAGGGTTATGAGGAAATATGATGAAATGTTGTGTATTAGCAGCAAGTTATTGAATCATTTTGCTTAGAAACCAAACAAAATGATTGACAAACATGTTTTTACAAACTCAGTGTTGGACTTGGATCAGCAGTATAAGCTGATGTTTAAAGGCATTTGAGTCTCGCTGTATGAGAGTCCAGTTATTACTCAATATTTATGGATGATGTTCTTTCAGTGTTGCACTTTGTACACGCTCCCTGAGCCTCACAGCCAGCTGCACATGGACCAGCTGACATTACCCAGCATTAGAGGCGGGTGTAAAAAAATGGATTTTCCTATTTAAATGGTTTTAATTTGAATAAAGCAATGTTGATTCATTCAATCCTGAATCAATTTTTTTATATAAATGTATTTTGCCAGAATCACAGGTTAAAGCTCCCAAAAGTATTTCAACAACAACCAAACAGATAAATCAGTAAATGAGAGCAGCTAAACACACAAAGATGGAAACACAGAGCGTGGATCGTTCACTCGACGGCACGTACACGGACACGCCGTCGGGGCTGAAAGTGGACAGCTCACAGATCCTGAAGCTGCAGGTTTCATCTGTCTCCAACCAAAACTGACTGAACCAGCAGCAAAAGAAGTTCCAAACTACGCTTTACGTTTGATGAACATCGTCATGAATTCTCTCTGACTTTGACGTGTCCTTCCTGCACAGCTCTCTCTCTCTCAGTGTACTTCAAGAACAGTTTACCTTCAAAAATCTGTTTTCTGCATTATTCACTGCTTATTACGCACCAGTCTGCTGTTGTGTTCACTGCTGTCGGCCTCCGAAAACAAAGCCTCATTTCTGCTGTTCAATACTAAAGAAATTTAAACCTTTTAAAATGATGACAGATTACAAACTCTCAGCTGTGTCTGTAACCAAACCTCTGTAACTTTGCTTCACTTCAGCAGCATCAGGTCATGTTCACATGTTGATTCATGGTTGGCTTCAGTTTTTGATGGACTGCAGAATATTTTGAAGGTTATCTGCTATAAAAAGCCAGAACAGGAAAATCTGCTTCATGTGTTTCTGTTTGATCCTCAGTGACTTTGACACAAAGGCCTCTGCTGTGATGATCACACCTCTGATCAAGTCTCACAGTGTCAGCTTTGTTTTTATACATATGGATATGTGCTGATAAATGATCAGAATTATAATATTTCCAACTGTCTGCTGTGTGCCGTGACCTTTGACCTGCTAAAGACAGTCAGCTGTGGATTATTCATTGTTGTGTCTGATACTTAGAACTGTGAGGAAGAATGCTACACAGTTAATCAGGGTCCCCTCTCTCTGAATCAGGAAAGGTGGGCAGGCAGCGTGAGGGCCGCGTGAGGGCCCCACGTTGAGTATCACTGTTTGAAATGTGAACATTGTTCTGCTGCAGTCAATGGACTAAAACAGCGAAGAAGAAAACAGACTTTACCATGAAGATCCTCAGTGTGGATCAGTATAATATCAGCCTGATGTCTGCAGTTTAGTGTCAGCACAACTTTCACATCATATTTATCTCAGCACAACTAAAACATGCTGACTGACCTCAGAGTTTCAAGTCCACATCCTGGACTCTCCAGGAAACCACACAGATGCTTCACTCCTGAATCCTGCAGCTTGTTCCAGCTCAGGTCCAGCTCTCTCAGATGGGAGGGGTTGGACTTCAGTGCTGCTGCCAGATAATCACAGCTGATCTCTGACAAACCACAGCTCCTCAATCTGTATAAAGAATGAAAGATGTAAGTTTATTAGACAAAGTGTGAGCTTGAAATCATTCAGTGTTTCATCATCTGTTCAGAGCTGAAGAAGGTTCAGAATGTAGAAGTTTAGAAAATGGAAACTCCAAACAGCTGAAGCCAACAGGAAGCAGCTTCAAACAAACACAACAAGAGAAAAAACTCTGAATGTTTCACATTAAAGTCGTACATTTCTCATATAAACAGGAAAAAGACTTGAAAAAGTCGTGTTTTTCCTTCCAGGAACCACAAGGCTTCACTTTTAAAGGTGAAGTGTGAAAGAAATGGACATATTTGAAGTCCAACACCTTTTTCCAGTCACATTATTAAAGCAGACAAACTACAAGCTCATTTTCATTCCAACAAGTCATCTTCTGACCTGGACTAACAACACTGGTCTCTATGTGCAGCTGGCTGTGAGACCAGTGCTCTGGGAGCATCTACAAAGTGCAATACTGAAAGAACATCACACACTAATTTGCTTCCAGCACTTTCACACAAACATCTACTGTCATCATTGTCACCAAACTCTGTGGATCCTTTATTGCAAATTCAAATGGGATTCAAATTGTCAGACAAAAGAGGGTTATGAGGAAATATGATGAAATGTTGTGTATTAGCAGCAAGTTAATGAATCATTTTCCTCAGAAACCAAACAAAATGATTGACAAACATGTTTTTACAAACTCAGTGTTGGACTTGGATCAGCAGTATAACCTGATGTTTAAAGGCATTTGAGTCTCGCTGTATGAGAGTCCAGTTATTATTCAATATCTATGGATGATGTTCTTTCAGTGTTGCACTTTGTACACGCTCCCTGAGCCTCACAGTCAGCTGCACATGGACCAGCTGACATTACCCAGCATTAGAGGCGGGTGTAAAAAAATGGATTTTCCTATTTAAATGGTTTCAATTTGGATAAAGCGATGTTGATTCATTCAATCCTGAATCGATTTTTAATATAAATGTATTTTGCCAGAATCTCAGGTTAAAGCTCCCAAAAGTATTTCAACAACAACCAAACAGATAAAACAGTAAATGAGAGCAGCTAAACACACAAAGATGGAAACACAGAGCGTGGATCGTTCACTCGACGGCACGTACACGGACACACCATCGGGGTTGAAAGTGGACAGCTCACAGATCCTGAAGCTGCAGGTTTCATCTGTCTCCAACCAAAACTGACTGAACCAGCAGCAAAAGAAGATCCAAACTACGCTTTACGTTTGATGAACATCGTCATGAATTCTCTCTGACTTTGACGTTTGCTTCCTTCACAGCTCTCTCTCTCTCAGTGTGCTTAAAGAACAGTTTACCTTCCAATATCTGTTTCCTGCATTATTTACTGCTTATTACGCACCAGTCTGCTGTTGTGTTCACTGCTGTCGGCCTCCGAAAACAAAGCCTCATTTCTGCTGTTCAATACTGAAGAAATTTAAACCTTTTAAAATGATGACAGATTACAAACTCTCAGCTGTGTCTGTAATCAAACCTCTGTAACTTTGCTTCACTTCAGCAGCATCAGGTCATGTTAAATGTTGATTCATGGTTTGCTTCAGTTTTTGATCGACTGCAGAATATTTTGAAGGTTATATGCTATAAAAAGCCAGAACAGGAAAATCTGCTTCTTGTGTTTCTGTTTGATCCTCAGTGAGTTTGACACAAAGGCCTCTGCTGTGATGATCACACCTCTGATCAAGTCTGACAGTGTCAGCTTTGTACGTTGAGTGTCACTGTTTGAAATGTGAACATTGTTCTGCTGCAGTCAATGGACTAAACATAAGAAGAAGAAAACAGACTTTACCATGAAGATCCTCAGTGTGGATCAGTATAATATCAGCCTGATGTCTGCAGTTTAGTGTCAGCACAACGTTCACATCATATTCATCTCAGAACAACTAAAACATGCTGACTGACCTCAGAGTTTCAAGTCCACATCCTGGACTCTTCAGGAAACCACACAGATGCTTCACTCCTGAATCCTGCAGCTTGTTGTTCCTGCTGAGGTTCAGCTCTCTCAGATGGGAGGAGTTGGACTTCAGTGCTGCTGCCAGATAATCACAGCTGATCTCTGACAAACCACAGTCCTCCAATCTGTATAAAGAATGAAAGATGTAAGTTTATTAGACAAAGTGTGAGCTTGAAATCATTCAGTGTTTCATCATCTGTTCAGAGCTGAAGAAGGTTCAGAATGTAGAAGTTTAGAAAATGGAAACTCCAAACAGCTGAAGCCAACAGGAAGCAGCTTCAAACAAAAACAACAAGAGAAAAAAACTTAAAAGTCAAACATTTATCATAAAAACAGGACAAAGACTTGAAAAAGTCGTGTTTTTCCTTCCAGGAACCACAAGGTTTCACTTTTAAAGGTGAAGTGTGAAAGAAATGAACATATTTGAAGTTCAACACCTTTTTCCAGTCACATTATTAAAGCAGACAAACTAAAAGCTCATTTTCATTCCAACAAGTCATCTTCTGACCTGGACTAACAACACTGGTCTCTATGTGCAGCTGGCTGTGAGACCAGTGCTCAGGGAGCGTCTACAAAGTGCAACACTGAAAGAACATCACACACTAATTTGCTTCCATCATCCAACCTGAAGAGGAAACAGAGACGCCTCCCCTTCAAAGTAAAAGCTGCTCCTTTTCGACACAGTATCAAAGAAAGTCTACAGTATAACATAGAAAAGACAGAACAAAGCTTTGGTTGTTTTTAAATTGTGCAGAAATGAAACTACACTAAGCTCAATTATGTGACAGACATTTCATCCCATGTCAGTTTGGCCTCATCTTGGCTCGATTATCCAACACACACTCTGACCACAGGCCCAGGGGCCACGCACAGCTGGGCTCCTTCCAAGAGACAGGAAACAAACCAACACAATAATAAAAAGCACCATGTGATCTTCTTACATCTTCAAGACAAACATAGTAAAAACATGAGCATATTTGTTTCCTGATAAAATGCTGTGACAGGTAGAACAGAGTAAAGTGGTGGTGTTACAGCCTTTCTCCCATCTGCTGCCGAGGCTGTTAGTCTCTCCCAAACTCAGCTACAGGACTTCCAAATGAATGAAAGCAGCAGAAGTGGCTTTACAAAGGAAAGAGGAAGAGGAGAAGAAGAGGAGAGGGGGACAACCCTGACCATCACTCCAGCTAAAAACATCACACTTCCATTAAAGTTGGTGAGAAAATGTTGAGCAGGATGAGCTGCTGGGTAATCTGGAGGCTGTAGCAGCAGCTCACAGTAACAGTGGATTTCCACTCATGAAAAATCTCTGGCTGCTTCATTTCTCATCTCATATCAGAGACTTTAATGCTTCACTGAAGCTGTACTGTGATGCTTCCATATTCCAGTGAGGCCTCCATAATGATTTCAGCTGTTCTGTACAAACACTGTGTGCCCTGTATGGCTCAAAGTCTCTGCAGCCTGTTTTTATCTGCTATCATCAGATCGTCATCATCCTCATTCACATCCCTCACACACTCTACAGCCTCATCAGCACTGACTTCATCTTCACTGACTGATGGAGCACAACATGAACCTGTGGAGGCTGAAACACTGTCCTGTCAAACATCTCCCCGTCACCACTCCACTTCTGTCAGCCTTTAAATGAACCCTGCTCAAGTCTGTCACTTCTGTTTGGAGCCAAAAGGAAAAACTGTTGTTCAGTCGTTTGGAAAGACAACATTTCTGAAAGCACTCAAACTTCTTCACATTTGTCTTCAGAAACATCCTGAACATTTAGGAACTAAAGAAAGTTTCAAACATCAATCAAAGACCTGAAATGTAGAAAAACTACAACAGCCGCAGTCAGTGAACTCACCTCAGAGTCTCCAGTCGACAGTTTGGACTCTCCATTCCAGCACACAGAAGCTTCACACCTGAATCCTGCAGCTTGTAGTTGTTACTCATGTCCAGCTCTGTCAGATGGGAGGGGTTGGACTTCAGAGCTGAGGCCACAACTTCAAAGTGAGTCTCTGAGAGTCGTAACGGAGTCTGTCTGAGAACATGTATCTCTTGCTTTAATCTGCAGATGAAGGAGGAAGATAGTGTCACATTTAGGCTTCCATAATGTCCACAGTCTGTCACTGAGATCTGATCCATAGTCAGAGTGAAGACACACATTTGGACTGCTTCCTATTTTGAATCTGACTCCAGAACATTTTGAATGAGTTCAGCTCAGTGAATAGTTCCAGTTGGAAAGATGATCTCTGTTTGCTACCTGCTGTCAGGTACGACTATTCACGTCCACACGCAGGAAAAACCTGCTGACTGTTACCAAACGGAGCAGAAATCTCATCACTGGACAATAATGATGAATGAACTCAGAGCTGCTGATATCAGATCTGATTTCAGGGGAACTAAACACAGAAATGATTGGCTCATTTTAGCTTTCTGAGCCATTATCTGCTGGTGTGTCGCTAGTTGGCAGAAAATGATTTGTATTCCTGTTCAGGGCTTCAGTGTTTATGAGTCCAGATCCAGGTGACAGCAAGTCAAAATGATGTTACCTGTCTGTGTCCAGCAGCAGCCTCTATTCACTTTGAATATTGTTATAACCTGACATGGATCAGTTTGTCTTTGACTGGTTTGTAAATGTCACTGTTTCCATTGGACCTGAGTGACGGTACAAAGACAGAGAGGGAGAGAAAGGAGAGAGAGGATGGAGACAGCAAAGAGAGAGCAAACACAAACAGGTGAGAGTGGACAGGTGACCAAGGTCAGCAACCAATCAGAGAGCTTCTGTTTGACCCACAGTCACTGATTATGACTGTACATAACCATGCAGTGTGTTACTCTGATATCAAATATGGATCCTGCTCTTATAATAATGATCATCAGATGATATTATTGTGTTATTTTGTAGCTGAATACGATGTTTGTGTGATTATCAGTGAAAGAGGCAGTGAGGAGGATGGAGAGAGAGAGGTCAGAGGGTGAAGTTAGAAACACTAAAAGGATTTTTCATGGATTTAATGGATGATTTGAGTGATTTCCAGCAGGACACTTAAACATGTCAGTGGACGTCCTAAAGAACATATTCACTGATATGAAACGTGTCATTGAACAGGATTAATATCAGTGGAAACATGGTGGAAACAGCTGTGACTGCATGGATGTGACACACTTCAAATCTGTTCTCCACTCTTGGATTTGGGATCCATGGAGCTGCTGCAGAGTCTGTACAATAAAGGAATGGTGTGGAAGGTTGCAGCGTACGGACACAAACACTTTGTGGTTACAATCTGATTTTATTTTCAAAATTAAACTACTAACCTACACTGATCAATGATGTTAATGATCACATCTGGACTCACCGAGCCTTTCTGCAGTTCCTCACAGCTGGAATCAGTCTCAGTCGTCCCCAGTCTGATGTGTTGTACTTCTGCAGGTCCAACTCATCCAGAACCTCCTCTGACATCTGCAGCATGAAGGCCAGAGCTGAGCACTGGATCTCAGAGAGTTTCTTCTTTGAACTGTTCTCTGACTTCAGGAACTCTTGGATCTCCTGAAATAATGAGAGGTGGTTCATCTCCATCAGACAGTGGAAGATGTTGATGCTTCTGTCAGGAGAGATTTCATCACTGTTCATCTCCTTCAGGTTGTTGATGACGCTCTGGATGGTTTCTGGACTGATCTCTGTCTGACCCAGCAGACCTACTAAGAGTCTCTGGTTGGACTCCAGACAGAGGCCATGAAGGAAGCGAACAAACAGGTCCAGGTGGCCACTTTTACTCTGGAGGTATTTTTCCATGGCTCTACTCATAAATACATCAAGTAATTGGAGATCTTTGTTATCAAAAACACTGGAAATCATCTTGATTAAAGATTTTGGTTTAAGGAAGTCCCTCAGCACCTTTGTCTTCGTGCTGGTGAAACAGTGGAACATGTAGACTGCAGCCAGAAACTCCTGAATGCTCAGATGAACAAAGCAGTAGACTGGTTTCTGGAAGATCACACACTCTCTTTTGAAGATCTCTGTACAAACTCCTGAGTACACCGAGGCCTCTGTCACATCCAGACCACACTGCTCCAGGTCTTCTTGGTAGAACATGATGTTTCCTTTCTCCAGATGTTCAAACGCCAGCCTCCCCAGCTTCAGAAGAACTTCCCTGTCAGCCTCCGTCAGCTCCTGTGGACTCGTCTCATGTCCCTCATGGTACTTGTTCTCCTTCCTCTTTGTCTGAACCAGCAGGAAGTGTGAGTACATGACAGTCAGGGTCTTGGGCAGCTCTCCTCTCTGCTTTGTAGTCAACATGTGCTCCAGAACTGTAGCAGTGATCCAGCAGAAGACTGGGATACTACACATGATGTGGAGGCTCCTGGATGTCTTCATGTGGGAGATGATTCTGCTGGACAGCTGTTCATCACTGAATCTCCTCCTGAAGTACCCCTCCTTCTGGGCGTCAGTGAAGCCTCGTACTTCTGTTAGCCTGTCAACACATGTAGGAGGGATCTGATTGGCTGCTGCAGGTCGGGAAGTTATCCAGACGAGAGCCGAGGGAAGCAGATTCCCCTGGATGAGGTTTGTCAGCAGCTGGCTGACTGATGACTTCTGTGTGACATCAGACAGCAGCTTCCTGTTGGTGAAATCCAATGAAAGTCTGCTTTCATCCAGGCCGTCAAAGATGAACAAAAGCTGAGAGACAGCCAGCTTCTCTGCTGTGACCTTCTGTAATGTTGGATGGAAAACATGGAGCAGCTCCAGAAGACTGTACTGCTCATCTCTGATCAGGTTCAGCTCCCTGAATGAAAGCAGAACCACCACACTGACATGTTGGTTCTCCAAGCCCTCTGCCCAGTCCAGAGTGAACTTCTGCACTGAGAAGGTTTTTCCAACACCAGCCACGCCGTTGGTCAGAACCACTCTGATGGGTCTCTGTTGGTCAGGTAAGGCTTTAAAGATGTCCTGGCACCTGATTGGAGCGTCATGGAGGGCGTCCATCTTGGAAGCTGTCTCCAGCTGCCTCACCTCATGTTGGGTATGAACCTCTTCACTCTGTCCCTCTGTGATGTAGAGCTCAGTGTAGATGGTGTTGAGGAGGGTTCTACTTCCTGTTTCATCACTTCCTTCAGTCACACATTCACATCTCCTCCTCAGACTGATCTTATGTTCATCTAAAACCTCCTGCAGACCAACATCTGCTGAAAGAAAGAAAAACAATGAGACTAAAGAGAAAGAAAACTCTTCAATGTGTGAACAACACAAGAAGTCCAGTTTTCAGAAATGAGTCCATCAGCAGACAGATGTTCAGTCTTACTTTGTACACAGCTGCTCTGACTGGCTGTCTGCAGTCCAGCTCTACTTCTGGATCTTTCTCCACACTGTGCAGAAGCTCTGATGGTGACACAGAAAAGTCAAAATGGAGATACTTCTTACATTTATTCCATGGACACTCACTCTAACCTGAACCATGGCTACAACCCAACATTGTTGAGGCCTCATCTCCTCCTTTCCTAACTGTAGAGGTTAAATATGAAACAACCAACAAATAAAAGAATTTGGTTCATTTCAAAGAAATTCACACGGTGACCAAGTAAAGTAACCGTAGTAAAGGAGACAACATCCCGTTCATGGTGGGATTATTTGAAAGATTTGCTTTAGTCACGTCACCAAATGCAGTTGAACCACCCGTGGATCCATGTTTGACCATTCTACCACTCTGAGCTCTGCTTTTTAATCATTTTATTATTATCATCATTCAATTATTCATTCTTTGGAGGTGGGCTATTTCCTAATGCTGCCCTAATAAGGTGATGTTCAAGGGGAAATATAACAGAAACTCTTTCAGTGTTATTCATTAATAAATTAACAGATAAACTGTGAAGAAGAAAAAAACTGAGATTTAAAGGAGAGAGTGAGAAACTTGATCATCCATCCTCATAATAGATGTTTATCAGTATCTGCTGTGACCATACTGCAGTAATAACTACAAGTCTACATTTCTGTGACTGTTGATCAATCACAGCAGGAATCTGAGCTCATCTCTGCACACAGAGCAGCTTCAGCTCTGGGATAAACTGCTCGCTTCACGTCCTTCTCAGCTCACAGACACTCATCCTGATATTTTCCTTTAACATTTGACGGTATAATTCATCTGAGTTTACACTTTATCTGCATAAATACAGAAAAACAGACCCAAACACCAGAAACCATCAGTTTCACCATGTAGAATATATTGTTGTTTCCTTGCTTTTAATTCAGAGAAAAACTCTGATTTTGATTTTCTCTGTTCTCTTTGCCACAGCCCATCCCAGCAGCAGCTGGGATGGGCTGTGTATAACACTTTAGGAGGAATTTCAGAGGTCAGTAAAGTTCCAGTTTCAACATCAGTTAATTAATCATAGTTCATCATAAATGTTAACCTGGCTGGCACACATGTTAATGTTAGCCATTTAAATATTAGCAGTTAGCTGAGGCCACAAGAAGAAGAGGCCCTAGAAGAACAATGGATGATAAGATTAGATTTTCAAGACTAGGCAGAGACGTGTTTTCCTTTACTGTCTCTTACAGAGGAGGGAGGAGATACCAGACGAGGTCACGGAGGTACGGGGAGGATTCGCAGCAGACAGCAAGACTGCCACATCCATACGAGAGAGCGATGCCTACAATAATCTCTGTTTTTGTCTCACTATATAATGTTGTGCAGCCCATTTGAGGGTTATCCTCTCTGTGAACCAGATGTTTGATGTTTGACAGACAGCTGAGACTGAAGGATGAGAGACAAAACGTTTCTCCCACAAAACGCTAAGTCCAGATGAACAGAATCAACTTTTGGAGAAAGTTGAATCATTAATTCAGCTTTAAGAGGGTATTTTAACACAAACATCAGTCAATCTACTTAAGTATGTTTGACACTTTGTTTACGCCTAAATTAACTTTACTGTTAACGAGTTTTCATGTTTCTGTTATCCACCAGTGTGCTCATGCTTTTTTAATTGAAAACATATTTTTAATGATCAAATATATTTATTTTTGTTATTTGTGGATTTTAAATGTCCTTGACAGAGACAGATGATAATCATTATCCTGCACTGTGGTCTCAGGTTTGGTCGAGCTAGCACAAAGAATGGCTGGCTATGTTGAACTTCCTCCTGGGATCTACACTTAGAAAGTGAGTCCAACATTAGCAGGGTCTCTTTCCTTTATCTGGATTCACTTTAGCATTCACCGTCACGTGAAGCTTGTTATTAACTCGATAAGTCAACCAAGGGTTTCAGCTGAGCGTTCACATGAAACACATGGTGTTGGCAGCATCTGATCAATCATATTCATGGAGACGTGTATCAGCAACAGAGCAGCTGAGTTTGCAGAAGGAAGTCAAACTAAACCATAGGAACAATATGAGGAGATTACACACGTAATAAAATACTAGCAGTAACACAGCTGCTGCAAACAAATCAGTCGTGTGATCGTGTGTGAGAGGAGAAGGACTGTAAAGGAGTTTGCTATTAAAAGCTCTGTATGAATGTGGGAGCATTTGAAGGGCTTTAAAAAGGCCAATATAAAATAAAAGGCAGCAAAATTGCTGACTGTGAAAATCACCTGACTTATCAGACCTCTATGATTAAGACCTGTAAGAACACCTATTTGTACTTGTTGGCATTATATCAAATACACACGTATATTAAGCCTTTGTTTGAACTCTGGTTGAATTTGTTACTTTCAGACTGTGAAACATCACAGAGGCTGCAGCTGCAGATCTTATTTTTCACCTGGAAATTTACTTTAAATGTTAGATGGAAAATGTATTGCTCAGTTTAACCAAAGTAAGAACAATAATCCATAAACCTTCATAAAGACAAACATCTCCCCAGAACATTGAGCTGCTGAAGTGTCACTGAAGGGAAAAACTATTTGTCCTCCTCCATCCAGCAACACCTGAAACACCTGAGTGGAAGCTCCTCCCTACACTGTGTTTGAAGCAAAGCACAAAGGAGACACCTGCTGGAGCAGCTGGAGTCCTACAGACACTCAGCCTCTTCACTACACAAACACCTCCTACAAAGTCCACTCTTTCCACTCTGACTGCTGTGTTTGTGGAAACACTCCAACACACACCGCTTCACATACCAACATAGAAATGTGTGTGAAAAAGAGCTGAGCTGATGTTAAACATGAGGATTTATTCAAAAATACAGAGTCAGGAACAACATCTAGACACACATTACCTCTCAGCAGCAGAAGAACATCCTTTAAAGTTTACAACAAAATCGTTCGACTCGTTGCTCTTTAAGGAAACACAGCTGGGTTCAGGTCCAGGAGATTCTGGCTTCTTATTGATCCTAAAAGAAAAACAATAAATGTAACAGCTTTATGAGATAGGAAGGAAAAACTGGAAATATTAAATTAAAGACACGATGAACAATCTGAAACGTATAAAAATAACGTACTTACTCTTTGTCATATAACAGTCTTTTGTTAAATTTTACAATAACACCCTTCGACTCGTTGCTCTTTAAGGAAACATAGCTGTGTTCAGGTCCAGGTTCTGGATTAGTTTTAGGGTTATGTCCAGCTGAGCCTGGTACGCCCCACAGCTCTGGGCTTTAAAACAACACACACAGAGGTATGAGTGTGAATAATGATGGAGCAGTGATGTGAGTGCTGAGCTGTGACATGGAGAAGAGTCATGGACAGTTAGAGATGGTCATCTCACCTCTGAGCTTTGGTCTGGCTCTCATGTTCCCCACACAGAGTGGTTTTAGAGGGAGGGACTCCCTCCTCTCTGTCCTCACACTGATCCATGCTGCTCTATTCACATCAGCTCACACACACTTTCTACCTTCACCTGCAGAGGAAACACAAATCATTCATGTGCACATCAACTGAAATCCTCCTTTCCATCATGTGTGCTGTCCAAATATGAGCTGGATGCAGTCAGACAGCAGTGTGAGGCAGAGGAAGCTGCCATCAGCTGCTCTACTTCTACTATCTGTCCACTAGATGGAGCCATGAAGCACACATGATGCATTCACTGACACACACTGATTCACTGTGACTGGAAGTTTAAGTACAATAAGCCTCCACTCATCTACATTGTACTTACAACCCATTGCCCCCCATCTTCCACCCCCATCAACCTCCTGGGGCCAGGAATGACTGGAACTGAATTGGAAATGGGCGTAATCAAACAAAAATCTGTTATTCTTATCCAACCTGTCTGCTTGGACAAAGTCTGCTGACCAATCCTGGAGCCTATGATTCGCTTGGACAACAACTTCATGAATGTGGAAATGAAACTGAGTGTCAGCTGAGTGTCGAGCGGAAGAGGAGTCAGAGAAAAGTGACAGAGCTGCTGACTTTACAAAGAAAGCTAAAACCATGTTGAAGAGATTAAACAGATAATACAAGCTAACAACAACAACACAGCTGCTGCAGACAAAACACATGTATGAGTGTGTGACAGGAAAAGCACTGAACAGAAGTTTACTATTAAAAATGCAGCATGTTGTAAAAAGTTTGGTCAGTGAGACTGAAAAATGGCTGCATAAGTTACTATTGTGAACAAACCCCTATAAGAACCCTGATTTTACCTGAATAAGATCAAATCCTGATACGTGGTGCAGACCTTGGTAAGAGATACGGTCCAACTGGAATATAAACTTTTGGTGTGTGTAATCCAGTCAGTCTCTGAGTAACTCCACTCCTCTGCTTTCTGTTGGAAGAGACACAAAAGTTTGTAGCACGATCCTTTTCCTCAGAGGCCTGTGTTGAATTTATATTACATCTAAGATAAAAAAATAATTCACAAAGTCTGCTCTGCCCTCCTGTCCTCCCTGCAGTCGCTGTGAGCTCCGCAGAGTGATTATAAAGACTCGGAGCTCAGAGTTTCAAGTGTGAGCCACGCCTGCCACCCGTTATCTGCCAAGGTTTCGCTTCAACGCTAAGTTTTACGGTAGTGCTGCTTCTTATCCCTTTTTGCTGATCACACACATAACAACACACATGATTTTCAGGAAGTTAACGGAAATAAAGCCCCAGTGTCATTTGTTTTCACTCAAGTTGTGTTTTCTTCTTAATTTTTCTGGTAATGCTTCTTCATTCATGATTCATTCAAATCTAAAATAACTTCAAAAAATGTAAAATATTTCTGAAAATCATCTTTTATAGTTGAAATTCAGTTGTCATTTGGCTCAGCTGCTCTTTCATGCATCCATAGTTTCACCTCAAACTGCTGCTTGAGACACGAGAAATTAAAGAACAACTCTGGTCAAACGGAGAAAGTTCGAAGGAACTTGGTAATGTCATTTAAATGGTTTCAGGTAGGTGTATAAAAGTTCTGCATTAAATCATATATGATAGTTGACATGAAATTCTGAATTCATCTTCTTGGACACCCACACTGCATAATTCTGTAGAGATGAAATTAGTCATTTCTAATCAATTTCAACATCAAATATCATAACATTGCATCAAAATGCATAAAAATGATTCTTGATAGCTGACCTAAAAGTCTCTGTGCATTCTTCCTCTGGGTTACCTTCTCTATATATTTGCAGTTTAACCACCAAAAGCTGCAAGGTTTCAGAGAAATAAAAGGAACGTTCTACTCAAATTTAATAAGATTAATTTAATAAACAATAGAAAAAAAAGACAGTTGTCATAAAATTCTTAACAAACTCCTCTTCTGTCTGTAGCTCAGGAGTTAGAGCAGGTCACGAATTAACTGGAAGGTTGGTTGTTTGATATGAGATACTAACCCCAAGATAGAAAACTCTTTTGCACAGGAAAAGTCCTTGAATGAGTCATTTGTATAAAGCACTTTGAATGCTCAGAGTAGAAAAGCACCATATCTGAACCAGTCTCACCCACTTGTAATGGGTGGGTGGCTGTGACTCAGGTGGTACAGCAGATCAGCTACTGATTGGAAGGTTGGTGGTTTGAACCTCGGCTTCCCCAGCCTGCATGCCAAATATCCTTGGGCAAAATACTAACCCCA
This sequence comes from Neolamprologus multifasciatus, assembly GCF_963576455.1. NCBI lineage: Eukaryota > Metazoa > Chordata > Actinopteri > Cichliformes > Cichlidae > Neolamprologus > Neolamprologus multifasciatus. The sequence continues at coordinate 153,234 of NW_028181970.1, read as the reverse complement.
AGTTGCTCTCTGATGATTAGTTTGCACTTGTGTTTAAAAGTGCTTGTGTGAATGAGGCCTGTTGTATAGAGCATTTTGAGAACTCCAGGAGAGTAGAAAAGCACTATATAAGAATCAGTCCATTTACTACATGTCAGCAAAGTTTCATCTCCAACCACTGGAATATTATTTGTTAGGATCGCTGTTCCCTCCGGGTACTCCGGCTTCCTCCCACCGTCCAAAGACATGCAGCTTGTGGGGATAGGTTAATTGGATAATCCAAATTGCCACTAGGTGTGAATGTGATTGTGAATGGTTGTCTGTCCCTCTGTGTTGGCCCTGCGACAGATTGGCGACCTGTCCAGGGTGTACCCCGCCTCTCGCCCTATGACAACTCGGACAGGCTCCTGTGACCCTGAAAAAGAGAAGCGAATGGATGGATGGAGGATCGCTGTTTTTTTCCCAGGGTTTTGTGATGCCTTTTTTGTTTTTGAAAGTCTTTTGTGTTTTAGTTTGGCTCTTTGTATATAAGGATGGTTAATAGTTTGCTTTAGGATTTACTATATCCCATGTATCCTGTTTTCATATTGTAGTTTGTCTTCTTGGTTTTGTAACACTAAATATCTGCTTTTGTGATCCCTTTCTGTACTTCAGTTATGTCCCTTTGTCTGTCTTGTCTCTCTGTTTGTCTGTCGTTGTCTGATTTCCCCATCTGTCATGTTTCCCATTCACTTATATGTCGCTTTCTGTTTTCTACATGTCTGCGTATGTCTCTGTGTATCATTTCCTCTTTTTTTTATCGTCTCATGTCTTGTGTACTTAGTTTTGAGTTTTACTTCCCCCATTTGGTTAATGATTTTTTCCCATCAGTGTCTCAGTCTCGTCTGCATTTATCTATCTCTATCACCCTTGTTCTCCATGTTTTCCTGTTTTATTGTTTTAACTGTTGCTTCCTGTGACTATTGTAGTTTTCTTCTGCATCATGTCTCCCACCTGTTGCCTCTCGTCTCATTATCCAGTGTGTATTTATTGCCCCCATCTTCTGCTGTACTTTGTGCTTTCCTTGCTCCGTGTTCCCAAGGTTTTGGGGGTAGTGGTGTGGGATTGATTAACGAAATGGTTGAGTTAATAGGAATGACCAAAATGAGAAAAATAAATCGATCTTCAATAAGAGAAAGGATTATTCTAAGAAGGAATATCTTTGATGGATCAGAATTATATAATGAAATATGAACAAAATCTTTTGTTAATCATTGTTTATTAACTGAACCTTGTTGAATTTGAGTAGAACTGTTTTTTAATTTGGCAGAAACACGGCAGCAGTTTGAAATGAAACTATCCAGGCTGTAGAGTAGACGAGCAAAATCAAGAATCCACTGAGATTTTCATGTCAATAATTAAGAAGGATTTCATAAATGAATTTTTGATACGCTGTTATGATAATCCACTGAGCTTATTGAATTTGGGGAGAAATGTCCTTTAATGTGGAATTACACAGTGGGCTGAGATGAAACTGCACACAGTGTGGGTGTCCCAGAAGAGAAATCAGTTAAAAATTTAGTGTTAGCTAGTAAGCATGAATTTAAAAAAATATTTTTACAGATATCAAATTTGTTCTGTTATATAAAACTGTAATTTATACTAGTCAGGTGGATCATCAACGATCATCAATCAGTGCAGTACCAGCAAAATTCAGACACAGACACACAAACACACACATGCACAATTTTACTGTCTTAACACAGTATCATAAATCTAATTAGAATATGCTATAGTCCTTTAAATACCAATTAAAATATATTTCAAAAATATATTACAACTTTTTTCATTCTGTTGAACAAAAATCCCCAAAGAAGAAGAAGCACTACCATAAAACTTTGTGTGAAAGAAAGTTTAAGAGGCTTACAAATGACGGCTCACATAACTGCGGTGTTACAAGTCAACCTCGTTCATATCTGTCATCATGAACAATGCTATGATTTGTGCAGGAGCGAAGCTGCATACAGCTGATATTATCAGAAAAAAATACATACTGATTCGACTACCTTCACACGGAGATTCACACAAAGACGACCAGCTGCATCAGCGAAGTTTAGAAGACAGAAAGTGAAACTTAAAAAAAGGAAATAGACAGATTTGTGGGAATGCTGGGGCTGGGGAACATTAGTAATTAGAAACACAAAATGTTTCTAAGCATTTGTAAATGTTTTTTGGAGGGTTTAGAGGAGCTGAATCATTTTGTGTGAAAGTTAAAGTCAAACACACTCTTAGTGGAGAGAGACTGTGTCTGCAGATCAAACAGGTCTCACTGTGACGTCCCTTTAGTCAGACTCTGTCTCTGCTACATTAATGACTGAAAGTTGTCACATTCTTATTTAGTTAATACTCCTCAACCAGGTATACATTTTTAGTTTAATACATTATAGATTCTCTGATGAAGAAATATGGTATATATATGCAACCTGATGAAGCGGTATCTAAAATGTTTTTATGTTTGACATACCAAGACTGTTTCACACTGCAGGAGCTGCAGATGATAAAACAAAGACTGTAAAGCTAAGCAGTTTGTTTGAAGGCTGTTTATCACTGCCTGTCCATTAGTCAAATTAATATTACTTTTATCAAAAATAATTTCCATGTCTGTATTTGGTCTTTCTCCATAGTCGCCATAGTCACATCATTGTGTTTTGTTGATGTTTCCCCTCCTTGTGATTCATTCAGTGTTCCCATGTCTGTTTCGTCCCTGTGTGTCGAGCCGTGTCTCTCAGTTTGTATCCTGTTTTATTTGGACAGTCTCGTGTCCTGTGTTCAGTGTGTTCAGTTTTGCTTTCTCCTGTCTCATCACATCTAATTTGTTCCTGCTGTGTCCTCATGTGTTTCCACTTCCCTTATCATCCCTCTGTGTATATATTGTGTGACTTTCCTTTTGTTCATTGTCAGGTTGTCTGTTTATTATGCGTTATGTGTCGGGGGCTGGATGTGTGACCCAGTATTGAGTTCACTGTGTGTGTTTTTGGAGGTCTTATATCATATTGAATATATGCTTAGTTCTTGTGTTGCCATTATTAGTTAGGATTTAGTTGGGTGTTATTCTAGCTTAGGTTTCCATCTATGTCCCCTTCTGTGAGTCTGTTCTTGTCTTCTGTGGTAATTGTCATGTCTACATCTCTCAGTTTTTTCTTGGTTTATTTTGAAAGAGTCTTGTTTCTTTGTTCATTGTGTTTAGTTTCACTTTAGCCATCATTATGTTCATTTCAGTCAGCTGTTCCCCCGTGTGTTTCCACTTCCCCTGATCACCTCCTGTCTGTATTTAAGTCCTCTGTCTTTCTTTATTCAGTGTCAGGTCGTCTGTGTTGCCTCCCTTCAGGTTTTATCATAGTTGATTCAAAGTTATCACAGTTTTGTCACAGTCAGTCAGTTTTCCTAGTTTAGGTGTCAGTTTAGTTTTCGCCACTGCTCATGCTGCTTTCATTTTGTATTCATGTTTATAGCCTAAATAAATGGCTTGCCTTTTTTTTTTTAAATGTAGTTCTGCCTCCTTCCCTGTCTGCACTTGGGTCCACTTCATCATCACACCGGTGTACCTCACCATGACAGTTATGTCCAAGTTTTCCCTGTTCCCAGTGTTTAGTTTCCCCACTTCAGTCTTGGTTAGTTTTCCTTTAGTTTACTCCTGCCTTTTGTTTTGTTTTGCTCACCAGCCTTGAATAAACGGTTCGCTTTTGGTCAAACTTTTGTTTCCACGTGTCTGCTTCTGGGTCCAGACTTCAACCTCCACATAGTCCACAGCCCACACTGTGGCTGGGGTCAGGTCACAGAGTTTTGGACTTTAACTGGCATTTTATGCAAGATTTCATTTTTTTCCTGGAATTTACTTCCCATGTTTTGCTGGCTGTGTGTTATGACTCTGGAAATTATTGTAAAAAATATTAATTTGTGATTGTTTCATGACCAGATCCTACAGACTCTTTACAGTCATTATGGGATGCGCTGTCACTTGGTGTTCGCTCGCTCTGTGGTATAGTATCACTTCCTGTTCCTGCTCAAACACAGTGGTGTTTCTGAGTAGCTTATTTGCTTAGCAGTTTAATTAAACCATTTCTAAATACATTCTTTTTTTCACAGTATAATCTTCACGTGCTTCATCCGAAGCACACTTTCTGTGTACTCACTACCTAATTTATAGCCAAAGTATTCACTCACTGTCTCTGTACTTTTTCGCTAGCTTAGCTCGTAGCCGACCCGTTAGCACCATGGCTACTTCACCCGTCCCTTCTGCACTTTCTTGCTCATTGTGTCAGATGTTTAGTTACTCCTCGGCCTCCTTTAGCGGTAATGATATCTGTAACAAATGTAGCATATTTGCAGCTCTGGAGGCCAGGATTACTGATCTGGAGACTCGGCTTCGCACCTTGCACTCACCCTTAGCTAGCCAGGCCCCTGTAGCTGGTGCAGCCGAAGATAGCGTAGGCCCCGCTAGCTGTTCCCCGGCAGACCCCAAGCAGCTGGGGAAAGGCTGGGTAACGGTGAGGAGGAAGCGTAGTCCTAAACAGAAGCCCCAGGTACACCACCAACCCGTTCATGTGTCTAACCGTTTTTCCCCACTCGGTGACACACCCGCTGGGGGTCAAACTCTGGTAATTGGTGATTCTGTTCTCAGACATGTGAAGCTAGAGACACCGGCAACCATAGTCAATTGTCTTCCAGGGGCCAGAGCAGGCGACATTGAAGGAAATTTAAAACTGCTGGCTAAGGGTAAACGTAAATTCAATAAAATCATAATTCACGTCGGCAGTAATGACACCCGGTTACGCCAATCGGAGGTCACTAAAATCAATATTGAATCGGTGTGCAACTTTGCCAAAACAATGTCGGACTCTGTAGTTTTCTCTGGTCCCCTCCCCAATCAGACCAGGAGTGACATGTTTAGCCGCATGTTCTCCTTAAATTGCTGGCTGTCTGAGTGGTGTCCCAGAAACGATGTGGGCTTCATAGATAATTGGCAAACCTTCTGGAGGAAACCTGGTCTTGTTAGGAGAGATGGCATCCATCCCACTTTGGGTGGAGCAGCTCTCATTTCTAGAAATATGGACAAATTTATTAAACCCCTCAAAACATGACTATCCAGAGTTGGGACCAGGAAGCAGAGTTGCAGTCTTACACGCCTCTCTGCAGCTTCTCTCCTCCTGCTACCCCCCCAAAAACCCATCTCCATAGAGACTGTGTCTGCTTCCAAAAAGACAAAAAACAAACTAAAAACCAGCAACAAACAACTTAAACATTTACAAAGAAAGAACAATACAGTATCCACATCTGAACCAAAGAGCAAAACAGTGAAATGTGGATTATTAAATATTAGGTCTCTCTCTTCCAAGTCTCTGTTAGTACATGACTTAATAAATGATCAACAAATTGATTTACTCTGCCTTACAGAAACCTGGTTGCAGCAGGATGATTATGTTAGCTTAAATGAATCAACACCCCCGAGTCATTCTAACTACCAGAAATTTCGAAGCACAGGTCGAGGGGGCGGTGTGGCAGCAATTTTTCACACCAGTCTATTAATTAATGAAAGACCAAGACAGACTTTTAATTCATTTGAAAGCCTGATGCTTAACATTATCCACCCTAGCTGTGAAACTCAGAAACCAGTCTTACTTGTTATCATCTATCGTCCACCTGGGCCTTACACAGAGTTTCTGTCTGATTTCTCAGACTTTATGTCTGATTTAGTTCTGAGCTCAGATAAAATAATTATTGTGGGTGATTTTAACATCCATGTAGATGCTAAAAATGACAGCCTCAACATGGCATTCAATCTGTTGTTAGACTCAATTGGTTTCTCTCAAAATGTAAAAGAACCCACCCACCACTTTAATCACACTCTAGATCTGGTTTTAACATATGGCATAGAAACTGAACATTTAACAGTGTTTCCTGAAAACCCTCTCCTGTCTGATCATTTCTTGATAACATTTACATTTACAATAATTGATTACGCAGCAGTGGAGAGTGGACTTTATCAAAGTAGATGTCTTTCTGAAAGCGCTGTAACTAAGTTTAAGAATATAATCCAGCCACTGTTATCATCGTCAATGCCCTGTACCAACACAGAGCAGAGTAGCTATCTGAACGCTACCCCAACAGAGGTCGATTATCTTGTTAATAATTTCACCGCCTCACTACGTACGACTCTGGATACTGTAGCTCCAGTGAAAACTAAGGTCTCTAATCAGAAGTACATGACCCCGTGGTATAATTCTCAAACACGTACCCTCAAGCAGACGACTCGTAATCTGGAGAGGAAATGGCGTGTCACAAATTTAGAGGATCATCATTTAGCCTGGAGAAATAGTTTGTTGCTTTATAAGAAAGCCCTCCGCAAAGCCAGAACAGCTTACTATTCGTCACTGATTGAAGAAAATAAGAACAACCCCAGGTTTCTCTTCAGCACTGTAGCCAGGCTGACAAAAAGCCAGAGCTCTTTTGAGCCAACCATCCCTTTAACGTTAACTAGTGTTGACTTCATGAACTTCTTCACAAATAAAATTTTTATCATTAGAGAAAAAATTACCAATAATCATCCCACAGATGTAATATTATCTACAGCTACTCTTAGTACCATTGATGTTAAGTTAGACTCTTTTTTTCCAATCGATCTTTCTGAGTTAACGTCAATAATTACTTCCTCCAAACCATCAACGTGTCTTTTAGACCCCATTCCTACAAAACTGCTCAAAGAAGTTCTGCCATTGATTAATTCTTCGATCTTATATATGATCAACCTATCTCTAATAATCGGCTATGTACCACAGGCCTTCAAGGTGGCTGCAGTTAAACCTTTACTCAAAAAGCCATCTCTAGACCCAGCAGTCTTAGCTAATTATAGGCCAATCTCCAACCTTCCTTTCATATCAAAAATCCTTGAAAGAGTAGTTGTCAAACAGCTAACAGATCATCTGCAGAGGAATGGTTTATTTGAAGAGTTTCAGTCAGGTTTCAGAGTTCATCACAGCACAGAAACAGCTTTAGTGAAGGTTACAAATGATCTTCTTATGGCCTCTGACAGTGGACTCATCTCTGTGCTTGTCCTTCTTGACCTTAGTGCAGCATTCGATACTGTTGACCATAATATTCTATTAGAGCGATTAGAACATGCTGTAGGTATTACAGGTATTGCACTGCAGTGGTTTGTATCATATCTATCTAATAGACTCCAATTTGTGCATGTAAATGGAGAGTCCTCTTCACACACTGAGGTTAATTATGGAGTTCCACAAGGTTCAGTGCTAGGACCAATTCTGTTTACATTATACATGCTTCCCCTAGGCAGCATCATTAGAAGACATAGCATACATTTTCACTGCTATGCAGATGACACCCAGCTCTATCTGTCCATGAAGCCAGATAACACACACCAATTAGTTAAACTGCAGGAATGTCTTAAAGACATAAAAACTTGGATGGCCACTAACTTTCTGCTTCTCAACTCAGATAAAACTGAGGTCATTGTACTCGGCGCTGAAAAGCTTAGAAATTTGGTATCTAACCAGATTCTTACTCTGGATGGCATTACCTTGGCCTCCAGTAACACTGTGAGGAACCTTGGAGTCATTTTTGACCAGGAAATGTCCTTCAACGCACATATTAAACAAATATGTAAGACTGCGTTCTTCCATTTGCGCAACATCTCTAAAATTAGAAATATCCTGTCTCAGAGTGACGCTGAAAAACTAGTTCATGCATTTATTACTTCCAGGCTGGACTACTGCAATTCATTATTATCAGGATGTCCAAAAAACTCACTGAAAAGCCTTCAGTTAGTCCAAAATGCTGCAGCAAGAGTACTGACAGGGACTAGAAAGAGAGAGCATATTTCTCCTGTTTTGGCTTCCCTTCATTGGCTTCCTGTTAAATCCAGAATTGAATTCAAAATCCTGCTCCTCACATACAAGGTCTTAAATAATCAGGCCCCATCTTATCTTAATGACCTTGTAGTACCATATCACCCTATTAGAGCACTTCGCTCTCGCTCTGCAGGCCTACTTGTTGTTCCTAGAGTATTTAAAAGTAGAATGGGAGGGAGAGCCTTCAGTTTTCAGGCCCCTCTTCTGTGGAACCAGCTTCCAGTTTGGATTCGGGAGACAGACACTATCTCTACTTTTAAGATTAGGCTTAAAACTTTCCTTTTTGCTAAAGCATATAGTTAGGGCTGGACCAGGTGACCCTGAATCCTCCCTTAGTTATGCTGCAATAGATGTAGGCTGCCGGGGGATTCCCATGATGCATTGAGTTTTTCCTTTCCAGTCACCTTTCTCACTCACTATGTATTAACAGACCTCTCTGTATTGAATCGTATCTGTTATTAATCTCTGTCTCTCTTCCACAGCATGTCTTTATCCTGTCTTCCTTCTCTCACCCCAACCGGTCGCAGCAGATGGCCGCCCCTCCCTGAGCCTGGTTCTGCCGGAGGTTTCTTCCTGTTAAAAGGGAGTTTTTCCTTCCCACTGTCGCCAAAGTGCTTGCTCATAGGGGGTCATATGATTGTTGGGCTTTTCTCTGTATCTATGAAGCGCCTTGAGGCGACATTTGTTGTGATTTGGCGCTATATAAATAAAATTGAATTGAATTGAATTGGATGGTTTTACAGGTGGAGGACACTGATATTTTTCCTACTCATCTTTTCTGAAAGCTTTTTCACTTTTCATTTGGCTAGGGTCAGTGTCACTACTGGTATGAGAAGAGACCAGGACCCTGTGCATGCATCTGAGAAAACAATCAGAAACAGATTTTATAAGGGTGGCCTGAAGGCCTGATGTCCTCTAGCAGGCCCTGTATTCACTGGCTGGAACCATGCATGATTGACATTTGCCATAGAATACCAGAATTATCAGGCCACCACTGGCAGACTGTGTTTTTCACTCTGAACACGTATGACAGATATGAAAGGGTCCGGAGAAGTTGTAACATCGTTTTGCGTGGCCAGTTTGATAGTTGGCCAGTAATGACCCAAGAGGCATATCAATGGAGGGAGGCACAGACATCTATGGGCTGGCAGCATCACCCTGACTGCAATTAGGCATCAGGATGAAGTTTCTGGACATCTGGACTGATTGTCAAACTCTACGCTGGTGCAGTGGTTGCTCCTCCTGCTGCAGGACAATGACACCAAACACACCTCCAGGCTGTGTGAGGGCTGTTTGACCAAGAAGGAAAGTGTGATGGAGTGCTGACCAGATGGTCTGGCCTCCACAGTCACCTGAACTAAACCCAGTGGAGATGGTTTGGGATGAGATGGAACGCAGAGTGAAGGCAAAGGACCAACAAGTGCTCAGCATCTCTGGGAACTCCTTCAAGACTGTTGGAAACTATTTCAGGAAACGACCTCATGAAGCTCACGGAGAGAACGCCAAGAGTGTGCAAAGCAGGAATTAAAGCAAACATATTTAATTTTAGTAAGCTCTTTATGATCCACTAAGGTTTGCAGAGGTAGACTGCATGCTTAAGAGCTTGATTTTACACACCTATGGCAATCGAGCTGAAAACACCTGAATTCAAAGAGTAAGAATGTTGAAAAAATGAAAATGAGTTTCTCTGGTCCAGATGGTGAGTGTTTTTCTTTTTGGGTTGTAATACTTGTTTACTGTGTTAAGACAGGAAGAGACAAGGGACAAAATCACTGATGCATCTGTATCTATGCTTAAAAAGAAAAGTTTACTGATGAAGTTGAACAACCTTTGAACAACTGTACTGTGAACATGTTCAGGTCTGTCGGATGCAAAGAATAAAACTCAGATCAAGAAATCTCTTAGAGGTGAGTAAATGTTTTCCTATAATTGTTTCTTTGGATTTGATGATGATGTAATTAGACATTATTTCATGTAATGAGACATAAATCCATGTCTATAGATAGTAAATGAAGGAATGATCTAGATATTTAATAAAAGCCAGTCATGAATATCAGAATGTAGTTTATTTTATACCTGCAAAGGGACAAATCATCAACTTAGAGTCAAACAGTTTCATATTCAGACATTCCCTGAAATTCCGTCATATTTTCTTTGAGATATCTATTTTCTCCGCTGATCAAACTGGAGAGTCTCACTGTAATGTGCCGGCGAGTCACACTCAATTTTATTTTTAGTTTGGAAACTGAACAGACATTCAGTAAAAATAATGATTCAGCAATGCACAAAGTTGGGAACTAATACATTTATAACTATTTTCTAAAGGATCATTTAATGCCACTACAGGCAAGCTAAAGTCTAGCTATCATTTCATAATTCCCACAGCAAAAGTAAGGTGACAGGTGACCACAATGTTGCAACAAGACTGAATTAATACTGGAAACCTGCACCATCATCTCATCCATCCTCTCAGTTTGGAAAGTAGACCTACACCATTGTCTCAAAGGTATGCTCTTCTGTTGGATAATTTGTTCGTTTGTTAAAAACCAACAGAGGAAGCTGTACAAACACATCACATGTCAGTTGTCAGGAGAAGTGTAGAGAGGACAAAATGTAAGCGCTGAGAACTTCAGAATCTGACATTTGTCCAGATTTGTAGAGGGACAGATCAGATTTATTTTGTATTTATCATTTTCAGTCTTTCAAAATTAGAAAAGTTAGAATTTGTGTTGTTCAAACACACTGATTCCACAAAAAGACACAAATGTGAAATTGCCCAGCTAACAGTTACAGAGCTAAGGGATGATAATTATATGTGAAGACATCTGCTTTTTAAAAATATACCTCCATGCTTGCATTTACATCTGTGACCATCGGAGGGCAGAAAGCACTCAGTAGTCAGTTCATTTTTACTGACGTCAGCGTTTCTGTCAGTTTAATAATATCTGTGTTCAAATATGTTTCAAATAAGTTCAGTATTCAAACATTGAAATGAACTTCATCATCTCAGCTGAACTGAGCATCAGAGAAACACTGCATACTGATGTCTGTGAAGCTTTGACAGAAAAACAGTTTAAAGCATCAAGTGATTGAATCCATGAATCTAAAAATGTGTTTCTGAGTGAAAGAGACAGACATGTACAGACTGAACTATCTGTTCAACAATCAGAGTGTCATGTTAGGACACTAACATGACACTCTTTAAACTAAACTACACACAGACACACTGAGGAACCACATGAGACTGTAAATCCAGGATAAAGAGGTTCAGTGAATGTGGTGTGGAAGGTGTGGAGGTGGATCAGAGAGTCAGAGGAGACTCTGTGGAAGGACAGAGTGCCAGCAGGACAGTCCACATACACTGCTACTCTGTTAGAGACAGAGGAGGAGGAGGAGGAGGAGGAGGAGGAGGAGATGGGTGTTTCTCTGTTATTGTGCCACACAGAGGAATAATGATCAGAGCAGAACAGACTCCAGGACTGATCATTTCTACCAAACACACACTCATCACTCCTTCCTTTCCTTTTGATTCCTCTGTAACTCACTGATATCCAAGCCCTCCTCGTCCACTCGACCTCCCAGTAACAGCGACCAGTCAGACCATCTCTACACAAACATCAAATCTGTCTGGATGATCAGGATATGACTGAACCTCCTCCACACGTGTCACCTTCCTGTTGTTGTCAGACAGTTGGAGCTTTGTGTTCACTGTGTTTGTGTCGATTGTGAGTTGACAGGAATCTGATGGAGAGAACAAACACAATCCAGCTGCAGTTATTGATCCATCATCTGTTCATTGATTGACACTTTGATGATGACTCCTGACATCAGAATGATGAAGATGGTTGAATGTGTGCTGCTTTGTTTTCATGAAGCCCATTAAAAACACACTTACACTTCCTCAGACCTGGTCTCAACCATCGGACTCCAGCAGGCTCCACCCTGAAAGGAGGAGGGGGGTCAGAGCAGCACAGTCAGCATGCACACATGGACATTACATGGCTCTCATACACACACTGTTACACACTGATAAAGGAACAGTCCAACATTTTGACACATAAATGTTTCAACTTCAAAAGAGCAAAACTCATAATCACATCACATTTAATCTCCTTTATTAAGCACGATGTCCAGGGAGCATTGACATGTGCCACAGTCAAGGTGCAACACACTGTGACATTCATGCTGTCAGGGAGTGGCTGCATATTAAATGTAAAGACTGGGACTGGCTACAAAAACTGATCCAGTACAGGTAGAGTACAGCAGCCAGTGCATCACATATTTTGAGCTAATGCAGCGGTCATCACACCACATACTGCTTTCTATGTAAAGGAGCCTTCATTCTCAGATTAGGGCTGTTTGTGACCATAAAGTCTGTCTCACAAGGGCAGCCACTGGTCCAGGCGAGGATGCCTCCACAGTGGGATGTCTGAGGGTGCAGACATGGGTGAAGTTAGGACCAGGTGCCAGTGGACCTGTGGACCTCTGGAGATAGGAGTTATTGTTTCACTCCACCAAACGCAGCAGAAAAAGATGTTTATTAATAATCCTTCTTATTATTAAATGCTCTGTGGAGCAAATTTGTAACAGCAAATTGTTTTGTGCGTTCTGATTGCTGTAGACCATTGTTAATCAATCCAGTGCCGTGTCTTCTGCATGGCAGCGGTCCCCAACACCCGGGCCCGTTTGGTACCGAAAGTTGAGGCTCGGGTGTAAAGTGTATGGTTTTCAGGGTTTTTAATCGTAAAGTTGGATTCCCTGGGTCTTTTTCCCGTGTTGTAGTCGTGTGTCTTATTTTGAAAGAACTATTTACGCGTTACCATAGCGACCAGAGAGCATCAAGAAGCAGAGAGGAGGATGTTACTCTCAATGTTGTTGGTGCATTTCAGGAGGACCCTGCTAATAAAGTTACACAATCACACAGTGAATTTGCGTTTATTATTATATTTACAAAATACCACAGTTTTTGTCTTTGTCTGTATCATTTTATTTTGTTGTATTTATCCCCGACACCTTAAAGCCCGGTCCGTGAAAATATTTTCTGACATTAAACTGGACCGTGGTGCAAAAAAGGTTGGAGACCGCTGCTGTACAGTACATAATGAGATTAGTTTGTCGAATTTATATAAATCTTCGATCGCTAGCAGTGTAACCCCGAAGTTCTGCACTGTATGTTTGTACGTTTTCTTCCCGACAAACACAACAATGCCAACAAAACGTTTTGCACGATTTAATTTTATAATGGACTTGTGTTTCCACGAAGGTTTGAACTTTAAGAGTGTTTAAACAAAAGAAAGAAGTGTGAAAATGTTCGTGTCTGTCTGAGGAAAGTGTATAAAGCATGTAGTGAGAGGTTTTGCAGTCTTAAAACAGCTACAATAACTGTAAAAAATAAAGTTGGCTACTTCACAGATTTCACCTACCGCGGGTTATTTTTAGAACGTAACACCAGCGATAAATGAGGGACCACTGTATTATTAATAGTAGAGTCTGGGGCATCTAATTGATTAACATCAACATTGATTATTGTGCACTATTATTTTTGTTCAAGGACAGCAAAAAATATAAAACTCTCTCTCAGCTTGTCCGTTGCCAAAAATGAACACTTTTGTGTATGTTCACAAAATGCTGTAAAATGTTTATTTATTAAAACATTTATCTACTTTTACCGACTTTAAACCGACACTTTAAATTAGCTCCAGTCCTTTTCATCAAAACCAAAATTTTATCTACATTCTGTTTTTTACACTTTAAATCCCAGTTAGGTTATATATTACCAGTAGCTTTTCAGATAAAACAGTAATAAAGTCCTAATGGTTTCATAAATCTTCATATTTTTTTTCATATAAGCATCGGGGACAAGTCTGTCTTGCAATTGTTGAGGTCACTAGTGTGCGCCCTATTTCTTCCAGGATCACTCTTCATTTGTAGGTTTTAGTGGACTCCTACTACTGTGAAGTGGTTTTCATGGGACAGGGGCTTGTATTCCAAGATCTGGGAGATTGTAGAGATGAGCAGTCATGCCCTTCTTGCCATCTTTCCAAAAATATAAATGATCTGGAAGCTGTTAGTCTTACCTACAGCAGCAGCACTTTTTGCACCTGCAGAAACTCCAGGACACATTTACTAACAGTGTTTGTTGCTGTGTGTGCTGCAGCTTCAACTTTGAATTTTTTTTGAGAGTTAATATTTTGGCTATTGTGTCTTGTTATGAAATGTACAAGAGTAAAAGTGTTAGCATGTGTGTCAAACCTAAGTTTGGCTGGGAAACTCAAAGCTCAATAACCTGTATCAACAAAAATTCACTGCAGCCTGTGTAATATTTGATGCATCATAATTTATTCCAGTCTATCTTGCAAATACATGTTTGCGTTGCAATGTCATGCACAAACGCACACAACTATTAGATCCTTAAGATCAAACCTGCGTCATTCTTTTGGTCCACTGCAGTGTAGCAGTCAAACAAGAAGAAGAAGAAGTGAAGTGGCCTCAAATGGCCAGGATAGAGATCAGAGGGTTAATGCGTAAAATGTGTAAAAATATTATTGATTACAGGATAATAAATTAATGTTAATATCAACAATAAGCTTTTTACTCTGAAGTTACAAGTATAAACAATGCTGTTACATTTACACTTAATTTTTTTACTATAAGAATGGAAACAAGTGAACAACATTTTATAATAAGTTTAACTGGAATTCTGTACACTGAAAAACAAACAACACATAAAAAACACAAACAAACAGCCAGTGCCTTCATCTGTCCATTAAATGTCAAACATCGCATTGACCCGTAGTCCCTGCTCGTCAGCACATGCTTTTAAAAAGAGCTCCATGTCCTCTGCAAACTGAAAAACAAAGAGGAAGAAGTCCCTCTACACAAAAACACTGCAGATGACAGGTGTGCTAAACAAGAAAAGTTCCCAGATGGTACAGTGGACACATGTGTGACTGCTGTGATTAAAGCATCTTTCTTTCAGCTTAACAAGTGAACCGTCAGCTCGTTCAAACACACGTTAAAGTCCGTTTGGCTCGACACCACCGAACAGAGGCAGCAATATAACATAGCTAACATTAACAGTGCAGTGAATCCTGCTTGTGCCGTGATATTCAGGACTGCAAACCGAGCAGCATCACTGACTTTCAGTTTGTTGTGTTTGTGGATATATGACTGACTTTAATTATCCATAAAATCATCACATTCTCTGTAAGATTAAGGTTGACTATTGAACAGCGTATATTTTAAAGTAAAGGCTTTAAAACCAAGTTAACGCTGAAAGTACAAACGTCACTAATGTCACATAACTTTGCCGACATGTGGCCAACAGCAATGTTTTAATGTTCTTCATTATTAAACATTTGCACATAAATAAGTGACATAATATTCAGTGCATACTTTAAAAGTTTACTCTTCCGCCGTTTTCTTCAGCAAAATTATCCACACCCACCGCCGCGCTATGGAGTCTGGGATATGTTGGGTCATGAAGTCTACACCGCCACATCCTTAAAATTCAGGGAAATGAAGGACGCATTTGAAGGCCGCATTTTGAGCCGCCTTTGAATTGTGACAGCCTTCGTTGCGTCGCTGAGACGTAATCGGCCTTAAAATGCGGCCTTTGAGGCTGCAGACCCTGAAAAGGGATACAGCCCTTAGCTGATTGTGACCTACACCCGTTTTCACACCTTGGCTCATGTGATTAGGCAGAGGATCAATAGGGAGTCCATGACCCTCTTAGGGGGACACTCACACGGGACCTAAACCTGGGATTCTCCACCAGTCGCTCTCAGAACTGAAGAAACTTCTTGGATAAAACGTCTTCAAGAAATTTAAAGCAGTTCAGACGCTTTTCTTTCCCAGCTCCTCAGACTGTCCACCCTGTTAGCTTGGTTAAGCAGCCATGAAGAGTAGAAGGCCAAGTATGAGTTTCAAACAGTAAACACATTTATTTGTAAACCCTGCAAATAAACAACATTAACATCAAAAGTTTTACATTTCCTAAATTTATCCCACAATCTGAATATAACACCCACTTCCCTACATTTGATCCGCTGTGTTAAATATGATTAAGAACAGAATGCAATCATTTGCAAATCCTATAAACCAGTATTTTAAACAAAGTGAGAAAATGAAACATTTAAAGAAAAATATTTGCCCATTTTGAATTTGATGGCAGCATCCTCTCTCCAAAAACTAAAGGCTTTGCGATGTTTAGTGTTGGACCATGTTGGTTAATGTGTAAACTTCTGAAACGTTCAACAGTTTCCATTTTGATTAACCTGACCAACATAGAACATAGAACACCTTTGAGGTGGACCTTGCACCACTAGTTTGGCACAACACCGGCTGCCGCCTCAGGTCTCTGCTCCTCCTGCCTCACCTTCTCTCATCCACCTGCTGCCTCTGTGGAAGCTCCTCCATAGCCACCACCAAACAACTGACTTATTTTTACACATCGACCAGCATCCGGCCAATCCACCACCTTTCATTGTTTATACCGTCACAAAAAAAAATCATCGGCCCATAAAAATGAAAAATCACCATCTGTATGCCCGATGGCCAGTCCAGCTATGGTCGTGCCATCAGTTAACCCTTCACGTGCCAGCTGTGACACACATGTCCAGGATTGCCGACCCCTGCTCTAAAGCATCTGATTTGGATTCCTGAGATCAAATATATTTTCCTTTGGCTTTGTTTTCTTCCCATTTGTGGCTTTAATGTAGTGTTACATCCTGTTCCATCTTCCATCTGTATACATGTCCAGATTCACTGTTATGTTTCTATTCTTACATTGCTGTGTGATCACTGTTCCCTCTGCTAACTGATTTGACCTTTTGTATCTTACACTGATACTTCTCATATTTGTATCTCCACCTAAAAGATAAAGTTTTCCATGCTAAAACACAGCTCCACCTCCTGAAGTTCTCCCTCTGAACCACTAGATGTCTCTGTTATCTAAATAAAGACGTGCAAAACAGCAACTACAGCAGCGCTCAGATCACACGTGTCCTGTTATTATGTATAAAAGCATGAAACAGGTGAGGCAGGTGGGATCAATATTAATGTTGTGGAAATATATGAAAAAGCAACAGAAGAGTGAAAACATTTCGTGTTTCTAGAAAGATCTTTCAGCTCATAGCTGCTCACAGACTGTATTTACAAGTGACAAACTGCAACTCTACAGTACATCTACAGTATATATCAAATATATTCTGTATTCAAATCTATTGAGTGATGTTTGAAAGTCTTTCCAGGTGAGTTTGATCCAGGAGGGTCTGAAGCCAGAGTCAGACAGAGACTGTGCAGAGACTGTAGAAGGACAGAGCAGCAGCAGAGCAGTCCAGATACACTGATGATCCTCTGTCAGATCCAGAGGGACACACAGGGATGATGCTGGACTCTACATTGTGTCTGACAGTGGAGCTGTTCTCAGAGCAGTTCACTCTGCAGCACTGACAGTCATCTGCACTTCTTCTCATTCCTCTGTCAGTCACTGCTGGATGAAGCTCTCCTCTCCACCTCCCAGTAACATGGCCCAGTCAGAGTGTCTCTACACACAAGCTGCTGCTGCTTCAACCTCTCTAGATCATCAGGACACAGCTCCTCCTCTCTCAGCACACACACCGTCCTGTTTACCATTACAACCTCCACCTGCAGAAAGAAGAAGGAAGAGCAGAGGAGATAAACGAGTGTTTCCAGAGACTCTTCATCAGCTGTCAGTCAGTGATGCAGCACATCCAGTATAAAGAGCAGCAGGGACTTCAGTGCTGGGACTGTACTAGGACTCATTGTTGCTTCACTTTTTCTAATCTTTGGATTTTTATTGAAGTTGATGAAAATGTTTTTCCCTCCTAGTTTGAGTTTGGACTTTCATTCATTAGAAGAACCTTGGTGTGTCCACTCTGAGCTCTGTAGGAACCCCAACAACAAGCCCAACAATCCAGATGGACGGTTCCAGCTGTTAACTGGAGGAATTCCATCCAAACATCTGCTCTCACTAAATTCTTCCTCACCTACAGACTGTGTTCTTCACTGCTTTAAACTTGGAAATGAATGCAGTCATTGGTCTGCATGCTGCTTTGTTCAGAGAGCTGATTGGCTGTTGACAGTGTTTGATCAGAGCGTGTCAGCCGTTACCATGGTGACCATAAAGGTCAGAAACAAGAAGTGATGTGTCCAATCCTGAAGCCTGTCACCATTCTCCTCTCACAGCTTCACTGACAAGCTGCAGCTTTACAGGAAACACTGGATCTTTGTTTCATACTGACTGTGTTTAGTACAATACTGCTGACAGCACCACCAACTCACTCCATCACTCTACTGACCTCAGAGTCTCCAGTCTGTAGTCTGGACTCTGCTGAAGATCAGACAGCTGCTTCACATCTGGATACTTCAGGTTGTTTCCTCTCAGCTCCAGCTCTCGAAGATGGGAGGGGTTGGACTTCAGTGCTGCTGCCAGATAATCACAGCTGATCTCTGACAAACCACAGTCCCACAATCTGTATAAAGAATGAAAGATGTAAGTTTATTAGACAAAGTGTGAGCTTGAAATCATTCAGTGTTTCATCATCTGTTCAGAGCTGAAGAAGGTTCAGAATGTAGAAGTTTAGAAAATGGAAACTCCAAACAGCTGAAGCCAACAGGAAGCAGCTTCAAACAGGAAACTGTGCAGAGTTTCAGACTATATGTCCTGATGCAGCCAGTTGGATTTTGGAGATTTGAATCTCTGATGTGTAACTAAGTCCTTGAATCATTTCTTTCAGTTGGTCCAACAAGACAGACTAAGTATTGGACATGTGTTGTGGCTCCATTAGGGGAGCTTCTAAATGTGATGTGATGGCCCCTCTGGGTCTGTCAGGTCACAGGACTGAAGAGAGCTCAAACTGGGCACACAGTTGTTCCAGTCTGGACCAAAGACTCTATACTGGGACTGAGGGACTGCTTTGACTGCACCCACTGGGACTTTTTAAAGGCTCATGTCCTCACTTAGATCATTGATTTCTACTGACATTTCTTTCTGGGAAAAAATGAATTACTTTGAAAACAGGAAGTCTTTTCCCCAATAAGCAGCCCTGGATTAGTAAATCACTCCAACATGTTCTCAGGCAGAAGAAGCTGTCTTGTTATGAGGGAGAGAAGAAAAAGATTGAGGCACAGAAACTTGTTGAAAGAGAGATAAAGCAGCTAAAATCAGGTGTAAAAGTAAAGCAGAGGATGAGCTGAATAAAGGACACTCAAGGCTGGCTTGGAAAGGAATGAAGTCCATGGTGGGGATGCAGAACAAGGAGCAAAGATGAATGTGATGCTGAATCAGCAGAAGATTTGGACTCTGGACATTTGATTCCAGCTTTGATATCATTGATTTCAATGAAGAGCTTTGTGATTGTAGCAAAGGGCTGGTAGCTCTGAGAGTCCCACTGATGAGGTGTTTGTGTGGAAATCTCTTAGTGGGATCAAAGAGAGAAAAAGCCCTGGTCCTGATGCTGTGGGAGGAAAATGATTGAAGTGTGCTGTGAGGAACTGACTTGGAGATTTTCACACATTTTCCAGTCGTCCTTGGAACAACAGGAAGTTCCCAGCATATGGGAACAAAGGTTAAGTGTTCTATGGCACTCAGTGATGATGGTGCTGTGGCCCCACCACCTCCACCTCTTTGTAAAGGAACTAACTGTAATCTGAAGCTTCAAATGGAACTAAGACTTCCTCCACTAGGTGGCAGTGTCTAATGAGAAAGTGTTAGTGGAGCTGGCCTGGAATCAGAAACAGGAAGATGCAGGATTTGACCTGAAATGGGGAAAAGTGGTTAGCACTAGTGCCTTAAAGCAAGAAGGTTGTAGCTTGAAGCTTGTTGGCCTTTCTGTGGAGGTTGGATGTTCTCCCACAGTCCAATGAAATGCTGCTTAGGTTCATTGGTGCTTCTAAATTGGCTGTAGGTGTGGATGTGAGAGAGTGCTTCTCTGTCTCTCTCTGTTGGCCCTGTGATGGACTGCTCACCTGTGCAGGTGGACCACGCCTCTTGCCCTATGACAGCTAGGGCACAGGCTGCAGCCCTGTAAGCCTAAGCTGAATAAACAGTTAGCAAAAATGATTCATAGATGGCCTGAAATTCCCCAGTTAGCAGTTTGGTAGATAGCTATGACATGCTAATCCCATCCAGCAGCTGTATTCTACCTTTAAGCTGATCCCTGCTGAGCCAAAGCACTTTTTCATATACAAATTACAACCTTTAATAGAAACCTATTGGTCAGCATCTTGTTAGCCTGCTGTTAGCTTCATTCCACAGAAAACTGAGAGAAACTAACAGAGTTGATAAAGAATAAAGAGAAATGTGCTGATTTAAAGCCTTTGAAGTGCTTCAGATGATCTCTGTCCACTTCTGTCCACTCATTCATTCATGTAAGCTTTCTAATGCAGCTTTGATCTTCACAGTCTGCTTTATGAAACTCATTCTAACCCTGAATGTCAGAGTGTTCCTCCTTCTCTTTCCCATCATTCATGCTGGCAGTGGAGGAGATTTGGATGTTGGACTGTGTTTTGGATGATGTGTGTATGTTTGTGTTGGACTGCTGTCTGTAAAGCAAACACACATTTTACTTTGGATTTCAGTGTCAGACAGACTTTAAGGTGGAATGAAGAGTTGGAGAGTTTCACAGTGAATTATCCAGTGGAGGATTTTTCTTCTTCTTTGAAGGTTTGAAATGTGAACATTGTTCTGCTACAGTCAATGGACTAAACCAGAGAAGAAGAAAACAGAGTTTACCATGAAGATCCTCAGTGTGGATCAGTATAATATCAGCCTGATGTCTGCAGTTTAGTGTCAGCACAACTTTCACATCATATTCATCTCAGCACAACTAAAACATGCTGACTGACCTCAGAGTTTCAATTCCACATCCTGGACTCTCCATGAAACCACACAGATGCTTCACTCCTGAATCCTGCAGCTTGTAGTTCCTGCTCAGGTCCAGCTCTCTCAGATGGGAGGGGTTGGACTTCAGTGCTGCTGCCAGATAATCACAGCTGATCTCTGACAAATCACAGCTCACCAATCTGTATAAAGAATGAAAGATGTAAGTTTAGTAGACAAAGTGTGAGCTTGAAATCATTCAGTGTTTCATCATCTGATCAGAGCTGAAGAAGGTTCAGAATGTAGAAGTTTAGAAAATGGAAACTCCAAACAGCTGAAGCCAACAGGAAGCAGCTTCAAACAAACACAACAAGAGAAAAAACTCTGAATGTTTCACATTAAAGTCGTACATTTATCATAAAAACAGGACAAAGACTTGAAAAAGTCGTGTTTTTCCTTCCAGGAACCACAAGGCTTCACTTTTAAAGGTGAAGTGTGAAAGAAATGGACATATTTGAAGTCCAACACCTTTTTCCAGTCACATTATTAAAGCAGACAAACTACAAGCTCATTTTCATTCCAACAAGTCATCTTCTGACCTGGACTAACAACACTGGTCTCTATGTGCAGCTGGCTGTGAGACCAGTGCTCAGGGAGCATCTACAAAGTGCAACACTGAAAGAACATCACACACTAATTTGCTTCCATCATCCAACCTGAAGAGGAAACAGAGACGCATCCCCTTCAAAGTAAAAGCTGCTCCTTTTGGACACAGTATCAAAGAAAGTCTACAGTATAACAAAGAAAAGACAGAAAAAAGTTCTGGTTGTTTTTAAATTTTGCAGAAATGAAACTACACTAAGCTCAATTATGTGACAGATATTTCATCCCATGTCAGTTTGGCCTCATCCTGGGCCGGATTATCCAGCACACACTCTGACCACAGGCCCAGGGGCCACGCACAGCTGGGCTCCATCCAAGACACAGGAAACAAACCAACACAATAATAAAAAGCACCATGTGATCTTCTTACATCTTCAAGACAAACATAGTAAAAACATGAGCATATTTGTTTCCTGATAAAATGATGTGATAGGTAGAACAGAGTAAAGTGGTGGTGTTACAGCCTTTCTCAGCTCTGCTGCCGAGGCTGTTAGTCTCTCCCAAACTCAGCTACAGGACTTCCAAATGAACGAAAGCAGCAGAAGTGGCTTTACAAATGAAAGAGGAAGAGGAGAAGAAGAGGAGAGGGAGGCCACCCTGACCATCACTCCAGCTGAAAACATCACACTTCCATTAAAGTTGGTGAGAAAATATTGAACAGGATGAGCTGCTGGCTAATCTGGAGGCTGTAGCAGCAGCTCACAGTCACAGTGGATTTCCACTCATGAAAAAGCTGTGGCTGCTTCATTTCTCATCTCATATCAGAGACTTTAATGCTTCACTGAAGCTGTACTGTGATGCTTCCATATTCCAGTGAGGCCTCCATAATGATTTCAGCTGTTCTGTACACACACTGTGTGCCCTGTATGGCTCAAAGTCTCTGCAGCCTGTTTTTATCTGCTATCATCAGATCTTCATCATCCTCATTCACATCCCTCACACACTCTACAGCCTCATCAGCACTGACTTCATCTTCACTGACTGATGGGGCACAACATGAACCTGTGGAGGCTGAAACATTTGTCCTGTCAAACATCTCCCCGTCACCACTCCACTTCTGTCAGCCTTTAAATGAACCCTGCTCAAGTCTGTCACTTCTGTTTGGAGCCAAAAGGAAAAACTGTTGTTCAGTCGTTTGGAAAGACAACATTTCTGAAAGCACTCAAACTTCTTCACATTTGTCTTCAGACACATCCTGAACATTTAGGAACTAAAGAAAGTTTCAAACATCAATCAAAGACCTGAAATATAGAAAAACAACAACAGCCGCAGTCAGTGAGCGCACCTCAGAGTCTCCAGTCGACAGTTTGGACTCTCCAGTCCAGCACACAAAAGCTTCACTGCTGAATCCTGCAGCTTGTAGTTGTTACTCATGTCCAGCTGTGTCAGATGGGAGGGGTTGGACTTCAGAGCTGAGGCCACAACTTCACAGTGAGACTCTGAGAGTCGACACTCAGTCAGTCTGTGATGATAGAAAATATAAAATGTGTTATTATAAAAGCAGAAAATCTGCATTATAAACACAGACTGAATGTATATGAAGACAAAACAGAGTGAGGTCATAATCTGATGAATCTGCTCCTCACATCTGTGCTTCAGCTCCTCTTACTGTGTTTGACATGACACAACGATTGAGTCTCTCTCAGACCTGCAGACTTTTAATGAGAATCTTTGTTTGGCTTTAATCTGCAGATGAAGGAGGAAGATGGTGTCACATTTAGGCTTCCATAATGTCCACAGTCTGTCACTGAGATCTGATCCAGAGTCAGAGTGAAGACACACATTTGGACTGTTTCCTGTTTTGACTCCAGAACATTTTGAATGAGTTCAGCTCAGTGAAGAGTTCCAGCTGGAAAGATGATCTCTGTTTGCTACCTGCTGTCAGGTACGACTGTTCACGTCCACACGCAGGAAAAACCTGCTGACTGTTACCAAACAGAGCAGAAATCTCATCACTGGACAATAATGATGAATGAACTCAGAGCTGCTGATATCAGATCTGATTTCAGGGGAACTAAACACAGAAATGATTGGCTCATTTTAGCTTTCTGAGCCATTATCTGCTGGTGTGTCGCTAGTTGGCAGAAAATGATTTGTATTCCTGTTCAGGGCTTCAGTGTTTATGAGTCCAGATCCAGGTGACAGCAAGTCAAAATGATGTTACCTGTCTGTGTCCAGCAGCAGCCTGTATTCACTTTGAATATTGTTATAACCTGACATGGATCAGTTTGTCTTTGATTGGTTTGCAAATGTCACTGTTTCCATTGGACCTGAGTGACGGTACAAAGACAGAGAGGGAGAGAAAGGAGAGAGAGGATGGAGACAGCAAAGAGAGAGCAAACACAAACAGGTGAGAGTGGACAGGTGACCAAGGTCAGCAACCAATCAGAGAGCTTCTGTTTGACCCACAGTCACTGATGATGACTGCACATAACCAAGCAGTGTGTTACTCTGATATCAAATATGGATCCTGCTCTTATAATAATGATCATCAGATGATATTATTGTGTTATTTTGTAGCTGAATACGATGTTTGTGTGATTATCAGTGAAAGAAGCAGTGAGGAGGATGGAGAGAGAGAGAGGGCAGAGGGTGAAGTTAGAAACACTAAAAGGATTTTTCATGGATTTCATGGATGATTTGAGTGATTTCCAGCAGGACACTTAAACATGTCAGTGGACGTCCTAAAGAACATATTCACTGATATGAAACGTGTCATTGAACAGGATTAATATCAGTGGAAACATGGTGGAAACAGCTGTGACTGCATGGATGTGACACACTTCAAATCTGTTCTCCACTCTTGGATTTGGGATCCATGGAGCTGCTGCTGAGTCTGTACAATAAAGGAATGGTGTGGAAGGTTGCAGCGTACGGACACAAACACTTTGTGGTTACAATCTGATTTTATTTTCAAAATTAAACTACTAACCTACACTCATCAATGATGTTAATCACATCTGGACTCACCAAGCCTTTCTGCAGTTCCTCACAGCTGGAATCAGTCTCTGTCGTCCCTGCTTTGATGTTTTGTACTTCTGCAGGTCCAACTCATCCAGAACCTCCTCTGACATCTGCAGCATGAAGGCCAGAGCTGAGCACTGGATCTCAGAGAGTTCCTTCTCTGATCTGTTCTCTGACTTCAGGAACTCTTGGATTTCCTGATGTACTGAGAGGTGGTTCATCTCCATCAGACAGTGGAAGATGTTGATGCTTCTGTCAGGAGAGATTTCATCACTGTTCATCTCCTTCAGGTTGTTGATGACTCTCTGGATGGTGCCTGGACTGATCTCTGTCTGACCCAGCAGACCTACTAAGAGTCTCTGGTTGGACTCCAGACAGAGGCCATGAAGTAAGCGAACAAACAGGTCCAGGTGGCCATTTTTACTCTGGAGGGATTTCTCCATGACTTTAGTTAAAAAGACATCCAGTGATGTGAAGCTGTAAGACTTGAACATGTTCTTAAAAAAAGATCTGTTTTTGTGTTCTTCTCGGAAATGCCGAAGAAAAACTTCTACCACCTCTGTGTTCCAGTTGGTGTGACAGTGGAACATGTAGACTGCAGCCAGAAACTCCTGAATGCTCAGATGAACAAAGCAGTAGACTGGTTTCTGGAAGATCACACACTCTCTTTTGAAGATCTCTGTACAAACTCCTGAGTACACCGAGGCCTCTGTCACATCCAGACCACACTGCTCCAGGTCTTCTTGGTAGAACATGATGTTTCCTTTCTCCAGATGTTCAAACGCCAGCCTCCCCAGCTTCAGAAGAACTTTCCTGTCACCCTTCATCAGCACCTGTGGACTCGTCTCATGTCCCTGATGGTACTTGTTCTTCTTCCTCTTTGTCTGAACCAGCAGGAAGTGTGAGTACATGTCAGTCAGGGTCTTGGGCAGCTCTCCTCTCTGCTCTGTAGTCAACATGTGCTCCAGAACTGTAGCAGTGATCCAGCAGAAGACTGGGATACTACACATGACGTGGAGGCTCCTGGATGTCTTCATGTGGGAGATGATTCTGCTGGACAGCTCTTCATCACTGAATCTCCTCCTGAAGTACTCCTCCTTCTGGGCGTCAGTGAAGCCTCGTACTTCTGTTAGCCTGTTAACACATGTAGGAGGGATCTGATTGGCTGCTGCGGGTCGGGAAGTTATCCAGATGAGAGCCGAGCAAAGCAGATTCCCCTGGATGAGGTTTGTCAGCAGCTGGCTGACTGATGACTTCTGTGTGACATCAGACAGCAGCTTCCTGTTGGTGAAATCCAATGAAAGTCTGCTTTCATCCAGGCCGTCAAAGATGAACAAAAGCTGAGAGACAGCCAGCTTCTCTGCTGTGACCTTCTGTAATGTTGGATGGAAAACATGGAGCAGCTCCAGAAGACTGTACTGCTCATCTCTGATCAGGTTCAGCTCCCTGAATGAAAGCAGAACCACCACACTGACATGTTGGTTCTCCAAGCCCTCTGCCCAGTCCAGAGTGAACTTCTGCACTGAGAAGGTTTTTCCAACACCAGCCACGCCGTTGGTCAGAACCACTCTGATGGGTGTCTGTTGGTCAGGTAAGGCTTTAAAGATGTCCTGGCACCTGATTGGAGCGTCATGGAGGGCGTCCCTCTTGGAAGCTGTCTCCAGCTGCCTCACCTCATGTTGGGTATGAACCTCTTCACTCTGTCCCTCTGTGATGTAGAGCTCAGTGTAGATCCTGTTGAGGAGGGTTCTACTTCCTGTTTCATCACTTCCTTCAGTGACACGTTCACATCTCCTCCTCAGACTGATCTTATGTTCATCTAAAACCTCCTGCAGACCAACATCTGCTGAAAGAAAGAAAAACAATGAGACTAAATAAATAGATAACTCTTCAATGTCTGAACAACACAAGAAGTCCAGTTTTCAGAAATGAGTCCATCAGCAGACAGATGTTCAGTCTTACTTTGTACACAGCTGCTCTGACTGGCTGTCTGCAGTCCAGCTCTGCTTCTGGATCTTTCTCCACACTGTGCAGAAGCTCTGATGGTGACACAGAAAAGTCAAAGTGGAGATACTTCTGTCCACCTTTGATCAGACTCATTATAAAAAGGAAAAAAAGTTTTAACACAGTCATGTTTCCAGTTCACTGACTTACATTTATTCCATGGACACTCACTCTAACCTGAACCACAGCCACAACCCAACATTGTTGAGGCCTCATCTCCTCCTTTCCTGACTGTAGAGGTTAAATATGCAACAACCAACAAATCAAAGAATTTGGTTCATTTCAAAGAAATTCACACGGTGACCAATTAAAGTAACCGTAATAAAGGAGACAACATCCTGTTGATGGTGGGATTATTTGAAAGATTTGCTTTAGTCACGTCACCAAATGCAGTTGAACCACCCGTGGATCCATGTTTGACCATTCTACCACTCTGAGCTCTGCTTTTTAATCATTTTATTATTATCATCATTCATTTATTCATTCTTTGGAGGGGGGCTATTTCCTAATGCCGCCCTAATAAGGTGATGTTCAAGGGGAAATATAACAGAAAATCTTTCAGTGTTATTCATTAATAAATTAACAGATAAACTGTGAAGAAGAAAAAAACTGAGATTTAAAGGAGAGAGTGAGAAACTTGATCATCCATCCTCATAATACATGTTTATCAGTATCTGCTGTGACCATACTGCAGTAATAACTACAAGTCTACATTTCTGTGACTGTTGATCAATCACAGCAGGAATCTGAGCTCATCTCTGCACACAGAGCAGCTTCAGCTCTGGGATAAACTGCTCGCTTCACTTCCTTCTCAGCTCACAGACACTCATCCTGATATTTTCCTTTAACATTTGATGGTATAATTCATCTGAGTTTACACTTTATCTGTATAAATACAGAAAAACAGACCCAAACACCATAAACCATCAGTTTCACCATGTAGAATATATTGTTGTTTCCTTGCTTTTAATTCAGAGAAAAACTCTGATTTTGATTTTCTCTGTTCTCTTTGCCACAGCCCATCCCAGCAGCAGCTGAAGCAGTTGACTGTCACAACACTGAATAACACTTTAGGAGGAATTTCAGAGGTCAGTAAAGCTCCAGTTTCAACATCAGTTAATTAATCATAGTTCATCATAAATGTTAACTTGGCTGGCACACATGTTAATGTTAGCCATTTAAATATTAGCAGTTAGCCGAGGCCACAAGAAGAAGAGGCCCTAGAAGAACAATGGATGATAAGATTAGATTTTCAAGACTAGGCAGAGACGTGTTTTCCTTTACTGTCTCTTACAGAGGAGGGAGCAGACACCAGACGAGGTCACGGAGGTACGGGGAGGATTCACAGCAGACAGCAAGACTGCCACATCCATGCGAGAGAGTGATGGCTACGATAATCTCTGTTTTTGTCTCCCTATATAATGTTGTACAGCCCATTTGAGGGTTATCCTCTCTGTGAACCAGATGCTTGATGCTTGACAGACAGCTGAGACTGAAGGATGAGAGACGAAACGTTTCTCCCACGTTTCACAATCCCATTCCCCAACTCTCTGTGAATGGGACTCATGATCATTGATCAGTGGTTGTTGATCAATGGTCATGAGAATTGCATAATTAAGATTAAGGAACTGACCTCCCAGCCCATTGTTCCTTCAGTGGGCTGGTTTCAGTCATTATGCAAATGTCCTGTTTATAAGATTGAAACCTGCAGTCAGCTGAGACTGAAGACGTCACCTGGATGACTGACGAAACGTTTCTCACACAAAACGCTACGTCCAGATGAACAGAATCAACTTTTGGAGAAAGTTGAATCAGTATTTCAGCTTTAAGAGGGTATTTTAACACAAACATCAGTCCTTCTACTTAAGTATGTTTGACACTTTCTTTACGCCTAAATTAACTTTACTGTTAACGAGTTTTCATGTTTCTGTAATCCACCAGTGTGCTCATGCTTTTTCAATTGAAAACATATTTTAATGATCAAATATAATTATTTTTGTTATTTGTGGATTTTAAATGTCCTTGACAGAGACAGATGATAATCATTATCCTGCACTGTGGTCTCAGGTTTGGTCGAGCTAGCACAAAGAATGGCTGGCTATGTTGAACTTCCTCCTGGGATCTACACTAAGAAGTGAGTCCAACATTAGCAGGGTCTCTTTCCTTTATCTGGATTCACTTTAGCATTCACAGTCACGTGAAGCTTGTTATTAACTCGATAAGTCAACCCAGGGTTTCAGCTGAGCGTTCACATGAAACACATAGTGTTGGCAGCATCTGATCAATCATATTCATGGAGACGTGTATCAGCAACAGAGCAGCTGAGTTTGCAGAAGGACGTCAAACTAAACCATAGGAACAATATGAGGAGATTACACACATAATAAAATACTAGCAGTAACACAGCTGCTGCAGACAAATCAGTCGTGTGATCGTGTGTGAGAGGAGAAGGACTGTAAAGGAGTTTGCTATTAAAAGCTCTGTATGAATGTGGGAGCATTAGAAGGGCTTTAAAAAGGCCAATATAAAATAAAAGGCAGCAAAATTGCTGACTGTGAAAGTCACCAGACTTATCAGACCTCTGTGATTAAGACCTGTAAGAACACCTATTTGTACTTGTTGGCATTATATCAAATACACACGTATATTAAGCCTTTGTTTGAACTCTGGTTGAATTTGTTACTTTCAGACTGTGAAACATCACAGAGGCTGCAGCTGCAGATCTTATTTTTCACCTGGAAATTTACTTTAAATGTTAGATGGAAAATGTATTGCTCAGTTTAACCAAAGTAAGAACAATAATCCATAAACCTTCATAAAGACAAACATCTCCCCAGAACATTGAACTGCTGAAGTGTCACTGAAGGGAAAAACTATTTGTCCTCCTCCATCCAGCAACACCTGAAACACCTGAGTGGAAGCTCCTCCCTACACTGTGTTTGAAGCAAAGCACAAAGGAGACACCTGCTGGAGCAGCTGGAGTCCTACAGACACTCAGCCTCTTCACTACACAAACACCTCCTACAACATCCACTCTTTCCACTCTGACTGCTGTGTTTGTGGAAACACTCCAACACACACCGCTTCACATACCAACATAGAAATGTGTGTGAAAAAGAGATGAGCTGATATTAAACATGAGGAGTTATTCAAAAATACAGAGTCAGGAACAACATCTAGACACACATTACCTCTCAGCAGCAGAAGAACATCCTTTAAAGTTTACAACAATTTCCTTCGACTCGTTGCTCTTTAAGGAAACACAGCTGGGTTCAGGTCCAGGACATTCTGGCCTCTTATTGATCCTAAAAGAAAAACAATAAATGTAACAGCTTCATGAGATAGGAAGGAAAAACTGGAAATATTAAATTAAAGACATGATGAACAATCTGAAACTCATAAAAAATAATGTACTTACTCTTTGTCACATAACAGTCTTTTGTTAAAGTTTACAGCAATATACTTCGAGTCGTTGCTCTTTAAGGAAACACAGCTGGGTTCAGGTCCAGGTTCTGGATTGGTTTCAGGGTTATGTCCAGCTGAGCCTGGTACGCCCCACAGCTCTGGGCTTTAAAACAACACACACAGAGGTATGAGTGTGAATAATGATGGAGCAGTGATGTGAGTGCTGAGCTGTGACATGGAGAAGAGTCATGGACAGTTAGAGATGGTCATCTCACCTCTGAGCTTTGGTCTGGCTCTCATGTTCCCCACACAGAGTGCTTTTAGAGGGAGGGACTCCCTCCTCTCTGTCCTCACACTGATCCATGCTGCTGAAAACGTCCAGATGAACAGAATCAACTTTTTGGGGATTTATTGGATGATTGAGCATCAAGACACTTTTTAATATTCTACTAATTTCTGAAGCTTTTTACCAACTTTATTCAAATTGGTCTGCTGTCATTTTATTGTTGACAAAAAGAGATTTTGAGTTTGACTGTTGACGTTTCCATGTGGGACTGTTGCTGCAACACCAGGATGTTACTACAGAATACACTTTATATTGTGAGCACTTGGATGTTAGTCCAGTGGTCCTAAACTGACACACCTGCACCTGGATTCATTCTGACCAGATTTTAGCCCAACAGTGTTTCATACTTAATACATCAGACACAAACGCTGCAGCTGTCATTGTGTGCAGTGTGTGTGCAGCAGGACACTGTGTCCTATGAGTGTTATACTACAATAAACAGAGCCTGACCGCGGGCATAAAGAGGGCAAAAACCCACTTATGCTCTAAAGATGAAGTTCTATTTCTCTTCAAATGACCCTCAGAGCATGTGGAGGGTCATTAAACGCATCACAGATTACCTCAAGAACAACAGGCTGAAGAACATAAAAACAAATGCAGAGTTTCTGTCTGATGGTTTGAACATGAAACAGGAATTATTGAGCAAAAACGGCCAGTTTACTAACTCTGTGGAATTTATGATCTAGCATCAGTGCATTCACCTACAATACACGAATGAATATCACCAGTTAAACTGAAAAAGGAAAAAACATGCATACAAGTACGACAGCAGACTAGGGGTGGGTTTTGATTATCGATTTATCGATTAAAATCGATTCTCGCTTGGATAACGTGATATCGATTCATTAAAATCAATTTTTTAATATAAATTTATTTTGGCCAAAACGCCAGAATCTCAGGTTAAACCCCCCAAAATTTCAACAACCACCAAACAGCTAAAACAGTAAATGAGAGCAGGAACACTCTGCACAAAGACGTAAACACAAAGCGCGGAGCCGCCAACGCATCAGAATCAGTGCGAAGTTGCCTTTCTCACCCAACGGCACGGACACGGTCGGGGCTGAAAGCCGACAGCTCGTTGATTCTGATGTTTCGGCGGGTCCGCGCTTTGTGTTTAAGCCCTTTAGCGCTGATTCTGAAGCTGCAGGTTTTATCTCTCTCCAAACAATATTGAGTAAACCAGCAGCAAAAGAAGATCCAAACTACGCTTCACATAAACATCGTCATGAATTCCCTCTCGATAAAATCATACTTCATCCACAGCTCTCTCTATCTCTCTCTCTGTACTTCAAGGACAGTTTCCCGTCTAAAAATCTGTTTACTGCATTATTCGGTTGCTTGTTTTGCACAAGTCTACCGTTCTTACAGCCTGTCGGCCGCTGTTTTTTTTTCCTTTCACTTAATTCCGAAAAGAAAACCTAATTTCTGCTGTTCAATACTGAACAAATTTAAACGTTTTAAAATTATGCAATATGCAAAATGCTCAGCTGTGTCTCTAATAAAACCGCAGCAAAACAATCAAAGGGAATCCATGACGATGTTTATGTGAAGCGTAGTTTGGATCTTCTTTTGCTGCTGGTTTACTCAATATTGTTTTGAGAGAGATAAAACCTGCAGCTTCAGAATCAGCGCAAAAAGGGCGTAAACACAAAGCGCGGACCCGCCAAAACATCAGAATCAGCGAGCTGTCGGCTTTCAGCTCGTGTCCGTGCAGTCAGGTGAGAAAGTCACATCTCACTGATTCTGATGCGTCGGCGGCTCCGCGCTGTTTGGTGGTTGTTGAAATTTTGGGAGGTTTAACCTGAGATTCTGGCGTTTCGGGCAAAATAAATTTATATTAAAAAATTGATTCAGGATTTTAATTAATCGATATCACGTTATCCAAGCCAGAATCGATTTTAATCGATAAATCGATAATCAAAACCCACCCCTACTACTAAATCAAGGGTAGCCTGAACTTAAAGTTACACTGAACACAGCAAGTGTCCCTGCTCTCAGATACAAAATCTGCCTTTAAAAGTTCAGAGTAATGAAATCAGCAGTTCTGATTCTATAATTTGTAGTCTCACACACCACTTGTGCATTTTTGTTGTTTTGATTTACATATGTTGATATTCTGCTGTAAAGAACTAATGAGAACATTTTATAAAAGCTTTGAGTTTCCATCAGGATCCTGTAGAAACAGCTTCCATGTCAAAGATCAATATTCTGAATTCTGTTTAGAAAGAAAAAGATTTCTAGAAAATTCTCTAAAGAATTCAAGATCTGTTTTCTTTTCTACTATTTTTTTTAAGTCACTCTAGCACAGATTTCTTTAGTCACATGTCTTTCTGTGTCTTCCATACAAACATTAAACGTGCAAACACTCAACACAGCAACACTGAAAGCATTTGATTGTAAATTTCATTCAAATCAAACTTCAAATCATTCAAATCTGAAACCTCTTTTTCTCTCTGAAACAAAGTGACAGCAGACTGAGTCAAAGACAGAAACCTTATTTAAACACCAAATATTCACCGGCTTCACTTCCTGATCCAGGATTCAAAGAGGACGTTGCACTTACTCAGCTTCTTCCCATGAACGTCTTCACTCTGCAGCTCTGCTGTCTGGACCAGGTCTGTGTAGAAACAGAGACAATCTTCTGCTTCATCAGTCCTCTGTGTCTGCAGGCTGAAGTCACATTAAACACTTCACACCAGCAAAGAGTCTGAAGCTCACAGGTCAAAGGTCAGCTGCTGCACCTTGTGTGATATTGTTTGATCAATAATTAACCCGCAGCAGTGTGTGCAGCCATAAACAGTTTAAACATTAAACACTGAACCATAAAAGAAACTTAAGTTGCAGCTCACAGGTCAAAGGTCAGCTGCTGCAGCCAGTTATGACTTTACATAAATCATCATGTTTTCCCTCTCAGCACTTGGGCTGTTTTGACTCAGCTACACTATGGGAAATGGCCAATGGTTCCACAGCTGTTCTTGTTCACAGCAACATCCAGTTAGAGAGGAAACTGTATAATGCAATGATGATGTTCCAGCGTCATGCTACAGTTGTTGCTCCTTCTCCTCATGCTTACCTGCCACAATTTAACTCCGCCTCTTAAACAGTCATGTCACCTGATCTGCATGTTTTGTTGTACGATGACGTCATCTTGACGTTGACGAGGAGGGCAAGAAAAACTAGTTTTGTCCTGCAGATGGCGATCTTGTACCGTGTTCAGAGAGCCGACACTTTGATGATGCTGGTCTACTCAACTTACTTTTAGCCTGGGTTGGACTCTATATGAGCAGCTTCCACTCTGGTTTTCATTGTTAAACACACTTGTTTGATTTCACTTGTAAAAGTTGGAAAATAAATATTAAATTATTTGTTGGTTTTTGAGGGTCAAATTTCTTGCTTCATTTGAGGAATGAACTGTTAAAGTGGAGAAATGAATCAGGTTAAAATAGTGGTCCTTTAAATCAGTGAAGATGTACAATGTAATTTAAAATGTTGATAAAGGTTGTAGTGGTCTTGTAATGTTACAGAGCCCCGCAGGGGACATGGGAGAAAAAAAAATTAAGATGGACTTTTGCGAGATCTCGCAAAGGTTTTGCGAGATCTCGCATAACAAACTCGGGATCTCGCAAAAGTTTTGCGAGATCTCGCCAAAGTTTTAGCCGCATTCTTCGGAGGCCGCCAGCTCGAAGCCGACCGGGAGGTCGAGGCACGATGTCCCGGGAAAGCGGTGTTCCTCCCAGCTGTAGTAGGTCTCGATCTCCCGTTAGCTGCGAGATAGTGGGTGTCAGATCTCCAAAAACATCGGAGCACTTTTGCAAATATGTGATGTCTTGTTAACCAAGCAGGTATCTGACGTTTACACAACTACATTCACGCCTCAAACTATTTTAAAAGTGTATTTTCTGACCCAGAAAGAGTAATATTACAACTAAGTAGCTACCGCCATTGTTGGAATTCAACTTTTGCGAGATCTCAAACCATCCCGAGTTTGGCTTGCGAGATCTCGCAAAAGTCCGTCTTCATTTTTTTTTCTCCCATGTCCCCTGCGGGACTCCATATAATGTAAATGTGGTCTGATTAAATGTGACATTAATGGTAATGCTGCATAAAACCCTGATAAAACAGTTCTATTAGTGGGTCTGTGTGATCAGCATGCAGTGGGTTAAACACACACACACTCATATATAAGGAGGTCTGGTTTCTTCGCTAGTTTCAAGGATGGTTAAGGATGGTTTTCTCCACCGAAAGGAGGTTTTTTCTCCGCCGCTGAGGGCGTTGAGTGTTTGGTTTCTCCACCAATATGTAAGGAGGATAGAGCTCTCATTGGTGCCTATTTTGTGTGTGAATGCGTGTGTGAGCGAGTGTGGGCCAGACGTGGTCTGTGTGAGTGTGGCTGATTGTTGTCTTGTAATGGGGAATAAACTGGGTAAGTCTGCCTTGAAAGGGGATGGAATACATTGCAAAGTATTTACTGGGCAGCACGTAGTATGTAGATCATTGAAGGAAGAAAGTAATGAATTTGTGCACAAAGCAGATGGAACAGTGAGTGTGAATATGTCTGACGTCACTGTGTGTGTGAGACACAGAGAGGTGTGAAAGACAAAGTCAAACATCCAAACTCAGCCTGCAGTTCTGTTCTGTGAGTCTACATTTGACTATCCGTTGAGTTTGGTGTGTACTTCTGCTTTGTTCAGATGCATTTAGATACATCACCTCCACTCTCCTGTCTTTCCTTCTCTACCATTGCCTCCTAACTGGGGATGGGTACCGGTATCGGATCTGACATAAACGTAAGTAACTAGACTTTTTTGGTGCTTTTTTTCCTGAGATGTCATACACTTTGGATTCTAGCCAATCATTTTACCTGCCCAGGTACGTATGTTCTTTAAGAGCAGAGCTACAGATTAAAAATGCCCAAGGCGAAGCGGTCAAAGTCTGGCTGTACTTCAAAGCAAAAGATGCAAACTCAGCAACAAGTGCTTTAAGGTGATACTGTGATACTGTGCAAAGGAGGTAACACCTCGAATCTGATGAAACAGGGTGGCTGTAGCTCAGGAGGTAGAGCTGGTCACCTACTGATCGGAAGGTTGATGGTTCAATCACAGGCTCCTCCAGTCTGTGTTTCACGTATCCTTGGGCAAGATACTAAACCCAACTTGCTCTCCGATGCATCCATCGGAGTGTGAATGTGTGTGAATGTACTTAGAAAGCACTGAGTGTAGATAAAGTGCTTGTGAGAATGGGTGTGATTGGGTGAATATGGCATGTTTTATAGAGCGCTTTGAGTACTCCGGGAGAGTAGAAAAGCGCTATATAAGAATCAGTCCATTTACCATTAAACACCCGGCGACGCATAGTGTTTCTTTAAAAGTTGAGAAATGCTCCGTATTTCATAGCTTGCTGCGAGACCTCACACCGAGCACATCTACTGCAGGTGTGGTGCCTGTTATCGACCCGGAGTTAGCAACATCCCCCAAGAACCCGAAGAGGAGAGTCCTGGCCCCTAGCCCTGCCAGTGTAGCAGAAATGATGACGGATGACGATGGCAGCAGCAGCTGGGTGAGTAGCTTAATATTGTTCGTGTGTAATTTACATTGAGTAGGTTAACCACATTATTAAATTAATGTAATGTGAACTAGCAAACACCATTGTAGTTACATGCGGCTGTCTTCTTGTTTGATAGAGTGATACCATATATGTACTATAGCTGCAAAAAAGGCTAAAATTGTTATCTTTTTACAAAAAAAACAACTGAACATGAGAGGTTTTAGGACAAAATTTGTGTTCTACATTCTTTAAGCAGTGATTCGAGCACCGATTAAGCACCGGTACTGTTTCAAAAGTACCGGTTTGGCATCGGTATCGGATAAAACCTAAACGATACCCATAAAATAAATAATAAGAAATAAACTTTATTTTTCAAACAAAAGCTTTACACAACTTGTACATTCACACAAGCACTTTTTCCATGTTTCTAAGTGCTTCCTGTCTAACATTCACACTCTAATGGATGCATCGGAGAGCAACATGGGGTTAGTATCTTACCCAAGGACATCATGCAGACTGGCATTAAACCACCAACCTTCTGGTTAGCAGGTGACCTGCTCGACCACCTGAGTTACAGCCACCTCATCAAAGTGACCAATCACATTAGAATCCTGTCCTGCCTCCAAACCATCCAAAGCGGGTTTATTTGCACCATGTATGCAGGTAAACTCAAACATCCATTCAGCTGCTTCAGAAGGAAAATGTCAGCTTGTGGTTTCAATCACAGGAAACTCACAGGTTAGAGTCCAGCCAGAGGGCTGCTGTTGTTTATCTGTAAAGTCTTTACATTTACAGAAATAAATAATTATGTGGACACATCTGGATCATCAGCAAACATGAAACCAGGTGACCACCAGGACCAAGCTGACTGCTGACACAGAGTTCATACTCTAACTGCTCGCTCCTCTGCTAGCTAAGTGAACTGATGTTAAAGGTCAGAGTAAAGAAATGACGTGATGCTGCTGGGAGTGACACCACAGACTAGCAGCATTTAGTTACTCAGCATATAATGCAGTTAATCTGAAATCTCTTTTTCTCTCTGAAACAAAGTGACAGCAGACTGAGTCAAAGACAGAAACCTTATTTAAACACCAAATATTCACCGGCTTCACTTCCTGATCCAGGATTCAAAGAGGACGTTGCACTTACTCAGCTTCTTCCCATGAACGTCTTCACTCTGCAGCTCTGCTGTCTGGACCAGGTCTGTGTAGAAACAGAGACAATCTTCTGCTTCATCAGTCCTCTGTGTCTGCAGGCTGAAGTCACATTAAACACTTCACACCAGCAAAGAGTCTGAAGCTCACAGGTCAAAGGTCAGCTGCTGCACCTTGTGTGATATTGTTTGATCAATAATTAACCTGCAGCAGGTTTGTGCTCCAACTCCAGCACACTGAACAACCCTGAGAACAAATCAGATGATGTGGGTGTGTCTGCAAGCTTCAATAGTATTAAACACCTCACACCAGCAATGAGTCTAAAGCTCGCAGGTTAAAGGTCAAAGGTCAGCTGCCACACTGTATATAATATTTCAATATGTATACAACCTGACTGTGGGCGTGTGTGCAGCCATAAACAGTTTAAACATTAAACACTCAACCATAAAAGAAGCTTAATCTGCAGCTCACAGGTCAAAGCTCAGCTGCTGCAGCCAGTTATGACTTTACATAAATCATCATGTTTTCCCTCTCAGCACTTGGGCTGTTTTGACTCAGCTACACTATGGGAAATGGCCAATGGTTCCACAGCTGTTCTTGTTCACAGCATCATCCAGTTAGAGAGGAAACTGTATAATACAATGATGTTGCTCCTCCTCCACATGCTTACCTGCCACAGTTTAACTCCGCTTCTTAAACAGTCATGTCACCTGATCTGCATGTTTTGTTGTACGATGACGTCATCTTGACGTTGACGAGGAGGGCGAGAAAAACTAGTTTTGTCCTGCAGATGGCGATCTTGCACCGTGTTCAGAGAGCCGACACTTTGATGATGCTGGTCTACTCAACTTACTTTTAGCCTGGTTTAGACTCTATATGAGCAGCTTCCACTCTGGTTTTCACTGTTAAATACACTTGTTTGATTTCACTTGTAAAAGTTGGAAAATAAATATTAAATTATTTGTTGGTACATTTTTTTGCTTCATTTGAGGAATGAACTGTTAAGGTGGAGAAATGAATCAGGTTAAAATAGTGGTGCTTTAAATCACTGCAGATGTATAATGTAATTTAAAATGTTGATAATGGTTGTAGTCGGCTTGTAATGTAAATGTGTTCTGATTAAATGTGACATTAATGGTGACGCTGCATAAAAACCTGATAAAACAGTTCTATTAGTGGGTCTGTGTGATCAGCATCAGTGGGTTAAGGTGAGGCCTTGACTAGTAGAACGTCATGTTGGTGTATGACAACACATGAGCCAACATCAGACTCCGAGCGCTACGATGCTAAAGATCAGAAGATCCAGTGTGACATCATCGTTACCTGGCAACAGAAGCCCTCAGCCCATCTGACTTTATTGGAGGATATTTACACCAGCAACACTGTTTAGTTTGATATGACGGATTAACAACATGCTGTGATATCCAGTTCATCTGTAATAGATACTGGATCTAATCAGTCAGCAGATATTTGATCACCTTATTTATAACTATACTAGAAAAAAATACAACTGTGTTGGTGATTCATGCAAACTTGCATATCAGCCTTTTAAGGTTTTGTAGTATTGAGAACAAAGAGGTTGTGTTAGGGCTGAAAAGCCCGACTTGTTCTCCTCTGCAGGTCATCAAATGCACCACAGAAGTTTGTATTTGCACAAACCTGTATATGTTTGATGGCTTTATTATTCTCTGTTCAAAGACAATAAATGTGGAAAATGTCTCATGTAGTATCAGCTTCATTTAAAAATGACTGCAAACATTTAGAGAACATGTGCTGCTGTTTGTCCTACATTTCCAACACTGAATGAACCCTGAAAACGTGATGGCAGGTGGCAGATTGGAGTTCACATGAAATATAGGCTGTATGAAGACTAGAAAATATAGATCATAAAAATATGCAGCCAGACATTTGTGGACATGGATAAACTATCTGATCCAAAAAGCAGGAAGTCGCAAAGCTAGAAAATGAAAGTGTGTAACGGCTGAAGTCAAATGTAATGCAGAGTTGAATCTGCACTTGGATCCATCTGTGAAAGGTCCACATGTAGGGATTACATGAGTCCTGATGTTTGTCAGTGCAGCTTGATAACTCCATCTACTGTGGCTACATATACTGGGCTGGTAGCTCCATAGTGTTGGAAAGAAACTATTCAATGTGCATATTTTAAAATCAGAGGCTCTTCTAACACAGGAGCCATGTTGAGTTTAGATCACAGCCGACCACCAGCAGTCTGAAATGGAATGAAGCCCATTGACAGCGAGCAGGTCTAAACAGGAATGGAACGCATCCATGGATAATACACACATGCTGTGTCCCAATTC
Organism: Neolamprologus multifasciatus; assembly: GCF_963576455.1. NCBI lineage: Eukaryota > Metazoa > Chordata > Actinopteri > Cichliformes > Cichlidae > Neolamprologus > Neolamprologus multifasciatus. Next base: position 114,103 of record NW_028181970.1, on the reverse strand, counting down.
GGGGTATGCACGCTTGAAGTACGCACACTACGCGTACTACGGACGGTGCGTACTATAAGTACGGGAAGTGCGGAAGTGAGAGGCTTGTGAAATGGGACGGTATATGCTTCGTCGCGCTGTTCAGGTTGCCTAGCAACCATGATACTAACCGCGTTACATACAGCTTTGTTTGACAGAAATGAAGGAGAAAAATGTTTTGTTGGTCAATCATTTTTGTCATGACATCACTTTGATTAGTTGAGTATCTGAGGCTGAAACCACAGGACTGTAAAACATGATTCAAGGGCTTCATTTCTGTACTGAACAGTTATTTAAGACTAGCTAGTAAACAATAATTAGTTAATGTTGTTCATGAGACTAAAGTCATCTCACTGTGGTAATGTAAATATAATATGGCCAATATTATAGTATTGTCAGATTATATATATATATATATATATATATATATATATATATATATATATATATATATATATATATATATATATATATATCACTGACTTTCAGCTTGTTGTGTTTGTGGATATATGACTGACTTTAATTATCCATAAAATCATCAGATTCTCTGTAAGATTAAGGTCGACTACATGTATATTTACAAGTAGAGGCTTTAAAACCAAGTTAATGCTGAAAGTACAAACATCACTAGTGTCACACAACTTTGCCTACATGTGGCCAACAGCAATGTTTTAATGTTCTTCGTTATTAAACATTCGCACATGAATAAGTGACGTCATATTCAGTACTTACTTTTGACAGTTCACTCTTGGCCGCTCCCTTCTGCCGTATGTTGCGGCAAAATTATCCACACCCACCGCCGCGCTATGAATTGTGGGATATATGGGACCACGAAGCGTGCACCGGACCACGCTTGATATTTGAGGAAATCGACGGCGCATTTGGAGTATGCATTTGAAGTACACTTCGAATTGGGACAGCCGTCGTCGCGTGGCGGTGACGTAACCGCACTTAAAATGCGTACTTCAAGCGTGCATACCCCGAAATGGGACACAGCACATGTCAGTGGCTAAAGTACTGTTACGTGTATGCCTGCTGGAGTAGGTGCCATAACGACTGCGTCTGTTGTTTTTTTCCTCAGGAGAGCGGAACACGGGACTGCAGGATGCATGGGGTGTGCGTAGGCACAGGAGCAGAGAGCACAGAATACCAGCACTTGGGAGACGGCACAACACAGGAGTTGAGGGAGCACGCTGGAGACTTATTGTGTGGTGTACATTTACCCCCACTGTAAATAAATGCACTGTTCATTGCACTAAGTTCAGCGTTTGGGTCCTTTCTCCAACATCCCCCACGGCTTGCCCTGGCAAACTGTGACACTCCTGCTAGCTTTTTGCCTGCCTGGGTGGAGCTTGTAATGGCCTCTCGCTCTTGGTCCACACAGTTATGATGATTACACCACCTGTTGCTGATTCACCTGGGCTAACCATTTAACGCTGCGGCATGGAGCAGTTTGTCGCTGGGACATTGACCCTCCTGTGTTCATGATCTCAGCTCCTTGCTAAGAAATCTCTCTCTAAATTCACCAGTTGGGTTAACTTTGTGTATACTTTGAGTATATTTTTCCCCGGACCTGGTTACAGACGCTTACCTGTGATTCCACTGTGTTTAACCCCTTTGGTAAATAAACTGTCACCTTTTTGTTTGTCAGAACTCAGTCTGTGCTTGAGTTCCTCTGTTAGCCATGACATTTTGTTGGTTCTCTCTCTTCAGGTCCCTGTAAGTGTTTGATCGGCCTTTCTAAAACATTATATTTATTCTGCTTTGATTGTTTTGTGTGCTGAGGGACATTGTTGCATGATCCACTTTTTCTTATCACTCAAATATCCTGATACTTTCAGAAAGTTGGAGAGCTCTCCTGGCTTGCTTACTCTTTGCTCTGTACTTCACTGAGTGAAACATAAGAGCTCTGGTAAAATAACAAACAGGGCTGTGAGAGCAACTGAAATGATAAAAATACTGTTTAAAGATAAAAAAACACTTTGATGTTCTCTCGTCACCTAACAAAGTCCAAACCCTGTGAACTATTTTAGCTTTAATAATTGTGGATTCAGGTATCCTGAACCCATCTTTGGACATTTGTAATTAAATATTTTAAAACTCCATCAAAGACTCCTGATGTGGCTGTTTGGAGAAGGAAAAGAGGGACAAAGTGGAGCGTCGAGCTGAGGCTTCATTCACTGCAAACCTACAGTTATGTTTCCTTATTTCTGCTGTTTGCATGTTCACAGCTGAAATAAAGCTGCCTCTTTGACTTCATCCTGTTTTGTTTGGGTCCAATCCTGCCTGCCACACAGCGCTACAGGACAAAGTCTAATATTTTTTTTCTTTTTTTGAATATTTATCCAGGAAACACAAACATGTAAAGGAGTCATCACAGTTCTCTGACCTCGTTGGTCCAGGTTCACCACTGAAGTCTGGAGGATAACCTTTGGACACATCACTCCTCACCGACGGACAGCTGGATCCTGCAGACTGTGACCTCTGACCTCTGCAGACACAAACATGTTTTATTCAATGATCAATTCTCTGATAAAGTGATTGAAGCAGATGTGATCACACAGACTGCAGATAATGCAGCTGCTTCCTGTCAGTAACAGTCCTCTTAGGAGTCATTCCATGAAAATGGCACAATTTGAGTCCCTCTCACCTCTTATGGCGTATTTCATCTATTTGGTCGCCAAACTTTCAATTTAAACAGCTTTACATATATATTAAAATGTACCCTTTAATACAGTGTAAAAAAATGAACTAATTTTTTTATCTTTTTATGGGAAATAATACAGTTTTTTCATTTGACACCACCTATTTTGTCATGTCCCTCATGGCCTTGATGAAAGTTTACTTTGAAAATACCAAATAAAACTTTTTAAAAAGTCAATAAATTTTGATATCAACCTAAACATCTATTTGTGCTCTTTTGTTGTTAATATTTGTTTTTTTCAAATTTAATTGTTAATTATTCATTAAAATCACAATTATTCCTGTACCTGACTAACCCCTCAACCCCGTTACACAAATGATCCCACCCCCATAAATACAATGGTGTGATCCAGAATTCCATATACATCAGGAAGTGACATCACTGAAGTCTTTTGGACAACAGGACCACAGAGACAGGCAAGTTGCTTCCATCTTTTCCTTTATTTTAGTCATTTATCTTGTGATATTGTGGTCGTCAACCTCAATGACTCAACACCGTAACATGAAAAAAAGATAGAAAACTATTACTTATGAAAACGTTTTTTGTTAGTTCATGAATATATGGTGATTTTGAATTTCATGCATGCCATGTGCTCTCTATCTGGTATTCACTATATTGAGCAGCGGCCAGTTTGTGCAAAAATCTCAACCCCGTCACACTCAACCCTGTTATGTTTTTGATTGTAACGGGGTTGTGAGATTGTGATGGGGTTGAGATTTTAATACTTTGGTTGTTAAGTTATCCAATTATTTAAATTAATTATTATTATATTCAATCACCATTCTTATACTGCATGCATGCTGAATGCGATTTATGTTCCATGTTAAGGATGCAAGTAAGATGGCACCAACAACAGCAGCAGAAAGGCAAAGGAAGTATCGGGAACGCCTTAAAGCTGATCCTGAAAGAAGGGAGAGATACCTGCAGAGTGAGCGTGAGAGATGGAGAAAGAATGTAGAGGCAGGGAAGAAGAAAGCAATTAATGAACTGAGTAAAAGAGAACAGCATAAGAAAAGAAAAATGTGGAGAGCAGCTTACCATAGGAGCAAGGAGAGGAAAGAAGTGCTCAAGAACATTAGCACTCCTCCACAGAGTCCTGATCAGGGAGATCACCCAGAGCAGCCTTCACAGCCAAGATCTTCAAGGTTAGGGCAATGGGTAGTTAACAGTGTTATAGTGAAAATGTCATTTTATGTCACTTTCACAATGTCATTTTAGAAACAGGGAGGGCAGGAGGAAACGGCATAATTTTCCACACCCAAATCAACTTTTATTGCTTTATTTTATAGGCAACGTCTGGTGGCTCGGAAAAAGTACAGAACAGAAAAAAATAAACTCAAGAGGCAAATAGCGGAACTCCAAGAAAAACTTGAAAAAGAAAGAAAAAGCAAAGAAAAATACAAAAAAAGGTGCCAACGTTCAAAGAAATTTTCGGATTCCCCACAGTCGAAAATAACACGACTCACTTCAAATTGCTTCGTTAACCCCCAAATAAAAAAAACCTTACTTTTCCATGAATCACTCATTGAAGATATTAGGAATAAATACAAAAAAGCCACCAAGGACAGAGAAAGGCAACTGATTGCCAAAGTTGCGACAGGGAGAATTATAAAAACATACAGGTTGCAAAAGTTTGCAAGTGACTCCCTCGGATTTTCAAACAAGAATTTTAGACATCATGACAGTCTTAATTTTGAAAGAAAGATGACCAGCAGGTTCACTGAAGACTTCAAAAAAAGAATCAAGGCGTTCTATCTCAGGGATGACGTGAGTAGAATGACCACAGGAACCAAACAAACACTCACAAAGGACAAATTAAAAATGCAGAAGAGGTTCCTAATGGACACGATAGAAAATATCCACAGAAGGTTTTTGGCAGAAAACCCAGACCAGATGATATCCTATTCCCTTTTCTGTCATCTTCGCCCCTTTTGGGTTGTGAATCCAACACTCTCTGAACGTGACACATGCATGTGTAAGTTGCATGAAAATCTCAGCTTTCTGGCAGTGAAGCTCCGTCAGTTGAAACTCATTGAGACTGCCAACATTGAAGAGTTGATAGAGAAGGTTTGCTGCAACTCATCCAGCAAGAGTTGTATGTATGGAGAGTGTGCCCATTGCAAGGACAAAACTGTCCACATCACAAGTGCATACAACAGCACCGCAACCACATCATTTACCCAGTGGGTGATAGAGGAAAAGGAGATAGACAAAAAGGGAGAAAAGGCAACTGTCAAGGTGACAGTCAAGAAATCTGTGGAGGGCACACAAGAGGACCTCACTGAGCTCTTCCAGAGCTTTGTAAAGAAATTTAAAATGCATCACTTTAATATCAAGCAGCAGTATGCCTTCTGCCGTGAGCTGAAGAACAACATGTCAGGGGACGAGGCTTTGATACATGTTGACTTCTCAGAAAACTACAGCTGTAAATACAGTTCTCAAGTTCAGGCGGTCCACTTTGGGGCTTCACATCAGCAGGCCACCCTTCATACTGGTGTGTTGTATGTTGGTGGACTCTCAGAGCCTGTGAGCTTTAGCACCATCTCTCCCAGTAGACATAAAGGCCCTCCAGCAATATGGCAGCACCTAAATCCTGTGCTAGATTACCTTCAAGGCCAACATCCACAAGTGTCTGTGCTGCACTTTTTAAGCGACGGACCCTGTATGCAATACAAACAACGAGGAAACTTCTACCTTTTCACTACAGAACTGGACAGAAGAAGATTCAAGGCTGGTTCTTGGAATTTTTTTGAGGCTAGTCATGGAAAAGGAGCACCAGATGGTGTCGGGGGAGCCTTAAAAAGAGCAGCTGACATGATGGTAGCAAAGGGGCATGACATCCCAGATGCAGAAGAGTTATTCAGGGCCTTGTCTGAAACAAACACAAGTGTGAAACTGTTCTTTGTGAAAAGTGAAGATGTTGAGGAAGCTATGGAGAAAATGCCGAAACAGATACCAGCTGTTCCTGGAACCATGAGAATTCACCAGGTCGTTACTGTAGCTCCAGGAGAACTGATGGCTCGTGATGTAAGCTGCATGTGCACAACACGGAAGCAGTTTAACTGCAAGTGCTTCAACACCAAGTGTTTCACTTTTGGCCAGAAGATAGAAACGGCTGTATCACAGACAGGCAGTGGGGGGAATCCAGAAAAAGAAATCCAGTGGGAAAGTCCAGAGCTGATTGGTAAATGGTGTATTCTCAGATATGATGATGATTTATATCCAGGCATCATTCTAAACATACAAACAACACAAGTCCAGGTCAAATGCATGCATCGTGTTGGGTTAAACCGATTCTTCTGGCCGCATAAGGATGATATCCTCTGGTACCTGTTTGATGATGTCCTTGAACTCATTCCACCCCCACGGGCTGTGACAAAGCGCCATGTGGAAGTCTTGAAAGAGGTGTGGAACCGACTCACAAGATGAATTCATAAAACAACCGGCACATTCATGATTATATACAGACACACTGATGCAGGCACACACATGCAAAAACACTCTGACATGGACACAGGCACTGATACAGACAGACACATTGAAATCGTTAACTGATTATTATTGTTATTAGTTCAACCAGTTCATGAAGTTTAATTGTACGTTATCGGAGCAAGGATGAGGTGACTTTTAGCACACCTCATGCGGCTCTCTTATGCCTAGACACACACACACACACATGCATTATGTTACATTTGAGCAATTCACTTCACAATGTTTGCTAGTTGTTAATGTGCTGTTGTGGTTGTTTTTACTTGAGATTAATAAAACTTGATTCTACGGTAATTTGTATCTGGTGTCCTTCCTATGGTTACAAAGTGAGATATAATGCTAATGGAAAGCCCTGTACATTGAATTTAAGAGTAAACAACTGTTTATATGTAAAGCTGTATTTGTCTCTTCAACCCTGTTACCATCTTCAACCCTGTTATGCTAGTCTCAACCCCGTCACACCTACATTTTCATATATAATTTTCTTAAAATGTTGAAAAAATAATTTAATGTTTGCTGATTTCTGTCTAAAATATTGAGCGCTATCATCTGATCATTGATTTAGATTACAATTCTTAGTTAAACTAAATTTTTGATGAAAAATGAAAAGATTGCTTTTCACTCATTGCAATTGCTTAAAATTGCTTTCAATACATTTCAGGATTTAAAAGGGTAAAAATGTGTGATTTTATGTCATTTTTCTATGTAAAATTATTGAATTAGTATGGGGGACATCTAACTAATGTAAACATATTGATTTCTTTAGAAATACATTTTATGATAATATTCAGACAGCCTCCAAAATGTCCATAACAGGGTTGAAGAATTACAGTCACTATATCTTAAAAATATGATCAATAATAAAAGAAAACTAATGCCTGAGATGGGAAAATACATTTTTCTGATAGTTAAATATATCCTTAATGATGTGGGATATACATATAAATAATACATTTTGGTAAAAAATGTGAAAATATCCAAGTCCAATTTTAGCTATTCTCGTGGAATGACTCTTAGATTAGAGTTCAGCTTTTTACAGGAAAACAAATGTCCCTGAATGCAACAGTGAGACACAGTCTGCCTGTGTGGCTGTGATAGCTGCCGTTAGGAGCGCTCATGTGTTTGCAGTTAGACGAGGAGATGTTACCATCATGGACATGTTAACAAATCCTGCAGCATCACGTGGCACAAACACTTTGTGTTCCTTTCATCTGCGAGCAACAGGAAGTTCATTAATAAAGGCGGGATGCAGACGTGACTGTGATGGTTCTCCTTCATCCAGCTGTTACACACATCTGGGCTCACACGACGAGCCTTTGTCTAATACAGCAGCTGCTCTCTGAACACTTTTCTGAAGAGGAGCTGCACAAACCTTTGTTTGCTTTCTAGAGCAGCGTATCAAAGTCAAACTACCCACTGCTAGCAGCTGTTTCTATCATAGTTTAGGATCCAGATGTGTGAGGTCTAAATTTACACCTCTGATTAAAATAAATAGTTAAAAACAGCCAATTGTGTCCAAATGTGTCTTAAACCAGATAAACTGACAGTTACAGCTGAGCCTGTGTGTCCTTGGAGACACTGCTCTTCTACAGACAGTGTTGGGGAGTAACGGAATACATGTACCGCCGTTACGTATTTAAAATACAAAATATGAGTAACTGTATTCCGTTACAGTTACCGTTTAAAAAGGTGGTATTTAGAATACAGTTACTTTGTTGAAATAAATGGATTACACGGCGGTACTTCCCTGTTTCATATTGTGGCGGGTCAGGCCTGTTTGGGTTTTGTTTGACAGCTACGTTCTGTTGTTTCAGGTGGCAGCGTTACGGTTGCCATGGTTACAGGGTGACGCTCTCTCTCTGCGTGTTTCCTGGGTGAGAGAGGCCTTTTTGTTGTTGTTGTGCTAAGCTAATAGGCAGAATGCTACAGGTATAGCTCTAAAGAATGTAGCATCATAGGCAGTGTAGTCCGTGCTGCAGGGAGAATGGACTGCCATACATGTTATGTGTCTGTGAGCGAGGGAGGGAGAAAAAGGAGAAGTAGGAGTTGTCATCGAGCAAAAACGGGAGCTGGAGGCATGTAAATATAATAATAACCACTGCAGCCAAGAAGAGAGCCTGACGAGCCCAGTTGTAAGTAAGCTATTAAGACTCGACTGTACACTGTGTTCATGTTTTCCTCCAAAAACAATAAGTTCAGTTGGAGCAGCCTTTCAACACCTCTCTCTTTCTCTCGCTAGCAAAGTTGACCCAGACAACAAAGTAAAGCTAGTTTTCGGCTACGAGCCCGACACAGAACCCACCATATTAGCCAGAGGTCCCTTTACTACGGTTCGGAGCTGCGGACTTTCAGTAACAGTAATAAATCACAGCAATAGTACATTCATGTAGTTGTAAACAGCATGATAATATATTAAGTAATCCAAAGTATTCAGAATACGTTACTCTCATTGAGTAACGTAACGGAATACGTTACAGAATACATTGTGGGGCATGTATTCTGTAATCTGTAATGGGATACATTTTAAAAGTAACCTTCCCAACACTGTCTACAGAGATGCATTTTAGAAACCAGGAAACATCAAAATCATTTAATCAGAGAGTTCATGTTACTCACAGCTCACCTCTCTGCAGCAGAGACTTTAAAATCAATGAGGAAACCTCCAGGCGCGTCACTCTGTAAGGACACAGAGCTGGGTGGAGGTCCAGGCTGGTTCCTGTGAATAATGATGGAGCAGTGATGTGAGTGCTGAGCTGTGACATGGAGAAGAGTCATGGACAGTTAGAGAGGGTCATCTCACCTCTGGGCTTTGGTCTGGCTCTCATGTTCCCCACACAGAGTGGTTTTAGAGGGAGGGACTCCCTCCTCTCTGTCCTCACACTGATCCATGCTGCTCAATTCACATCAGCTCACACACACTTTCTACCTTCACCTGCAGAGGAAACACAAATCATTCATGTGCACATCAACTGAAATCCTCCTTTCCATCATGTGTGCTGTCCAAACATTAGCTGCTTCTTTCCTGCTTCATCTCAGTGTCAGCTGAATGCAGTCAGACAGCAGTGTGAGGCAGACGAAGCTGCCATCAGCTGCTCTACTATCAGTCCAATCGATGGAGCCACGAAGCACACACGATGCATTCACTGACACACACTGATTTACTGTGACTAGAAGTTTCAGTCAGTTCAACAGGTGTGAACAACATTCTAAACGAACACGTCAAGCTTGGATTGCAGCGGTCAGACGAGTGGATATCGAGTTCTCTGCCATTTTTGTTGGTTTGCTCGCAGTTTTTTCTTTCTGGTGAGTTCTAAATAAATTCATATCTCTCTTAATAGGCTTTTAGTGTTATTTTGAATGCGCTGAGGTCATAGATAATTAGATAAAGTATCCTAATGTGTGATTCTGCAGAACCACGTCATGTTGACGGAGAGGCTTATTATTTGGCATTATTGCATTCAAACCAGCATATGAAATGGATGTAACAAATCCAGACTGGGCTCCAACGCTGCACATGGGACACGACGACATACCTGTGTCAAACTCGGACCGGCGCACAACACTGCTTGATAAGATTGTTAAGGTGTGCTGTGTTTTGGTGAATATGTGCTCCAGTGTGGTTGTCAAACCAGGGCCAAATGAAACTTGCTCTTGTTGAATATTCATAAAACTGCTGTGTTGCATGTACAGTTCATTGTAAATAATTGTATTTTCTGTAAAGTGGTTTCAATAAAATAGAAAAGAAAAGTATGTTCATTTTAAACGGTTCACTCGTTAAGCTGAAAGAAAGATGCTTTAATCACAGGAGTCACACATGTGTCCACTGTACCATCTGGGAACTCTTCTTGTTTAGCACTCGTAATAACACAAACACTAAATCCTCCTGTTTGTAGCAGTGTATACACCTGACTCTGTCACCTGTGTGTCTGTCCTGCACTCTCTCTGAGTTTCTTTCTCTCTGATTGTGGAATAAAAGTATGAACATGTATTTATAAGTTACACTTGTGTTTGAATCCTGCAGCTTTTCACACATTTGATTTCCATGTGTGACAACTGCAAGTGTCCAGAGTGAGGACAGACTGAGGGACCCACTGCTGCACATCATCTGTGAGGCTTTGCACCCCTGATGATCCACCAGGACAAACTCAGCAGTGTGTGAGGAAGAGGAGGAGGAAGAGCCAGCAGCAGCTGACAGATGGAGAGAATAGACAGACTGTTCCCTGTTTGTGAAGGACTGCTAGAAAAGTTTAACATAACTAATCGTCTGTCCTGAATCAGTCTTATTAGGTAATGTTCAAATAATTTTATCATCCCAGTGTTTTCAGTGTGGGAGAAAGTGCTCAGGGCCTTCAAGTTACACACTATGAAAGGCAGCAACAAGTTTAATATTCAGAAACCTAAAGTATGTATCAGCAGCAGAATGGAGCTAAATATAAATGTTTGTTTCAGTTCTATGAAGCTTTGAGTATTTTGGATTAGTAGCACTGCTGTGTTTGTTGCATCATATCGCTGTAATTGTTTATATGCTTTATATATTCTGAGGTAAGTTGATCTATTGTGTTACATCATATTCTATAAGGATGATATGTGTTTGTTTACTTTCTGCCCAGTTTGACCCATTTAGCAGAAGTCAGCCTGTTTAAGGCTCTGATATCTATTCTGTATGACTTAAAGCAGTTATGACATGGTCTGATTTTCTCACCCAATAAAGGAATATTTCATATATCAGTCTACTCTTCATTCTATCAGACACAGTTTTCACAGCTCGTACATTTGCTTTTTACACATATATGTAAGCATTGAGTCAAATTTAGTAATGCCAACATACTGAAAGAACAACATTTGTCTCTTATATATAATACATCTATATATACACAGTCAAAGATACTTGTCTTTGAGTGAAGATTTAAGGTGATATATAAATAACATCTACTTGAATCTTCGACACAGAGTTCAAGCTCACTGCCTTAATATACATATATACATATATATATATATATATATATATATATATATATATATATATATCATAATAATCTGACAATACATATAATATTGGCCATATTATATTTACATTATCACAGTGAGATGATTTTAGTCTCATGATCAACATTAGCTAATTGTCATTTACTAACTAATCTTAAAATGACTGCTCAGTACAGAAATGAAGCCCAACAATCATGCTTTACAGTCCTGTGGTCTCAGCCTCAGATACTCAACTAATTAAAGTGATGTCATGAAAAAAATGGATGAGCAACAAAACATTTTTTCTCCTTCATTTCTGACAAACAAAGCTGTATGAAATGTTTCTCGCTGTTAGAATCATGGTTGCTAGGCAACCTGAGCAGCGTGACGAAGGCTAGACCGTCACATTTCACAAACCTCTCACTTCCGCACTTCTCGTACTTATAGTATGCACCGTACGTAGTGCGCGTAGTGTGCGTGCTTCAAGCGTGCACTCTCTTAATTGGGACACAGCACAAACTATAAGTACACAAAACAGGAACGTAGCTCAGAGTGGCGGACACACTCGGCCTCGTTGGTCCAGCTGTGAGTCCGTTACCGTGAGCTATGGAGCGGCAGATTTGTGCTGGAACTAAGCTGCGCACAGCTGATGTTAACCAGGAAACATTACACACTGACTTTAATGGAGAGACCAGAAATACAAACACACACAGTTTGTTGTGTGAAGAAATCAAATGTGAGCTGAACAAACCGTAAAGTTCCTAAAGACAAACTGTTAAAGGAGGAAACAAAGCAAACTTACAGTTTCTTCACACACCAACAACAAGCTCCACTCCACACCTGGACACTAAACACGGACACACAGGTGAGCTGCTTCCTGGAAGGAGACAGGACTCCACCTGAAACTCAGCACAGGTGGGAGGGGCTCAGCTCTGTGTGTGTTGATGTGTTAACTTTAAAAATATGCGTCTGACTGCTCAGACTGAGTCAGAGTAAAGTTCACATGCTGACGTGTGGAGACATGAAACCTTGTTGTAGCTGCAGGTGTGAACACACTGATCCCAGATCAGCTCTGCTGTATTTGTAACATGAACATTTCTGCTGCAAAGCTTCAAATGTTCAGCATGTTTCTCTGTTTCCAGTCTATAGATCCAGTCACACTTTCTACCTTCACCTGTGCAGTAAAGACTGAGAGCAGAGCTGAAACCAAGCGTCCAATCAGTGAGCAGCATCAACACCTGAGCTTCATTCAGACTCTGTTATTGAAGATGTTGTTGGTACAAAGTTCATCTGCTGCTCACATGAATCCATGAAAGATTTATTTCACTGAAGGTTTCTTCAAATCTCATTTCAACGTGTTGAAGTAATGAATCAAAGTGCAGACTGAGAGTGGATCACATGATGTTTAAGGTGTGTCGTGTGACATGTTCAGTATTGTCACACATGTCTAGATTGTCCCTGATATCATAACTGCTCAAACACTGATGATTATATTTGAAGAAGTATTACTGATGGCAGCAAAGTTTGAATGGAGCTCTCTGTCTGTGCTGATTTGTCACCCTCTGGAGGTCAAAACACAAACTGGATGATGTCACTGTAACCACCACAGTGACAGGAAGTGTTTTTAAATGACTGAAACACTGAAATGATGCTAACGGCTGTCGTTAGGCTCACTGATAGCAGTGCTGATGTGTTCATGTCAAACACTGACTCAGGTCAGACTCATTCATCCTTCTCCAGCATGAGGCCACCCTCAGACCCACAGGAGCTCTGACCTTTGACCTCCTGACCCTAACCATTTTTGTCTTGTTGCATCTTTGAATGCAAATCCATCCAAACTGTAGCAAAGCAAAAGAAGCTGGAAGCTGTTCAATGAATGATGTAGTCGAAGGAGCTTGGAAAGAAAAGCGTCTGGACTTCTTTAAGTTGATTGAAGACGTTTCAACATGTGATTTCACAGGAAATCACATGTTAGGGTGGGGCTAGGTCTCACAATGGGTTCACCCAAAACCTTGGCTGATTGCGACCCACACCCGTTCTCACACCTTGGCTTGTGTGATTAGGTAGAGGATCAACATGGGGTCTGTGTCCCTGAATTTAATCACACCTGCTGACTTCATGTGTTCTGCTCTGACAGCTGCCATCAAACTTCACTCAGCTCCAATAACACCATCAGTGTTTGATGTCCAGAGGATTCATGAGCTTTAACCACGATAGAAGCTCACAGGAAGTTAAGATGAAGATGAACCATGTTGTGACTGAAGGACAAAGCTGAAACATACAGATGTGTACAGATTCAAGATTCAAAGATTCAAGATTCAAAGCGTTTATTGTCATATGTACAGAAGAAATAGCATGCACAATGCCAAGTTCGATAAGGGTTCAAAGAACAAGATAAGAATAAATAAAAAGATAAAAATAAGGATAAAAAATAATTTAAAAAAATAAAATAAAAAGATAAATAACTGCAAATAAGTACAAATAAGTAATTGAAGACACGTGTGGTCTGCAGATGTCGATGTACATTGATGTACAAAAGAGTTTAATGTGCAAAATGAACTTAGTGTGCAAAGTGACCTGATGTGCAAACTGGAGTTTGAGGTCGGTCAGCTGTTCAGGAGTCTGATAGCAGTGGGGAAGATGGAGTTGTTGAGTCTGGATGTTCTAGATTTCACACTTCTGAACCTTCGTCTCGAGGGCAGAGGTGTGTCTCTCCTCTGGACTCTGTGATGGTAGATGCTCTGCAGAGAGAGCAGTGGGGTCCTGATGATCTTCTCCACAGTTGTTATCACTCTGCAGGCGTTTACGGTCCATAGCAGTAGTGCTGCCGTACCATGCAGTGATGCAGCTGGTCAGTGTGCTCTCCACAATGCAGCTGTAGAAGCTGCTGAGGATCTTGGCCAACATACCAAATTCCCTGAGCCTCCTCAGGAAATATAGCAGCTGCTGAGCCTTCTTGACCAGCTGTGTGGTGTTCAGTGTCCAGGGGAGGTCCTCACTGATGTGGACGCCCAGGTACTGCTGCTCACCCTCTCCACTTCAAGGAACGGGGAAAAACAGCGGCTGGTGAGGCCTCTTCTTCTTCCTCGTGTCCACTATTCAATTCAATTCAATTCAATTTTATTTATATAGCACCAAATCACAACAAAAGTCGCCTCAAGGCGCTTCATAGATACAGAGAAAAACCCAACAATCATATGACCCCCTATGAGCAAGCACTTTGGCGACAGTGGGAAGGAAAAACTCCCTTTTAACAGGAAGAAACCTCCGGCAGAACCAGGCTCAGGGAGGGGCGGGGCCATCTGCTGCGACCGGTTGGGGTGAGAGAAGGAAGACAGGATAAAGACATGCTGTGGAAGAGAGACAGAGGTTAATAACAGATATGATTCGATGCAGAGAAGTCTATTAACACATAGTGAGTGAGAAAGGTGACTGGAAAGGAAAAACTCAATGCATCATGGGAATCCCCGGCAGCCTACGTCTATTGCAGCATAACTAAGGGAGGATTCAGGGTTACCTGGTCCAGCCCTAACTATATGCTTTAGCAAAAAGGAAAGTTTGAAGCCTAATCTTGAAAGTAGAGATAGTGTCTGTCTCCCGAATCCAAACTGGAAGCTGGTTCCACAGAAGAGGGGCCTGAAAACTGAAGGCTCTGCCTCCCATTCTACTTTTAAATACTCTAGGAACAACAAGTAGGCCTGCAGTGTGAGAGCGAAGTGCTCTAATAGGGTGATATGGTACTACAAGGTCATTAAGATAAGATGGGGCCTGATTATTTAAGACCTTGTATGTGAGGAGCAGGATTTTGAATTCTGGATTTAACAGAAAGCCAATGAAGGGAAGCCAAAACAGGAGAAAAGCATCTATCAACTATCATCTCCTTTGTCTTATTAGTGTTGAGGGTGAGGTTGTTGTCCTCACACCTTGACACCAGACCAGCCTCCTCTCTCCTATATGCCACGTCGGCCTCTCCAGTGATGCAACTGATCACTGCAGTGTCATCCGTGAACTTCAAATTGATGTTATCTTTGTTGGAGGCGACACAGTCATGGGTGACCAGGGTGTAGAGGATGAGGACGCAACCCTGTAGGACGCCAGTGTTTGTGATAATACTGGCTGAAGTCTTGTTGGCGATCCTGACAGACTGAGGCCTGCCAGTCAAAAAGTCCTGTTGCCAGTCACAGAAGGTGGGGTGCAGGCCGAGTGTTGCCAGCTTGTGAGTGAGTTTGTGTGGGATGACAGTATTGAAAGCAGAGCTGTAATCAATTAAAAGTACCCTGATGTAGGAGTCTTTGTTTTCCAGGTGGGAGAGTGAATAGTGAAGGGCAGCAGCGATGGCTGCAATTTAGCCTGGAGAAATAGTTTGTTGCTTTATAAGAAAGCCCTCCGCAAAGCCAAAACATCTTACTATTCATCACTGATTGAAGAAAATAAGAACAACCCCAGGTTTCTCTTCAGCACTGTAGCCAGGCTGACAAAAAGTCAGAGCTCTTTTGTGCCAACCATCCCTTTAACGCTAACTAGTAATGACTTCATGAACTTCTTCACAAATAAAATTTTTATTTTAGAGAAAAAATTACCGATAATCATCCCACAGATGTAATATTATTGTCACGGATAATGGAATGATGCAGACTCAGTCGCGGAGCTCTGGGTGCAAAGTACACAGTGCGTTTATTTACAGTGCCCAAAAAAACAGTTTCAAAACACAAAGTGAAGTGCAAAGTCCAACGGTGATCTTCTCCAAACTCCCAGTGGTGTGCAGGTGAGTTCCCAAAGTGACATCCAAGTGTGTGTTCTCCTCCAACAGCTTAACCCCGCGGGCTCCTTCTCATCCAACTCCAGCTCTGTACCCTTTCTTCCTAGAAATGAGCAGAAACACCAAGTGAGGGGGCTAGCCGGCTAAGGCTAAGCTACAAGTCAGAAAACACTTTACTACCAAGCTTCCAGTACAATCCAGCGTCGACTGCCATCTGGACACACAGTTAAATACCTCAGCCCACAACGACAGATGATCAGTGACAGCTGGGTGGCAGATTAGGTGCAGGTGTGTCAACCACTGGGTAGGGGAGGAGGAGAGAGAGAGAGAGAGAGAAACACACACACACACACACACACACACACACAGAGGCAGGTCGCCCCCGGGAAGGACCGTCCGACCATGACAATTATCTACAGCTACTCTTAGTACCATTGATGTTAAGTTAGACTCTTTTCCTCCAATTGATCTTTCTGAATTAACTTCGATAATTACTTCCTCCAAACCATCAACGTGTCTTTTAGACCCCATTCCTACAAAACTGCTCAAAGAAGTCCTGCCATTAATTAATTCTTCGAACTTAAATATGATCAACTTATCTCTAATCGGCTATGTACCACAGGCCTTCAAGCTGGCTGTAGTTAAACCTTTACTCAAAAAGCATCTCTAGACCCAGCAGTCTTAGCTAATTATAGGCCAATCTCCAACCTTCCTTTCATATCAAACATCCTTTTTTCCATCAAGCATCCTGACTATGCTAACAACCTGTCAAACGTCTCCTCTTGTCCACAGAAGTCACACTTCCCTGTGTCATGTTTATCTTTTTAAGTGTGCTATTAAAGGCTGTGTGACCAAATCTTACTCTGCAGATTATATCCTCGTCTCTCCTGCAGCTTCTTCTACACTGCCCAACTGTTTTCTGTATAATAATATCTGCCTTTCCCATCTCTGTCCCATTGTGCCTGCCACTCGTCATTCATCTTTACCTTGATTATACTCTTCACCTCACGTTTACTGTGTTTTATAGTCAAACCTACATGACTTCTTCTTGCTGCACCTTTTGCAAACTTATCGTCCTGTTCATTGCCATCAACACCGATATTCACAGGAAGCCATAAGAAATCCACTTCTATCCCTCTGTGTTTAATTCTATACAATAAATGAAATCAAAAACAATATCTTGCCTAGAGTTTGAAGACATATTACCTGTACTCACTAACGCGCTGCTAGAGTCCAAGCAAACCAAATACCTCCCTACTGGTGCGTCCTCCACCCAGTTCAAAGCCAGTAAAATCGCTACCAACTCCCCAGTATAAACTGCCACATAATCTGTAATTCTTTTACTCATCACGAAACTTATTTCTGGGATAACAAATGCAACAGCCGTTCTTTTATCTGACAGTGTTGACGCACCAGTAAATATCCTCACATGACCTGAGTACTTTCCCACCATATGAACCTGGCTTTTAGTCGCCCCTCCTCCCTCGCCACAAGCTTTCTTTAGAACATATCTTATAAAAAAAACTACTTTATTGACAATTAGCAATAACAATTACAGACAGTCTAGAAGAAGAATCACATAAACAAGGAGCAGAAGTTTATGGTTTTAATAGCTTTTATATTTTGGGAAAGTTTTAAAAATATTGTTTGGTTTTATTTCTAAAGCATTGAAAGGACGGCTTTGCATTAGAAAAGTAAGATCAGTAAATGAATCCATTAAAATTCTTTTGCCTTGTTTGCAAAAGAAGCCAAACAATATTTTTGTTACAAAGAGAGAACTCAGAATAGATCAAAAATCACAAACATCAGGCACTGATGGAAACACCCAAACACAGAAACAGATGCACCAACAGGTGAATGAGGCATGTTGTATGAATGACTTTGAGTGTTCAGGTAGAAAAGCATGAAGAACCAGTGCGTCTAATATTTGGAAACTAATCTGTGTTTGAGCGTCCTGGATGAGACACAGATCATGTTGGAGAGCGAGGACGCCATCTTTCTTCCCGAGTGTGTAACTACAGGATGTGTGCAGAAGGTTTAAGCACAATCGTCCTCCTGACAGTTATTGATGAACGAGTCCTTCAGGGAGGCTCCAAGATCACTGTGGGTTTTACCAGCTGCTGCTAAACGTGTAAACTGAGAGGTGTTGGTGCTTTATGTGTGAAGATGTGCATGTTTGCATCACTTTAACAGTGCAGACGGCTTCTTTCCTCATGTGCACCCATTTCATATGTTTATATTGTGATGTTTAGTAATATCTGCTTTCCTCCTTCAGGGAGACGATAAAGTGACCTTGACCTTAAACATGTGGAGAGAACGTTTGACCAACAGTCCTGGGAAAAGGATGACTACTTACTAAAATGTAAGGCAGCTAATGTGTGTGACCTTAGCAGAACAAATGCATCATGGCTGCAACGCTCCAGTGTGTTTAAACATTTGAACATTTTCTGTGGCTTCAAACCAGCAGCTCCTCTGTACTCAGTCATTTTTGTGTATCTGTCAAAGTGATTGTTGTCTTTAAAAAGCCTTTTGTGTTTGAGTTTTGTGAGCAGTGCCGAGCTTCTCTTTAGTCTAAGGTGAGTCGATATATTTGATTCCATTGTTTGGCGTGAAGGCGTTTTCAAAGTCAGCAGCAGCAAACGCTGAACAAGCAAAGTTTGTGCACCATTAGAGACAGCAGTGGATCTACTGACCTGTAGGTGTTGGAGGTGTTTGTGTGCAGCTGTGGGTGAGTCAGCTTTATTTCACTTATCGATGACAGGGCGCTGTTAGCTTTGAGTTAGGATCCACTGAGCTGTTTCATCTACTCTTTCACTGCCAGCAAGCAGAGCCCAGGGTTGGCTTCATAACCTGGATGTGGCCTTGCTCAAGGGCACTTTAGCAGCATGTTCCCAGCAGTAATAGAGGGATTCAAACTGGTCACCCTGGAGTAGGAATTACCCAGAAATGTCAGAAGTTTTAGTGAGACAGGAACAACATTACAGCTCTTATGTCATTGATCTGTGCAATGAGGACATATTGAACTGTGAGGATGTGGCACCCCTGTGAGGGAATGACCACATTAATATTATTTTGTGTAAAACACTCATGTAACGGGACATTTTTCATTACTATATGTATTTATTTTCAGTTTCTTTAAAAGGATAGAAAACCCATGTAACAGGGATTCATTTTGTGTTAGAAAGCAGTGAGGGCGGAACTTTGGTGGTTGCTCCAGGGTTTCAGGGTGCAGTAAGTGGAGCCCACCTTCCGCTGCTTCCGCAGACAACTGTTTTTATAGAGCAGGGGTCGGCAACCTTTCTGATGGCGAGTGCCATTTAATATTTCCTCAGAAGTCAGTGTGCCATATGATTGCATTAGCAACACATTTAATAACACTCTATATCAGGGGTGGGCAATTCCAGGCCCTGAGGGCCGGTGTCCCTGCAGGTTTTAGATGTGTCCTTGAAGCAACACAGCTGATTTAAATGGCTAAATTAGCTCCTCAACATGTCCTGAAGTTCTCCATAGGCCTGGTAACGAACTAATCATGTGATTCAGGTGTGGTGACCCAAGGTGAGATCTAAAACCTGCAGAACACCGGCCCGCGGGCCCTGGAATTGCCCACCCCTGCTCTATATTAACAGTTACACACTATATAGAACCACTTTATAGGATTATATTTGTTCGCAGATATTGGCAGCTATCAGCGAATAGTTATCAGCTATTTTGAAACAAAAAAAAATCCATAACAAGAACTCCATAACAGCAAATGAACTTTACAGCAGAAAATGCACATGCTATTTATGGTCTCCTCACAGCAATGATAAGAAACATAAACTGGGCCAATATGGCATGTTTGTTAATACAGGGACACACATGTTAATGTGATCTTTGGTCTCCCACTCAGAGACACAGGTCTCCGAGTGTCCAGCATTCAGACGGCTACCTGAGGACACTTATGTGAGAGAAAATCTGCTCACACAGATATGTAGAGCCAACTACTGTCATTAAGGCCTCTGCAATGTTGTGAAGATGGTTAAACTTGTCAGGTAGTGATGTCCAGCAGGTGAAAATGCAGCTCCATGAACACACACAGCTGTGGATTCCAGCATCTTCGATGTTATATGTCTGATTTCTATACATTTTACATCAGATAAAAACTTTGGTTGTAAGCTTCAGATAATTATTTAATAAAAGCGAGACATTTTAAATGAGAATAAGAAAGTATTTCTTTGTGCCCCCCTTTCCCTGTTAATGCCCTACCTGCCCCCCTGGCATAACTTTGCTAGACCCTCCTCTGCACAGTTACCAGCTGTCAGCTACTTAGAAAAGGATCCTGGTGTTATTTGTCTCTCAGAAACAGTTCATAACTTCCCTTCAACTCATTCATGTCACCTAAAAGGTAAACCTGTTTCTCCATCACCTGTTCAGCTCTGATGATTCAGTAAGGACATCTCCTGGTTTCATCTTCATGTTTCCCTCTCACCACATATCCAAACCGACATCATGACCAGCAGCTTTTACAACTGTGGCTCCAGCAAACATCAGCTGATACTAGAAATTAAGATTAAATAAATTATAACAACAGCTGATCAAGCTTAGCGCGACATCCGCTGGTTTCCTCTTTCTGGCGCAAAGTGGGTGATAAACAAACAAAAGAGTTGAGCCGATCAGCTGATCACTGATCAGTTTCATGATTGAAGTAGAAACAGGAGAGGGAGAGAATGAGAGAAGAAGAAACAGCTGTGCAGCGTAACGACAGAATAAATCCAGCTTTGTGTCTTTTTCCATTCTAGCTGAAGTCCGGGACAAACTGTGTTCCTTTTCAGCTCAATACGAAACGAATTTTCTCTGAATGCGGGACGATTCCGTCTTTTTACAGGACGGTTGACAACTCTACTAACTTATGAATAAAATAAAGTTCGCTACAACAATGCTGATGAAAACTCCGTCATGCTAGACAAACTGTTCCTTTTCACCTCAACACAAAACGTGTAATATTTTCTCTCAATGCGGGACGATTCCGTCTTTTTACGGGGTGGTTGGAAACTCTACTAACTAACTTTATGAATTAAATAAAGTTCAACATCAGTAACATCAAAGTTTGAAAATGTTACGTCATTCAGGGGTAAAACCGCAAAGGATTCTGGGAATGAGAGGCAAGCGGTACTAGCACATGCAGGCTTTCACATGAAAACAGTCACACAGCGATAAAAAGAAACAAAAAATAGGAAGAAGCTGTTGTATTATTAACTGCAATAGCCGGTTGCATGACAGTCACGGGAAGCCGACGGGTAAAGAGATCGGTTGTTATCGGATTACATCATGGAAGAGAAATTGTTTAAGCCACGTTTCCGAAATAACAAAGAGCCAACGGATGGCCTGGATTGCAGCCATTCGAAGACCAAATATAACGTCCCAGAACACTCCAGCTCACATGTTAGTCTGCTCCAAGCATTTGCACAAAGGTAAGTCTTCTGTTGTAGTTATTACATAATTTATCATAACATAATTGTTGATGTAGGTTACAAATAAGTCTTATATTGATTTGAATTGAATTCATTGCGCTATGCTGCTTTGTTCACTGTGGCTTTGCGGGCTAATGTTTGCCAATTTTTTGATGTGTTTTATAGAAAAACCAGCCTACAAAATGCTGGAATGCGATCCAGACTGTGCACCCTCTATCAACCTGGGTCATACCGAGTGTAAAGCTTCTACCACAGTGAGATTTGATTGGTTAAGAGAGAGACCGATATCAAAACAGCCACGAAACGTCCCGCATATATGTGCCCAAGGGTTGTATTGAAGCAAGCAAGTGAGGAATAACTTTTTTCCACTATGTTGTTTTTTTTTTCATTGTTGATTTGTTTTTCACCAAAGCAGCTAATAAAGCACGATGGAATACAATTTTGCCTCTTTCTATTAAGATTCTATAATAGAATGAAACAATAATGCCAGTTATAAATAAAGAAAAATTGAATGAATTACAAAACACTCTTTTTTTTCTAGTAGGTCTGAAAATGTTGTGTAATACTACAACCTGAAACAACAAATAGATTGTGTTGGCCTTTACAGGAGATAAAGAAAAAAATGTAACAACAGCTGTGAAAAGGAATAGTCCAAATCACCAAAGCAAACTGGACCAGGGCTTGTTGCAGGGATCTGAAGTTACTAAACATTTTGTGAGTGTATGCACTCACACTTCACTCAGGATCATATAATAATAAATATGAGTGTGGTGAAAGTTGGGCAGCACGCTAACGTTCTTACTCCACTCTGTATGCTCATATGGGTCTGACCCTTTCACTCCTTTGATTTTTTCCTCGTCCTTTTTTTGCCTTTTCGTCAAGTCTGTCTTCGTACAGACCTGCCGAGTTCTCCGTTGTTTTGTACATAACTGTTTTTGGGGCAAATAAAATGCAAGTAGGGATTAAAACCTCAGAATTAATGATTACGGGTGCTGGAAATACTAGTGTTTGATGCAGTGTTTTGATTTTGTTGCCACTCGTACCCAACATGCAATGCGCGAAAGTCACGTGGTCTGTCAATCTCTATAGAAACTCATCATGCTAGCTAGTACGAAGTACGAGTTATTTTAACTGACTGACAGTAAAAAGTCAGCACAATGAAAATAAACTCCACCTAAACTTGGTTTATATCTGACCCAGATAGACTGCAGGTCATAACTTCTTACCTGAAGTTCAGTTCACCTGACACTCGGACCGGTGTTCCAGATTATCTGGCGCTTAGATTAACTGGATTTGCTTGAACAGAGGTGTGGCAGACTTGCCTTTCAGGAGCTGCTACCGACAAACCAGCAAAAAAAAATTGTTTCAAATGTTTCATCTGTGACACTTGTGAGGTTATCTCAAACACACTCCGTCAGTCTTGATGCTGTTGAACAACAAAATGTTTAAAAATGTCGTGAGTTTACCTGGTGATATTCTCATGCGCGACGCGATCGCGAAAACGGCAAACAATTAACACCACGCCGATGCTGTTCACAGGACAGCGAGAGTAAACGATCGGGAGACTCTTGTCGTCGTTATCGTTCCCCTCCTACGTTTTATTTCTCCGATTTCAGTGTTTTTGCTTCACAACTAAAGCGTGCAGTTTACTTTGTGTGCACTAACATGGACTCGAATCAACCAGCGCCACCTCTGGCCAAGTGCCACAACCTACAGCCAGATCAACTTGTGACACACATCTGCACCACGTTTGAATTTGTTTCATGCACAACACATTTTTACCTTTCAATTGTGTCTGTTTGTGCGTCATGCAAATAAACCTTTGCATGACGCACATGTTTATTTGCTACTGGAAGCCTCATCTTGAAGAAAATTATGGTCAGAATTTATACAGACTGTTCTTTATCTTTTCATTGTCGTCTGAAACACAGAAAAATATCAATGTTGGAAAATATGACATTTATATCTAGTTTCTAAAGGATGGTTTAATTCTCCAAAGGCCACCACAGACATGACAAAGTGATTTCATCATTATAATGCACAAAAACAAAAATCAGGATGAGCCCTGCTGCTAACCAAACTTGTGTTGAATAATAATTTGTGAATCATTTAGTTTAAAACATCAACTGACTGAATCCATGAATCTCATCATGTGTTTCTGAGTGAACGACACAGACATGTACAGACTGACCTGTTTCTCTAACAGGTAAGACTAACTACACAGAGTCACTGACTCAGAGCGAAATAATAGTTTATTTATACTGAAACCCTTTATGAAATCATTCAATGGATCTCAGAACCCAAATCCAGGATAAAGAGGTTCAGTGAATGTGGTGTGGAAGGTGTGGAGGTGGATCAGAGTGTCAGAGGAGACTCTGTAGAAGGACAGAGTGCCAGCAGGACAGTCCACATACACTGCTACTCTGTTAGAGACAGAGGAGGAGGAGGAGGAGGAGATGGATGTTTCTCTCTTATTGTGCCACACAGAGGAATAATGATCAGAGCAGAAAAGACTCCAGGACTGATCATTTCTACCAAACACACACTCATCACTCCTTCCTTTCCTTTTGATTCCTCTGTAATTCACTGATATCCAAGCCCTTCTCGTCCACTCGACCTACCAGTAACAGCGACCTTTCAGATCGTCTTTACACAGCAGCTGATAAACATCAAATCTGTCTGGATGATCAGGATATGACTGAACCTCCTTCACATGTGTCACCTTTCTGTTGTTGTCAACAACATCATCACGTGCCTGGAGACTGCATTGCCGGAAAAATGTAATTTGATTTTTTATAACACCCAAAATTAGGAACGAACATACTTCATTACCACAACCGTGTTGGAGGAGCTGTGGAGATGTAAATGTGAATCATTCCCATGTTTTTCTGGTTCTGTCCCAAGATTACAAAATTTTAGGAAGATGTTCATTTAGTTCTAGGTAAAATTCTGGGTTATGCTGTGTCTAAGTCTTGTACATTATTATACTTTGGTGTCATTACGGGAAATGTGATGAAAGAAGATAGATACATATTGAAAATTATGCTTGCTGCCTGTAAAAAGGCAATCACAAGAAAATGGTACAAGATAGACCCACCATCACAGGACGAATGGATCAAAATTACAGATGAAATACAAATTATGGAACAACTGACTTACAGAATAAGGACTCAGGAAGATTAATACCATAAAAAGTGGGAGAAATGGACAGAGTACATAAACCCAACAGGATAAAGACCAACACATTGATAATGACAAATGATCAAATTGTAGAAACAAGGTGATCCAAGATGTTTTGTTTGGTTTTTTT
Organism: Neolamprologus multifasciatus; assembly: GCF_963576455.1. Classification (NCBI taxonomy): domain Eukaryota; kingdom Metazoa; phylum Chordata; class Actinopteri; order Cichliformes; family Cichlidae; genus Neolamprologus; species Neolamprologus multifasciatus. The sequence goes on along the minus strand of NW_028181970.1, from coordinate 89,408 downwards.
ACCCTACCTGTTGTATTTATCTTTTTTTTTTTGTTCTATTTTGTTGTTACCCCCTATCCCCCTGTATAATGTTTAAAGAAAAACAATAAAAAGAAAGTATTAAAATATATATATATTTTTAAAAAACTTCAAAAGAGCAAAACACATTTAATCTCCTTTATTAAGCACGATGTCCAGGGAGCATTGACATCCGCCACAGTCAAGGTTCAACACACTGTGACATTCATGCTGTCAGGGAGTGGGTGCATATTAAATGTAAAGACTGGGACTGGCTACAAAAACTGATTCAGTACAGGTAGAGTGCAGCAGCCAGTGCATCACATATTTTGAGCTAATGCAGCGGTCATCACACCACATACTGCTTTCTATGTAAAGGAGTCTTCATTCTCAGATTAGGGCTGTTTGTGACCATAAAGTCTGTCTCACAAGGGCAGCCACTGGTCCAGGCGAGGATGCCTCCACAGTGGGATGTCTGAGGGTGCAGACATGGGTGAAGTTAGGACCAGGTGCCAGTGGATCTGTGTACCTCTGGAGATAGGAGTTATTGTTTCACTCCACCAAAAGCAGGAGAGAAAGACATTTATTAATAATCCTTCTTATTATTAAATGCTCTGTAGAGCAAATTTGTAACAGCAAATTGTTTTGTGCGTTCTGATTGCTGTAGACCATTGTCAAACAATCCAGTGCCGTGTCTTCTGCATGGCAGCGGTCCCCAACACCCGGGCCCGTTTGGTACCGGGCCACGAAAGTTGAGGCTCGGGTGTGAAGTGTATGGTTTTCAGGGTTTTTAATCGTAAAGTTGGGTTCCCTGGGTCTTTTTTCCCGTGTTGTAGTCGTGTGTCTTATTTTGAAAGAACTATTTACGCGTTACCATAGCGACCAGAGAGCATCAAGAAGCAGAGAGGAGGATGTTACTCTCAATGTTGTTGGTGCATTTCAGGAGGACCCTGCTAATAAAGTTACACAATCACACAGTGAATTTGCGTTTATTATTATATTTACAAAATACCACAGTTTTTGTCTTTGTCTGTATCATTTTATTTTGTTGTATTTATCCGCGACACCTTAAAGGCCGGTCCGTGAAAATATTTTCTGACATTAAACTGGACCGTGGTGCAAAAAAGGTTGGAGACCGCTGCTGTACAGTACATAATGAGATTAGTTTGTCGAATTTATATAAATCTTCGATCGCTAGCAGTGTAACCCTGAAGTGCTGCACTGTATGTTTGTACGTTTTCTTCCCGACAAACACAACAATGCCGACAAAACGTTTTGCACGGTTTCATTTTATAATGGACTTATGTTTCTACGAAGGTTTGAACTTTAAGAGTGTTTAAACAAAAGAAAAAAGTGTGAAAATGTTCGTGTCAGTCTGAGGAAAGTGTATAAAGCATGTAGTGAGGGGTTTTGCAGTCTTAAAACAGCTACAATAACTGTAAAAAATAAAGTTGGCTACTTCGCAGATTTCACCTACCGCGGGTTATTTTTAGAACGTAACACCAGCGATAAACGAGGGACCGCTGTATTATTAATCGTAGAGTCTGGGGCATCTAATTGATTAACATCAACATTGATTATTGTGCACTATTATTTTTGTTCAAGGACAGCAAAAAATATAAAACTCTCTCTCAGCTTGTCCGTTGCCAAAAATGAACACTTTTGTGTATGTTCACAAAATGCTGTAAAATGTATACTTATTAAAACATTTATCTACTTTTACCGACTTTAAACCGACACTTTAAATTAGCTCCAGTCCTTTTCATCAAAACCAAAATTTTATCTAAATTCTGTTTTTTACACTTTAAATCCCAGTTAGGTTATATATTACCAGTAGCTTTTCAGATAAAACAGTAATAAAGTCCTAATGGTTTCATAAATCTTCGTATTTTTTTTCATATAAGCATCGGGGACAAGGCTGTCTTGCAATTGTTGAGGTCACTAGTGTGCGCCCTATTTCTTCCAGGATCACTCTTCATTTGTAGGTTTTAGTGGACTCCTACTACTGTGAAGTGGTTTTCATGGGACAGGGGCTTGTATTCCAAGATCTGGGAGATTGTAGAGATGAGCAGTGATGCCCTTCTTGCCATCTTTCCAAAAATATAAGTGATCTGGAAGCTGTTAGTCTTACTTACAGCAGCAGCACTTTTTGCACCTGCAGAAACTCCAGGACACATTTACTAACAGTGTTTGTTGCTGTGTGTGCTGCAGCTGCAGCTTTGAATTTTTTTTGAGAGTTAATATTTTGGCTATGGTGTCTTGTTATGAAATGTACAAGAGTAAAAGTGTTAGCATGTGTGTCAAAGCTAAGTTTGACTGGGAAACTCAAAGCTCAATAACCTGTATCAACAAAAATTCACTGCAGCCTGTGTAATATTTGATGCGTCATAATTTATTCCAGTCTATCTTGCAAAAACACGTTTGCGTTGCAATGTCATGCACAAACACACACAACTATTAGATCCTTAAGATCAAACCTGCGTCATTCTTTTGGTCCACTGCAGTGTAGCAGTCAAACAATAAGAAGAAGAAGTGAAGTGGCCCCAAATGGCCAGGATAGAGATCAGAGGGTTAATGTGTAAAATGTATAAAAATATTATTGATTACAGGATAATACATTAATGTTAATATCAACAATAAGCTTTTTACTCTGAAGTTACAAGAATAAACAATGCTGTTACATTTACACTTAAATTTTTTTACTATTGGTGGCTCAGCTGGTTAATAAAGAGGGACAACTACTTACTTACAATGACTTTATTGCACGATACAATTTTTCAATCAGTGTTCGGGAATTATATTTTTATATAATTATAATAATTATTGTTAATCGGGTTTCCGGTACGGATCAGGTAGCGACAGTCTGGACAATCCACATTGATGTTATTGCATCTTTCAACGTGTTTGTGGGTCGATTTGGATGCTCCAGGTGTAAGAGCAGCCACTCAGCCTCTACTGCAGATGTGTGTCACAAGTTCATCTAGTAGTAGGCTATGGCACTTGGCCACAGGTGGCAGCGGTGGACTGGCCTCCATTTGAGACTGCTCCAGCTGCTATGTGATAGTCCAGCTGTAAACTGAAGATCATAAGTTTTGGAAATTAAACTGTACAATATAAAGCGCCTTGAGGCCACTGTTGTTGTGATTTGGTGCTATATAAATAAAATTGAATTGAAATTCAGAATATTCTTAACTTAGCTTTAAAACCAACCCAATCTAACTCTCCTTCACACTCAAAAACAAAGACAAACCAACTGACACATCTGAGTCCCTCACTTTCTTCAATCCACTCACTCTCACAAGCTCCACTTAGTCACACTCGCTCTGTTTATTACTAATTACTATTGTCTCCCCAGAAACACTTCAGTTTTCTTTTTTCCTATTTATATATTTTACTTTATACTTTATATTTATATTATAGTCTCTCAGTCTTGATAATCCACATTGATGGCATTGCATCTTTCAACGTGTTTGTGGGTCGATTTGGATGCTCCAGGTGTGAGAGCAGCCACTCAGCCTCTACTGCAGATGTGTGTCACAAGTTCATCTAGTAGACAAGAGCATCTGGCTGCAGCCACAGGGGAGCGACCTCCACAGTAACCGGAAACACATCACTTCAGTTAAATCGACTTTGACAGCGAAAACTAAATTGTATTTTTGTTACTATTGATGCTGCTGATAAATAAATTTGATTCTAAGTGGGTTTTTTTAACAATCTGGGTTCATTGAAAAAATCACCATCCCTTCAGCTTGTTCGTGGCCAAAAGTGCCCATGTGTTATGTTTTTGTTTCTTTGCTACTTTTTCTGCATAAAGTTTTTTTCCTAAATATAAAATAGTCATTACTTTTTACATTTTTAATCCTTCAAACACCATTTTCTAGTACAATGCACTTGTTTGAAGACAACCTCAAAACTCACCATTTCATATATCAGCAGCTACTGGAAATTATTGTGCAGTGGTCCCTCGCTGTAACATGGTTCAGCTTTCGTGGACTTGCTGTTTCACTGATTTTATTTTTTCTTTAACAGCACATTGTGTTGTGCGTTCTGATTGCTGTAGACCATTGTCAATCAATCTAGTGCCGCGTATTTTTGTTTTAATTATTTAATATTATTATAAAAAAATAACGGTGCTGTTAATTCTCATGTTGGCAATGCTAACAATGTGGGTGATGACCGCGGTGAATGCAATCACACACCATCCTCTACAGAATGGTTTGATGAAATTGGTGATATTGATGCCACACCTTCTGCAGAGCATTTTGACATTGATGAGCTTCTTTCACAATCTGTACTTTGGTATCAAGCAATTGACAGTGTTAATGACGACCTTCTATCGTCACCTACTGCACATTCTGATGCAATTGGTAGTCTTGATGTTGTGTCCTCTGCTGACCATTTTGACTCTCATGAGCGTCCGCCTTCTCCTAGCGATGATTTTGATGCAGCTGTTGATGTATTAGATAATACGAATGAAAGTGACACTGTGCAGATTGGCGGCAGCAGTGGTGATGGTAGCGGTGGGGTTAGGAGTAGGGACATGCCTCATTTTAATTCCAGAGAACTGCGTCAGCGTCTTGATTTTAGAGAGATCGGTCTAGATAATCTGCAACAGGTTCCCTGCAGGGTGCGAGAGAGTTTAGCTAATTTAATTGACCAAGCCTTAGAAGATGCCCCATCAGGGAGCATGTTGAAGGTTGTGTTACGAGGACCATCCCTAGCCAGTGATGTGCAGTGTGTGTTACAATCAGATGATGATTATAATACAGATTTATTCCTTGAGGAAATCATGCAAGTGCTTCAAAGTAATGACGAGTCTATATCATCAGACGAACTTGAATTTATCACCACAGTTGCTCATAACAGGAGCGGCGGTGTTCGTTTGAGATTAGGGAAAGTGATTTATGACGACATCTTGCTAAAAAAAGGGAGACATCTGTATAATCCTCAAAATAGTAATAACAACCTGTGTTTTTGTCTGTGCTTGGCGCATGCTCTCAATGCTGAGGTGTCTGAGGATGAGAAACTACTCTGTGCAAAGCAGCTACACATTGATGCAGGGCTCGATGCCAGGCAGCAGGTTTCTTTTACCAATGTCAGCAGTTTTGAAAAACAGCTAAATGTTAGAATCATTATATTCCATCATACTGCAGGACGAAAACAGCTACAGTGTTTCAAAACACACGACACACCGCACCCTCCAACCATATATATGTATTTACACGATGGTCATTATTATGTCATTGAAAGCACAACAGGGTTTTTTGGAGTTAGCTACTTTTGTAATTATTGTTATAGTACATATCAGTCTCCACTGTGCCACACATGTAAATTCAGATGCAATGTATGCTTTACACTGTGTCAAAACTACCCGTCACAGACGGTGAAATGTGCAGACTGTAAACGTGTCTGTAAGTCGCAGCATTGCTACCATCAGCACAAACTAGTAGAACCGCTACATAATCTAATACCGTGTGATCGTATGAAATACTGTGAAACATGTGGTATGGTATACAGGAAGTCAGACAAGTCAGAACACAAATGTGCCCCAAGTGCATTTACACTCTGTGGAGAACGGCTGGTAGACACTGGCATGAATCACGAGTGTTTTCTTCAGCCTGCTGAAATGAAACAACCTCATGAAAAATACATAATATATGATTTTGGGACCTTGTATCATGACGGAAAGCATGAGGCCGTTTTTGTGTGCACAATGGATATGCATGGGAAAAAATTCTGTTTCAACACATTAAATTGTGTGTCTGCATTCGTTGGGCACTACAGAAGGCCTAAATACCGTGGCTATACGTTTATAGCCCATAATTCTTCGGGTTTCAACAGCTATATTCTCTTGGAATACCTCGTTAAACAGGGTATTGCTCCGGGTGTAACAATGAGAGGGAGTCGTGTCGTTCTAATGTATGACAAATCCTATGATCAGAGATGGATAGACTCATTCACACAAGGGCTGACGAATTCTATGTAGGTCCTTATCCTGCCCCGTCTTTTTACGGCTATGAAAAAATGTCTGAATTTGAAAAGGAGAAATTTATGGCGTGGTACAAGCCTGCCTGCGAGAAACCATTTGATTTACAGGCTGAAATGCGTAAGTCCTGCATTAATGATGTCGAAGTGTTGAGAATGGCTTGTCAAATATACCACGAGACCTTGATGGAGTGCACGCAGATTGATCCATTTTCACACGCCACCCTGGCATCATACTGCACGGGGATTTTCAAAACCTTGTTTCTTCCAAAAGACACCCTGGCACTGACTCATCACGGTGCGTATGTTGATCAGAATGAGACATTTTCAGACGTGTCTCTTGAATGGCTTCAATACGAAACAAAACATTGTTATCAAGCATGCTCTCAGAGGCGGCGAACAAAAAGTAGGACCTTATTTTGTGGATGGATTTGATGCTTCCAGCAGAACTGGATATGAATTCTTTGGGTGTTTCTATCACGGGTGTCTCCGCTGCTACCCGGAGAGTGATGTTAACCCTGCCGCCAAGCTGTCATATGGTGAGTTGTATCATGCAAGTTGTGAGAAGGTGAATGCTCTAAGAATGCATTATGGTCTTAATGTCGTGGTCATGTGGGGGTGCGACTGGTCATCATTGAAGTGGACTGATCAGTCAGTCAAGGACTTTATGCGCAAATACAAAAAGCATGAGCCTCTGGACCCTAGAGACGCGTTGTTTGGGGGGAGGACTAATGCGATGAAACTGTACCGCAAGGTTGATGCTGGTGGAGATGAAAAGATCAGATACTGTGATTTTACAAGTCTTTACCCCACTGTTCAGTGCACGAAAAATGATCCAATAGGTCACCCTCAGATCATATACAATAATTTTGACAGAGTTGAAAATTATTTGGGGTTTGTTAAGTGCACTGTGGGGTCTATTTCATCCTGTTCTGCCCTACAAGTGCCACAATAAGCTGATGTTTCCTCTCTGCAGAACGTGTGCTGAAGAGCAGCGCCAGCACAATGATTGTGTGCATGCTGAGAGTGAGAGGCAACTGTCAGGTACTTGGGTTTCCTTTGAGCTTGAAAAGGCTATTGAAAAAGGGTATCAGATTGTCTGCATCACTGAAGTTTGGCACTTCCCTAATAAGACTGACACACTGTTTAAGCCGTATGTCAAAACATTTTTGAAATTCAAGCAGCAGGCATCTGGATACCTGAAAAATGTCAAAACAGCTGAGGAGCAGCAGAAGTTTGTTCCAGACTATTATGAGAGAGAAGGCATCAGACTTGACCCTGCTAAGATTTGTGTAAACAAAGCAATCAGAAGTTGTAATAAACTGCTTCTGAACTATCTCTGGGGGGGATTCTGCATGCGAACAAATATGCCATCTTGCGAGCTGATTACAGACCCTGCCAGATTCACACAGCTGATGTTCAGTGACCATTATGACGTACGCCAGTTTTGTTTCATGTCTAATGATGTTGCAATGGTTCAGTGGTGTCACGCTGATGGTAGAGGGTCGCGGGTGAAGGATGTGAATGTCTTTGTCGGTGCTATGACTACGGCCTATGCGAGGCTCACTCTGTATGACTTGTTAGACAAGCTGCAGGAACGCATTCTTTACTGTGACACAGATTCAGTTATCTTCACCTCTCATCCCGGGGAGTGGGTACCCCCTTTAGGACCATACCTCGGTGAGCTGACTGATGAGCTCAACGATGGCGGGTCTGGAGAGGATGATCACATTAGTGAGTTTGTCTCTGGAGGTCCAAAATGCTATGCTTATTACACAAAACAGGGCAAGACTCAGGTTAAGTGTAAAGGTGTAACACTCAATGATGTTAATTCTAAAGTTGTTACCCACGAATCGTTGAAAGGCTCAGTCAAGGCATTTGTGGCCAACAGGGATGCGCATTTAGTTGCAGAGTCTGACACCATCAAACGCAATAAGAAGAGGTTTCATCTTAGGAATGAAACAGTTGTAAAAAAAGTTCAGGTGGTCTATAACAAGAGAAGGGTGTTGCCTGACTATACAACACTCCCTTATGGATACTGATCAGGATCAAGCCTTTGATGGGAGGCTCCAGCACCCTTTTAGTTTAGTTATTAGCGGGCCGAGTAATTGTGGAAAGACTTTCTTTGTCAAAAGCATCATTGAAAAAGCATCCACTATTATTTCAACCAAAACTGACAATATTGTTTACATCTACTCCTGCTGGCAACCTTTATACAATCAACTTCTTCAGATAAGAAAAATCACCTTTGTGAATGGTATACCGGAGTCTCTGAGTGACGATGTCCTTTTACCTCCGGATAAGAACAACTTGCTCATTATTGACGATGTGATGAATACTGCGTCTAACAGCATAGAAGTTCAAAATGTGTTCACACAATACGTTCATCATAGGAACTTGAGCTGCATGTGTTTAGTTCAGAATTTGTTTATGCAGCAATTTCGTGAACACTAATTATTTAATTCTTTTTAACAACCCTAGAGATAAATATCAAATTTCAGTTTTAGGTAGACAGATGTTTCCAGGTAATACAAAATACTTCTTAGAAGCTTTTAATGATGCCACATCCACCCCATATGGGTATCTTCTAATCGATTATAAATCTAAGACGCCTGACTATCTGACTATTTAAGACTAACAACCAATTTGTTGTTGGATCGTCAAGTTGTTTATATCCCCAAAAAACGGCTAAAGCGGTAAAAAGGGTGTCGTATTCACGGATGCAGAGAAACATTGCACTGTTGGAGTTGTTGTATAAATCCCCACCCGGCGTACGGAGGAATATTATTTGTAATGCAAGCATGGATTTTATTAATGCTCTGTGTGAGATATCGCTCAATGTTTTGAAAGGTGTTATCCCGCTGACTGATCAACAGTACAGCCAACTAAAAAAGAAAAGAAAAGTAATCAGACTGGTTGCAGACAAAAAGTTTTGAAAAAGAGAAGATCCATCAACCAATCTGGAGGATTTTTGCTACCATTATTAGGGGCTGCCATACCCTTCGTCACCAGTCTTATAGCAAATAGGTGAAAATGGAGCACACACAGAAAATGTTTTTGGTCCCGCAGCATCAGTTGGACATGTTAAACCATCAGCAGCAACAACATACAGGCTCCGTAAGACATGTAGCGCAAAACGAGCTAGACAAAGCTATGGTTGAAGTGCTGCAGCTGCCAGATTTGGATGTGTATGAGAGGCTAAAAAGTATTGTGCCATTCTTCAGAGATACCGTTCACTTGTGAAACAAGGCATGAGTGAAAAAAATGTGCTAACACTATCTTTGCCTTCTGAAACCAGTCAGAATGCATCTGACCGCCAAAGTAATGTTGGTGGCGACAGACAAAAAGACATGTTTGCGGATGAGATTTTGTCCTATATGGCAAAAAGGAGCAGAAAAAATGCAGAGCTTATTTTAACAGCGCTCACTCGTGCGTCGGGAGTTTCTTGGAATGATAGAGGTGAGATTATTATTGACAACCAGAGAATCAGAGGTTCGCATCTCTATGATTTGATCAAAAGTGCAACAGCAACACGTAGAGCAACAGATGTTTCATGGCCTACAGGGTGGTCGACATTTTTAAAAACACTCGCCCGCTTAAATGTTCCTCTGTCTGCTTTTCCTAATGCTGAGGTGAGGAGGACTATTAGCCAATAAAAAGGCGACACTGGCGACCCGAGTGTTGAAACAAATGGTTTGCACAAGAAGCGGCCACTGAGTGATCAAAGCTTATTTACCACACATACAAAATCAAGGCAAAGTAGAAGCGGGTGGATCGATTTTTAATGAATTTTAAAATTATGTTTGTTTTTCTTATTCTTGAAAAAAAGATAATTTCCCCTCGCATTTTTTTCCCTTTTTATATACTACTACTTATGTGGTTTTTTTTTCTTATTTATGTCTATATTGTTTTGTTAAACAGATGACAGTTTTACCCTTTTTACTACTTTTTGAACTCTATGCTGATGTTTAAAGATTGTATTATTACTAAATAATGTTTTTAACAATTAGGTGAAAATAAATATCAGGTGAAACGATATTCTCTTCTGTTATCTTTTATTATTTGTTACTTGAATCAGTATCCGCACTGCACACAATCAAAGTTATTTTCAAAACATACAGAAACAGGTCTTATTTTGTTACCAAAATGACAAACCATTGCATCGTTACAAACAAGGTTATCACTGTACATATTAATTAGTCTTGAATAAGACGCTCCTTTTTGGACATGATATAGAAAAAACACACAGTGTTGTCCGCAGGTTACTGAAAAGTCATTCTGAACCTGTCTCCCAGAATACAATATCCGAGCGGTGTTTTTTTAAAGAAAAAGTTTTATCTTGGGTGAAAACTTGTCAGGTGAGTTACCGAAGCTGTCAAAAAAGTACCCTTGCTTGTCTTTTGTGATATAGAACGCCAACCAGTGCTTCCCAGGTAAGTCTGATGGATCTGTATTCACAATGCCCATGCATGGATATCTGATGGTCTTTGTTGGCAGCTGGTCACATGCTAAGACGCCTAGAAGATGAGCCCTGTTACTAATCCGTTTAACAATGCTGGTTAGTTCTATTGTATTCATTTTGAATCTTTAGTAGTAGTCCAGCAGCACTTGTCTCATATTAGATATTTCGATGACTGAATCAAATACAGAGTAACACACCAGGTTCATTGTTCGGGGTAGCGGATTTCTGAAATGGGTTTCCAGCCTCACCTTCCCAGGTTTAACTAACGATACATTGCCTGAATATCCTTCATCAGCTTCCAGATTGAAACAGAATAATGTGTAGCCATTACCAAAGTCCTCACGTGTTATGGCCAATGGTCTATCCTTTAAATGTCTTCCAGTGGTTTGTATCAGCTGATAAAATTCTCTGCTATAGTGTTTTCTCTGAAAATTTGGCTGGAATTGTTTGGCCTGATACGACTGTCCATCGGCGTATAAACACATGAATTCTATATCACAGTTTTAAAATTAAATGGATTACGTGTAAAAGAACCAGGATAAGCTTCGTTATCCACGAAGGCGATGATGACAAATTTAGGCAACCTGCCCATAAATAAATTGTCATTAGTTGATATTCTTGCCCCAGCAGGTATGGAGAAGGTCTTTAAAGAAACTCTGTCTACAGCATGTTTTGCAGTTGCATGATGCAGCGCCTTGCCGTGTGCCAGCCTGACACTTGGTGAGACACTGATTTTTTTCACAAATAAGCTGGCAGCGACAATTTTAACTTTATACGCGGTGTTAGCTCCAGTCATGAGAGCAAATTCGTCTTTAGAGCCCACAAATTTCAGCGACAGATCGATTCCATTAAGTAATAATTTTTCTTGAAAAAACAGGTCTGCGTGTAGTGGAGCAATCAATTCAACAATACTGCTATTCGCTGTATAAGTACCTCTGGTCACCAGACCCTGGTTCTCCCCTTCTATACATGTATCATTCATGTGCGAGGCTGTGTCTGTACAGAATAAATTTTACGCTTTTTAGGTGGCGCTGTATCACGCATGCGTGCAGTGGGAGAGGTCTTAGAAGGTTTGGGTGTATACACATACAAGCCGTTGCCATCCTGCTTAGTAGATGTTGGCTTGGTTATGTTGGATATCACATCGGACACTATGCCTGATGCTGTTGTTGTTAGGTGGGGTTTGACTATGCTGACTCCTTTTTTAAACTACGGTACAGCAATTCTAAACAGGCTGCGGAACAAACCTCCCAGACCTGCGCCATATTGCGTGCTAGTCCCAATATAACCATTCAATTCGCCACCAGCCTGGTTTAAATAATATCTTACATATTTTGCTTCATCTGTGTTGTAGACAGACATCCTTATTTTTTAAAAATTGTGTGTTATGGGTCGGAAGTGGAGTTTGACAAACACCTTCCCGTATAAAAAGGGTATGTGTTGATTTTCGTCGTCTTTCAAATCAATTTCTATGTCATCGATTAAGGATTTCGAGACTGGTGTGTAGTGTGGGCTGTCAAATTGAAGAATGGCTACCCGACGGTCATCGTCTGTTATATTTATTGCTCTTAATAGCCGCGCATGGGCGTCACCCACAAGCTGGTAATCAACGATATCTGCATTAATAAAAATGTGATATTTTCCGCCGTATATGTCTGCAGGATGTGGTGCGTATGTGTTTTTATAATGAAGTACAAACGGGTCTTCTGATTTGAATCCTAAGATTTCTGCCAGTCTCCCTCTAAATGTGAGAACTGTGCCCCTAGGGCCCATAACACTAACATAGTTACTAACTTCACTGTATTGTGTTTTAATGTCGGTAGTGGCTTGATGTTGCTGACATTTAAAATGTAATTCTTTTATTATCTGCGCTACAGATGCATAATGCCCCACAGACAGCTCAATCACGGTTATGGACAATGCTCCATCTTTGACTGGATCATAAATTTCCACTCGCGAATCTGATTACGGAAAAGACAACCATAGTCTTGGGTATTGAAATTCTATAACACCAACCTCATACGGTTCATTTAAAACAATAGGTTTTGTTAGCTTTGTTCTAAAATTAGATTTCTTATTGCCTGGATAAACATGTGCTGAAGCATTCGAGAAGAGGCTCACATAAAAGCCTGCGTTGTTGTTGTTCGTTTTATCCATTCCTTCCTTCCTTCCTCAGTCTTTGTCTAGTGCAGAATGAAAGTATGCAGAGCTGCGGCGTCTCTGTTAATCACACTTCAATGATGTCTTTTTCAGGGATCCATGAATTCAAATGAGAAGGCCAACCGAGCCATTTGACCAGCGCTAACTTTTTTTGGTCCTCTTTTTTTCTGCCAAGTATTTTCTCTATTTTAAAACTTTTGGTTTTGTCAGTAGTCACCTGCTGTATCTCAGGTTCGTAAAATACACCTTTCACTGCAGCTCCTGTGAAATCTTCTAGTTTGTATACGGGAGGGTCTCTTCCTAAACGCTCCTTTATGGTAAAGTACTCGTCTGTGTAGGTCTGATGGTAACCCTTTCAGAATATGCCTCGTAGTTTCGATATTCTCACCGTATCGCCCACATTAAATTTAAAAGTCACCGGTTTTTGGGGTTTCATTTTGTACAGGGTGTTAAAGACTGCTTTCTCATTATCTTTGCACACCTCGGTGGGGGTCATTTTGATAGAGCTGTGATAAGACATGTTATAGGACTCTACAAGATCTTGGATCACATTAACATATCTTCGCGAGTTAACTGATGTTAAGTATTTCCACATTTTCCCTTTAAGGTGCGGTTAAAACGCTCTACCACACATGATTTCATTTCACTAAAGGTTGAAAAATGTGTGATGTTATACTGCTCCATTCGTTTTATAAATGTTTATTATAAAATTCCTTCCCTAAATCTGTTTGGAGTTTTTCAGGCACACAGCCCCCTCTCAGAATATCACCAAAAGCCTCAGCAACAGCCTGTCCTGTCTTGGTTTCGAGGCACCTAACACATGCATACTTAGAAAACACATCTATGCATGTCAATAAGTACCTAACATTATCATTATCCGCAGAATATTCACGCATGTCAACCAAATCAGCTTGAAACTGTTTGTCGATCCCGTTAACCAAAACTCTATTTCTGGGGAAATGTATCCTTGCAGGTTTATGAAGCGTATATGTGTCATCTCCTTTTAAAAAACGCTCCACGTCAGCATCGACAGCAGGTGGAAGGTTGCAAGTTTAATGTTGATTTCCGTTTCCTCAGACGGGTGTGATCCTGCAGAGTCCTGTGAGCATCCTGGAGAGGGGGGCGGAGTCGGTGGGGTCTGGATTAGCAGTGCTGGAGGGGGAGTCTCTGAGCGGTCCACAATATGGCAGATGTTGTCTGTAAAAGAAATCCACACATTGCATTTTTTAAAAATACAGGATGTGGACAGGATGTGCAAGGAGCCATGCTTTAGCTGCCCTGCCTGCACTCTAGACATGCTCGCCGTGTCAGTTGATGGAAACCGCAAGCTTTATCGCTTTCAATCAAATGCAAGGTACGTTATGCATTGTGTACATAAATCAAATATGGATTTGTACAAAAGTTGTATTTTGATGTTTCTTTTCAAACAACTGTCACTGTGTTCGTTCAGCACTTCAGAGCAGGGGAACTTCGAAGGTGTCTTCATTGAAAAAGATGAGGAAGTTGCTGAGTTTGTGAAATACATCCAGAGACACACAAATGATGTAAGATACACATATATATCAGTGCTGTCAGCGTTAATCTTGTTAAAATGCCGTTAACGCCATAACCATATACACATACGTGTGTGTGGATACAATATTTGGATGGGTGGATATTTATTTTATTTTTCTCTTGGTGTTGTCGTAACACTATTTACTTTACTTTATCTTAATGTGTACTTAATTTTGTCACCATGTGTATTTAAAAAAAACAACATGATTTTTATTTTGTGTTATCAGTGCTGTCCTGGGGAGATATGAGGTCTTGTGTGACTTAAGGCTAATTCAGCTAATTGTTATGCATTTGTTTTAAAAAGTTTGTCCCTGATAGGGCTTAATCATGCCATGTCTTTTATGTTAAAATCTTTGAGTGTGTAGGTCCCAGGGAAAGGGTTGTGTGGATCTTCATCTTGGACTGCAGCAAAGGAGTCGACCAAAAAGTCCACTGGGAAGTTGGATGAAGAGGGCATGGAAATAGCTGTTTGTCGCCACGGAGTCCTCTTAACTGCATTGAACATGTTTCGAGGGGAGATCTTTGCTTACCCCCTTTTTCTCCAGAGGAAGTAGACAGCTAATGTCCCAGGACATATTATGTTCCTTTGCTCTGATGTGGCCTGTAAATATTTCCCCTATTTAAACAACGTGGCTCAGCAGTGCCCTGAGCTGAGGAACCTCTTATCAATGCATCCTTTTCTCTCCGTCATGCATGCAAAGGCTCACACTTGGATATGTGAGGTATACTGCAGCTTGTAGTTTTGGATTCGTTTGAGACATTTTGTTATAAGGTTGAATGAATTCAGCAGTCATGTATTGTGACCTCCTTTCTATAGATCAAATGGGGAGGTGGGTTGCAGGATGGGGCCGGTTCTACAGTTGGAGAAGAGGTGGAACAAGTAAACAGTTTTCTGTCTAGGGCGGCCATCACAACGAAGTACATGTCTAAAGCAGGTATGTGTCTGTGTGTGAGATTCCACTCAGTCTCCTGCTCATTCATTCTTATTTGTATACTAACTGAAATGCAGGGCGAACACACATGCTGACCCTCCTGGCTTTGGGCTGGAACAAAAGGAAAGTGGAACAACTGGGCCGCACTTTGAGCCAGAGATATCTAAAGGTCATTTTTTCAACACCCATTTTAATGTGTGTGGTAATGGGGGGAAAACACCAGTACTCTAAAAATGTCAATATGAATGACATTTATTAATGTATTCTTAGATCATAAGGATCCTTAGAGAACAAGTGGAGAGCCTGAATGCGAGCAGAAATGAGCTGGGTGTGGATGACGACACACTGCAGCAATGGGTGGCCGATGTGCAGAAATGGGCTGAAGGTGAGTCTCAATATATTGAGACTCACCTTCACACGAGTGCATTATATATAATGCACTCGTGTATAACAACAGGACTCACCATGGCCTCATTAAAGAACTTAGAATTAAGATCTTTCTGACAGTGTCAACAAACAATGAAAAATAAGCCTTGTAAAAGCACAATTGATGGCAGAGTTGTTGCGTTTGATCAAATTGGATTGGACCTGAGTTGAAGTGATGTCGTACTAGTTGGTTTTATAAACCTGAACACCAACATACTTGTTATCTCATGATAATGCAGCACATGAAGGCTCCAGATGTCTTATAATGAATATCATCAAGTCAGTGATTACAAAGTCCACTGTAGTTTGGTGACTGTTACTCATCCTGTATTCTGATTAATATCCCTCTCACTTAGAAACTGATCAAACTGATGGCAGCCTTGGAGCGTTGCAGGCACGAATAGAGGAGCTTGTCGTCATCATCAGAGTGCGAACACAAAGTCTTTACAGACAAAATGGTGTCACAGTTTCTTTGAAATGGACCGTTTGATGCTCAGTTTGTACAGCTTGTACAGCTACTTTGTAAACAGAATAAAATCAGATCCAGGTTTGTTTAAGCTGGATGTGATTTGTTCTAAAAAACAAATTGATGAGTGTAGATTAAAATGTAAATATATGCATTATGTGTAGGTGTTCCTTTTTTATGATTATTTACAGATAGCAACAAGAGGCGACACAGAATTCGCAAGGTCATCTTAGATGAGAAGAAACACTTGGCGGCTGCTGTTGACGACTACAACAAGCTCGCTGAACCAACAAAGCAAATCGTATCCAGTGATGCCCTCATGCAGACCGACGTTTGGCCCTGGCAGAGCACAAGTGAACGTAAGCTCTTGATTTCTAAATATCCTTTTTAAACAAACTCCCAGTATCTGAGCAGCAGTTGAGTGTTTTGTTCTTGAATCATAATATGCTACTATGTTTTCCCATCTGATGTTGTTAAACTGTAGCTGCTGCTGACCTCCGGACAAAGAGAAAGGTCTTTGAGAAGGTGATGGCTGTGAGGCGCCTGAGAGAGGAGGAGATGATCCTTTGCAGGGAGATGCAGCATCACTGGACAGTGTTGCGAATGCGATCTGTGGTGTTGGGGACAATCTACTCAGACTGTAAGCACATCTTTTATTTATTTATACATTTGGTGATGAATTGATTGAAAATAATAGCAGATGCTAAAGTCTTACTGGATCTTTAACCTATATTTGGGTTGCTAGCTAACACTGCCTTCTCCCTTAAAAAAAGTTTAATTAC
Organism: Neolamprologus multifasciatus; assembly: GCF_963576455.1. Lineage (NCBI taxonomy): Eukaryota > Metazoa > Chordata > Actinopteri > Cichliformes > Cichlidae > Neolamprologus > Neolamprologus multifasciatus. The sequence goes on along the minus strand of NW_028181970.1, from coordinate 72,644 downwards.
ATGATCCTAATTCCTTGTGTTTATGAGGTGAGGTTTTTTTTTGTTTGTTTGTTTGTTTTACTTATATTTAATAGTTTTGTTCTCTTTACAGCCTCCCTTGTTGGCATGTTGGAGGATGCACAGAAAGGACTCCATAGCCTGGTTTAAAAACAACAAAGTGAACTGAAAGCTGAAATGCTCAAAGTAAAGGACGTGTACGAGAAAATCCTCAGCCACCAACCACTCCTGGAAATGGACTTGGAGGAGGAGGAGGACATTCCACACGATGCCGCTGAGAGTGATTTGAACACTTCTGATGAAGACTGATTGTGTCATCATTGATGTTATGTTTGGTAAAATAAAAAGTTAATCACATCTGTTTAATGTGATTTTTATAATGTCTGTTTTAGAAATTGCTTATCAACAGAGATTTTACATGTTGAGAAGGAAAATGTAATTCCCTTGGTGCAGTTGTTTACCCTGAATCATTCTTTCCCATCTAATTTAATGACTAGTGTACATGTTCAGATACAATAACATAATTTAATTCATGGGCTGCTCAAATTATCACAAAATGTAAAAGCACCAGGCAGCACACTCACAAGGAAATGTTTTGTTCGGTGTTTTGTTGAAGAAATCAACAAGTACAACTGAGATGTTTGCTGTAGTGGTGTGTTTGTTAAGAAGCATGCCAGCACACTGGTGAACTGACAGTCCCAGAATGCACCCGAGCCAGTGACTCGCCCCAGAACAAATGACATTAATTATCTTGAAAGACAACCGTGATCAAAGACTAAGTAAAAGAGTAGAAAACAAAAGATAAGGAAAGGTAGTGTGGGGTAGGAAAGAAAGGCCAGAGCTGTGCAAAATGACCTCGAGCAGGCCACAAATATGCACGTCTGTTCAAATGGTCAGATACTGACTCCATGAGGGTGGTATGAGGGCTCGACGTCCACAGGTGGGGGTTGTGCTTACAGCCTGACATCGTGCAGGATGTTTGGCATTTGCCAGAGAACACCAAGATTGGCAACTTTGCCACTGGCGCCCTGTGCTCCTCACAGATGAAAGCAAGTTCACACTAAGTACTTGTGACAGAGTCTGGAGACATATTGGAGAACCTTCTGCCTGAAACATCCTCCAGCATAATGGTTGGGCAGTGGGTCACTAATGGTGTGGGGTGGCATTTCTTTGGGGGACCGCACAGCCCTCCATGTGCTCGGCAGAGGTAGCCTGACTGCCAATAGGTGCTGAAATTAGATCCTCAGACCCCTTGTGAGACTATATGCTGGTGCGGGTGGCCCCGGGTTCCTCCTAATGCAAGACAACGCTGGAGTGTGTCAACAGTTCCTGCAAGACGAATACATTGATGCTGTGGACTGGCCCGCCCATTTCCCAGACCTGAATCCATTTGAGGACATCTGGGACATCATGTCTCACTCCATCCACCAACTGCACCACAGACTGTCCAGGAGTTGGCAGATGCTTTAGTCCTGGAGTCTGGGAGGAGATCCATCAGGAGAACATCTGCCACTTCATCAGGAGCATGCCCAGGTGTTGTAGTGAGGTCATACAGGCATGTGAAGGCCACACAGACTACAGAGCCTCATTTTGACGTGTTTTAAGGACATTACATCAAACCAGATGAATGATTCTGTTTTGGATTAAGAGGGTTGGTTTAAATGCACACCTTGTATTGGTGCACGAGGGTGGGGCGTGACTCGTGGGCGTGTTAGGTGATAAATGTGGTTGCACTCACCTGTTCACCGCACCTGATGAGCAGAAAGGTAGGGTGAGCATGAGGGGAAACCTTTTGACCCCAGCTTGAGTCATCTTGATGCATTTTTGGCTGTAACTTAATGTATGTTTTATGCACTACTTGATGCCATAGGCCGATGTTGTAGTTTGGTGTAGTAATTGGTGTAATTCTTTGTGAGTTGCAGTCATTGTGTTTGTGCAGTCTGTGCATTTGTTTCATAGTTTGATGTGCAGATTTGTATAGTGGACAGTAACATGTGGAATTAAAGGAGCAAATAGTGCAGAAGTCCATCTCATGTGTTTATTGTTGTCGTCATCAGTGTCCTCATGTTTAGCCTGCTGCGGCCATTTGCTGGAGGAGCCACAACAACTTGTCAACAGAAGAGTTTGTAGGTTTTATTGGATTATTTATATATAGTTTTATTGGTGAGAGTTTTATGGTTCGCTGTTGCCTTTTAGAGTAAGCCTGTGGCTTCACACAGCTGGTTTCAATCAGGAGTCTTACTCCCCTGTTAGGTTTCAGCAGTTTCACCTGCATTAGGCGTTGTACTGATTTGCTTTCTAGTTATTGTGCATCAGGCGGCTGAAGCCATTGGCTTGGGAGTACCGCCGCAGTTTGTGTTTAAGACAGTTTGTCTTCCTCACAGCTGACGGTATGGAGGTACATAAATACCCATCGCCAGTATGTACGAAAGACTAGGCTGAGTTAGTTAGGTTTAACAGGCAGATTAGTGGGGGATGTTACCCATGTTAATTGTGTGTGTCCAAGGTTTATTGAAAGGAACGTCATTAATTTGACGTGTTGGAATGAAGCTCTGAGGCATAGGTGCAGTTCAGCGTTTGGATTTTTGTCATGTTTGAGTTATGAGTTATGTGAGTTTTGCAAACAACAAAGTTTTTTTGCAGCTGTTTACCTAAAAATGCAGCTAAGGTGTTTTTAAAATAAACATTTCAAACTATTTACAGAACAATCAGCTGTTCTGCATCAAATCTGATGCCACACAAATTATTTGTGCCACTGCAAAAAATAATTTCTGTCCACTATGAGATGAAGGAGAACAACAGCCTGATACCTGCAGGCCTGACAACAGCAGATGTATCACTCCACATCAGCCGCTTTGCTCGCTAAAACACCGGTGTCGGCACATAAGGACGCTGTCATAGCCTGTCAACCACGTTGATTAGCTGCATATATACGAATGTGAATCACATCATTGGCTGCACTGTGGGATAAGGTGGCATCGTTCTAATCCCATACGGGAGCAGCCAGTCACTTACTGACTATTAACTACTCGACTTCAATCAAGACGCAACCTCTCGCACTTTCTCTCTCTCAAACACACACACACACACACACACACACACTCTCTCTCTCTTTATAACGGCCATCTTCAAGATAAAAAAATAGAGTTCCAATAACTAGTGAAAAATGTAGAAAAACTCTCCAAAACTTCAATTCAATTCAATTCAATTTTATTTATATAGCGCCAAATCACAACAAAAGTCGCCTCAAGGCGCTTCATAGATACAGAGAAAAACCCAACAATCATATGACCCCCTATGAGCAAGCACTTTGGCGACAGTGGGAAGGAAAAACTCCCTTTTAACAGGAAGAAACCTCCGGCAGAACCAGGCTCAGGGAGGGGCGGCCATCTGCTGCGACCGGTTGGGGTGAGAGAAGGAAGACAGCATAAAAGACATGCTGTGGAAGAGAGACAGAGGTTAATAACAGATATGATTCAACACAGAGAGGTCTGTTAATACATAGTGAGCGAGAAAGGTGACTGGAAAGTCAGCCCCGGCAGCCTACATCTATTGCAGCATAACTAAGGGAGGATTCAGGGTCACCTGGTCCAGCCCTAACTATATGCTTTAGCAAAAAGGAAAGTTTTAAGCCTAATCTTAAAAGTAGAGATAGTGTCTGTCTCCCGAATCCAAACTGGAAGCTGGTTCCACAGAAGAGGGGCCTGAAAACTGAAGGCTCTCCCTCCCATTCTACTTTTAAATACTCTAGGAACAACAAGTAGGCCTGCAGAGCGGGAGCGAAGTGCTCTAATAGGGTGATATGGTACTACAAGGTCATTAAGATAAGATGGGGCCTGATTATTTAAGACCTTGTATGTGAGGAGCAGGATTTTGAATTCAATTCTGGATTTAACAGGAAGCCAATGAAGGGAAGCCAAAACAGGAGAAATATGCTCTCTCTTTCTAGTCCCTGTCAGTACTCTTGCTGCAGCATTTTGGATTAACTGAAGGCTTTTCAGTGAGTTTTTTGGACATCCTGATAATAATGAATTGCAGTAGTCCAGCCTGGAAGTAATAAATGCATGAACTAGTTTTTCAGCATCACTCTGAGACAGGATATTTCTAATTTTAGAGATGTTGCGCAAATGGAAGAACGCAGTCTTACATATTTGTTTAATATGTGCGTTGAAGGACATATCCTGGTCAAAAATGACTCCTGGGTTCCTCACAGTGTTACTGGAGGCCAAGGTAATGCCATCCAGAGTAAGAATCTGGTTAGATACCATATTTCTAAGCTTTTCAGCGCTGAGTACAATGACCTCAGTTTTATCTGAGTTAAGAAGCAGAAAGTTAGTGGCCATCCAAGTCTCTCCATTTACATGCACAAATTGGAGTCTATTAGATAGATATGATACAAACCACTGCAGTGCAATACCTGTAATACCTACAGTATGTTCTAATCGCTCTAATAGGATATTATGGTCAACAGTATCGAATGCTGCACTAAGGTCAAGAAGGACAAGCACAGAGATGAGTCCACTGTCAGAGGCCATAAGAAGATCATTTGTAACCTTCACTAAAGCTGTTTCTGTGCTGTGATGAACTCTGAAACCTGACTGAAACTCTTCAAATAAACCATTCCTCTGCAGATGATCTGTTAGCTGTTTGACAACTACTCTTTCAAGGATTTTTGATATGAAAGGAAGGTTGGAGATTGGACTATAATTAGCTAAGACTGCTGGGTCTAGAGATGGCTATTTGAGTAAAGGTTTAACTGCAGCCACCTTGAAGGCCTGTGGTACATAGCCAATTATTAGAGATAGGTTGATCATATATAAGATCGAAGAATAATCAATGGCAGGACTTCTTTGAGCAGTTATGTAGGAATGGGGTCTAAAAGACAAGTTGATGGTTTGGAGGAAGTAATTATTGAAGTTAACTCAGAAAGATCGATTGGAGAAAAAGAGTCTAACTTAACATCAATGGTACTAAGAGTAGCTGTAGATAATATTACATCTGTGGGATGATTATTGGTAATTTTTTCTCTAATGATAAAAATTTTATTTGTGAAGAAGTTCATGAAGTCATCACTAGTTAATGTTAAAGGGATGGTTGGCTCAAAAGAGCTCTGACTTTTTGTCAGCCTGGCTACAGTGCTGAAGAGAAACCTGGGGTTGTTCTTATTTTCATCAATCAGTGATGAGTAGTAAACTGTTCTGGCTTTGCGGAGGGCTTTCTTATAAAGCAACAAACTATTTCTCCAGGCTAAATGATGATCCTCTAAATTTTTGACACGCCATTTCCTCTCCAGATTACGAGTCATCTGCTTTAGGGTACGTGGTTGAGAATTATACCACGGGGTCAGGTACTTCTGATTAGAGACCTTAGTTTTCACTGGAGCTACAGTATCCAGAGTCGTACGTAGTGAGGAGGTGAAATTATTAATAAGATAATCGACCTCTGTTGGGGTAGCGTTCAGATAGCTGCTCTGCTCTGTGTTGGTACAGGGCATTGACGATGATAACAGTGGCTGGATTATATTCTTAAACTTAGTTACAGCGCTTTCAGAAAGACATCTACTTTGATAAAGTCCACTCTCCACTGCTGCGTAATCAATTATTGTAAATGTAAATGTTATCAAGAAATGATCAGACAGGAGAGGGTTTTCAGGAAACACTGTTAAATGTTCAGTTTCTATGCCATATGTTAAAACAAGATCTAGAGTGTGATTAAAGTGGTGGGTGGGTTCTTTTACATTTTGAGAGAAACCAATTGAATCTAACAACAGATTAAATGCCATGTTGAGGCTGTCATTTTTAGCATCAACATGGATGTTAAAATCACCCACAATAATTATTTTATCTGAGCTCAGAACTAAATTAGATATAAAGTCTGAGAAATCAGACAGAAACTCTGTGTAAGGCCCAGGTGGACGATAGATGATAACAAGTAAGACTGGTTTCTGAGTTTCACAGCTGGGGTGGACAATGTTAAGCATCAGGCTTTCAAATGAATTAAAAGTCTGTCTTGGTCTTTCATTAATTAATAGACTGGTGTGAAAAATTGCTGCCACACCGCCCCCTCGACCTGTGCTTCGAGATTTCTGGTAGTTAGAATGACTCGGGGGTGTTGATTTATTTAAACTAACATAATCATCCTGCTGCAACCAGGTTTCTGTAAGGCAGAGTAAATCAATTTGTTGATCAATTATTAAGTCATGTACTAACAGAGACTTGCAGGAGAGAGACCTAATATTTAATAATCCACATTTCACTGTTTTACTCTTTGGTTCAGATGTGGATACTGTATTGTTCTTTCTTTGTAAATGTTTACGTTGTTTGTCGCTGTTAGTTTGTTTTTTGTCTTTTTGGAAGCAGACACAGTCTCTATGGAGATGGGTTTTTGGGGGGGTAGCAGGAGGAGAGAAGCTGCAGAGAGGTGTGTAAGACTGCAACTCTGCTTCCTGGTCCCAACTCTGGATAGTCATATTTTGAGGGGTTTAATAAATTTGTCCATATTTCTAGAAATGAGAGCTGCTCCATCCAAAGTGGGATGGATGCCATCTCTCCTAACAAGACCAGGTTTCCTCCAGAAGGTTTGCCAATTATCTATGAAGCCCACATCATTTCTGGGACACCACTCAGACAGCCAGCAATTTAAGGAGAACATGCGGCTAAACATGTCACTCCTGGTCTGATTGGGGAGGGGACCAGAGAAAACTACAGAGTCCGACATTGTTTTGGCAAAGTTGCACACCGATTCAATATTGATTTTAGTGACCTCCGATTGGCGTAACCGGGTGTCATTACTGCCGACGTGAATTATGATTTTACTGAATTTACGTTTACCCTTAGCCAGCAGTTTTAAATTTCCTTCAATGTCGCCTGCTCTGGCCCCTGGAAGACAATTGACTATGGTTGCCGGTGTCTCTAGCTTCACATGTCTGAGAACAGAATCACCAATTACCAGAGTTTGACCCCCAGCGGGTGTGTCACCGAGTGGGGAAAAATGGTTAGACAAATGAACGGGTTGGTGGTGTACCTGGGGCTTCTGTTTAGGACTATGCTTCCTCCTCACCGTTACCCAGCCGCCCTCTTTCCGCAGCTGCTTGGGATCTGCCGGGGAAAAGCTAGCGGGGCCTACGCTATCTTCGGCTGCACCAGCTACAGGGGGCTGGCTAGCTAAGGGTGAGTGAAGGGTGCGAAGCCGAGTCTCCAGTTCAGTAATCCTGGCCTCCAGAGCTGCAAATATGCTACATTTGTTACAGATATCACTACTGCTAAAGGAGGCCGAGGAGTAACTAAACATCTGACACAATGAGCAAGAAAGTGCAGGAGGGACAGGTGAAGTAGCCATGGTGCTAACGAGTCGGCTATGAGCTAAGCTAGCGAAACAGTACAGAGACAGTGAGTGAATACTTTGGCTATAAATTAGGTAGTGAGTACACAGAAAGTGTGCTTCGGATGAAGCACGTGAAGATTATACTATGAAAAAAGAATGTATTTAAAAGTTGTTAATTAAACTGCTAAGCAAATAAGCTACTCAGAAACACCACTGTGTTTGAGCAGGAACAGGAAGTGATACTCTACCACAGAGCGAGCGAACACCAAGTGACAGCGCCACCGACAGGAGACAGTCAGATCAGGATCCCTCATCCCTGGTCTGTCATCTGGATTAATATTAAATCCTAATAACTGTGAACTCTTTGCCATAAATGATAAACTAGAAAAAGTTTTCTGTAACATTCCTGTTAAATCAGAAATAAGATATTTGGAAATTCATCTCACAAAGGACCAAAAAGTAAATCGGTCGTTGAACGTGGAGAAGAAACTAAAAGAATTCAAGACCAAACTGAACTCTGGGCTTTTGTCACAGTTCTGGGTCATTTTGAACCAGCATTTTCAGTTGTTATATTACTTTGTTTTATGGTTTGTATCCCAATGCTTTTGTTATGCTTTGTTTATTGGTATTCTATGTTTCTGTTATTCTCAGTGAGGGATTAGTTCTTAGGTTGTGTCTCGTGTTTAGTATAGGTTCAGTGTCAAGTCTGCGTCTGTTTCTTGTTTCCTGTTTTATTGTGAAGGGTTGTCTCATGTCAGTGTGTGTAGCTTTGCCCCCGTGTCTCGTTAGCCCAAACCCTCCCAGCTGTGTCTCCCTCCTGTTTCTCTTTCCCTGATTACTTCCCTGTGTATATAGGCCCTGTGCTCTCTGTCGCGTCGTCCCCTCAACTTGCTGTGTGTTTGTTATGTCCGGTCCTCAGCGTCTTGTTTTTGCATTGCTTTTTGTGAGTTTTGTTTTATGAGGAGTTTGTACAGCAATAAAGCTGGGTTTTCAGTTTAAATCTCGTCTCAAAGAGTCCTGCATTTTGGATCCACCACTTCTGCCTGCCTGCACACAGCACAACATGACAGCTTTAGAGCAATTTATCAATTTAGGGAGAATTTATCTAACAGAAATGGAAAGTTTGCCAATATGTATCAATCCAACGCACACTAATGTCATTCCAGATAAATGAACAAAAGCTATTAATCAAATAAACTTTAATTTTATCTGGAGAAATAAAACTGGTTGAGATCCTGGATTAAAGAGGGAATGGGAAGGGAAGAGGAGTACAGAGGACTGATTGGTCGGTTCGTGAGGTGGTGTGAGGAGAATCACCTGAAACTGAATGTGGTCAAAACAAAGGTGCTGGTGGTGGACTTTGGCAGAAACAGATCCCTCCTCTGTCTGCACTGGTGGGAATTATGTTGAAATAGTCACATCCTTAAAGTATCTGGGAGTTCATGTGGATCACAAGGTGGAGTGGTCTGCTAACATGGACGCTGCCTACAAAAAGGGTCTGAGCCAGCTTTACTTTCTACAAAGGCTCAGATGGTAAATGGAACACCTGGAGGAGGTGATCTGTGACACACTGCTGTCAATCATGGACAATGACTCTCACCCTCCATGATACACTGGACAATCTGCACAGCAGTTTCAGCAACAGGTTCCTTCAACCCTGCTGTCTGAGGGAACGTTACAGGAGATCGTTCCTTCTGCTGCCTTCAGACTCTTCAATTCATCCACTTGGGTCAGATCCACACATGTGGAACAGAAATAATCACACCTCAATGCAGCCTGTCATTTTGTACACCACAATATATTTGCACACATACTTATCCTTTTATACTGGTATGTATATTTATACCTATATTTCTCTATTTATCTGAATATTTATCCATCATAACTCTGTTTCTACACTCACTTTATATGAGTGCTTGTTGTTTCTTGTATATTTGCTGCTATGACAACTCAGTTTCCCTCCTGGATTAATAAAGTTTCTCTGATTCTGAAATACAGTGAGCCATTATATTTGTAGTTTCTAACTAACAATATAAAGGCTCAGCAACTGATAGTGCCACAGCACGTCCCACTGGCAGCTGGAGGAACTTTTAAACAAAGGACTTTGTAATTGAAGCTTTATTTATACAGGTCGGCTCATTGAGACTCAATGTCTCATTTACAAGAGAGACCTGTTCCAGACAAACATATTAAAATTACAACAATAAAAGAAAAGTTTGTGTAATGTATTCAGTAATATTAAAAACGAGAACAAGTTCCCAGAGATGGTTTCACAAAAACATGTGTACGTCTTTTGAAGTCTGCAAGTGAAATCAACTGAGAGCCTTAAATCCTTCGGTTATGTTTTCCATGAAGACGGAGCAGAAAAGGAGAACGCCTTCTTCCCAAGCTCTGCATGAACTGATGGAACAGTGAATGTAATGATGTCCTGAGACTGCAGGCTATGACTAAACTGTTTGCCTAACATGTACTCTGATAAATAGGAGGCAGTAAACCAGAAACAGATTTATAGATAAAATGATACTAATGGTCCATCCTGTGTAAGACCAATGAGGACCAGTTAATCAGAGAACACAGAGTACAGTGGTGTGTTAAAAGTTTACAGACAGTTATAAATCTTAATGCCCCATGATGGACAAAATCCAACAGATGAAGAGAGCGAGCAGAGTCATTCATATAAATCATGTCACTGTAATCCAGGGCAGGTAAAAAAAAAAAGGTGGCAGCAACAAGCTTTTTCCTGTGAAACATGATCTGTTCCTGGAAGAGAAGCCCAACTTCAGCCTCAGTGTCTTTATTAGATGTTCAATGTGTGGCTTATAGGAACGACTGCAATCAATCACAATACCGAGGTATGTGTACGAGGCCACAGTTTCAATAGAAATACTTTGAGCAGATACAGGAGAAGGAAATAAAGTCTCTACAGTCTCTGTAGAAGGACAGAGCAGCAGCAGAGCTGTCCAGATACACTGATGATCCTCTGTCAGATCCAGAGGGACACACAGGGATGATGCTGGACTCTACATTGTGTCTGACAGTGGAGCTGTTCTCAGAGCAGTTCACTCTGCAGCACTGACAGTCATCTGCACTTCTTCTTATTCCTCTGTCAGTCACTGCTGGATGAAGCTCTCCTTTCCGCCTCCCAGTAACATGGCCCAGTCAGAGCGTCTCTACACACAAGCTGCTGCTGCTTCAACATCTCTGGCTCATCAGGACACAGCTCCTCCTCTCTCAGCACACACACCGTCCTGTTTACCATCAGCACCTCCTGCAGAGAGAAAAAGGAAGAGCAGAGGAGATAAACTAGTGTTTCCAGAGACTCTTCATCAGCTGTCAGTCAGTGATGCAGCACATCCAGTATAAAGAGCAGCAGGGACTTCAGTGCTGGGACTGTACTAGGACTCATTGTTGCTTCACTTTTTCTAATCTTTGGATTTTTATTGAAGTTGATGACGATGTTTTTCACTCCTAGTTTGAGTTGGACTTTCATTCATTAGAAGAACCTTGGTGTGTCCACTCTGAGCTCTGTAGGAAGCCCAACAACAAGCCCAACAATCCAGATGGACGGTTCCAGCTGTTAACAGGAGGAATTCCATCCAAACATCTGCTCTCACTAAATTCTTCCTCACCTACAGACTGTGTTCTTCGCTGCTTTAAACTTGGAAATGAATGCAGTCATTGGTCTGCGTGCTGCTTTGTTCAGAGGGCTGATTGGCTGTTGACCGTGTTTGATCAGAGCGTGTCAGCTGTCACTATGGTGACCATATACTTCAGAAACAGGAAGTGTTTGTGTCCAATCCTGAAGCCTGTCACCATTCTCCTCTCACAGCTTCACTGAGAAGCTGCAGCTTTACAGGAAACACTGGATCTTTGTTTCATGCTGTGTTTAGTACAATACTGCTGACAGCACCACCCACTCACTCGATCACTCTACTTACACCAGAGTCTCCAGTCTGTAGTCTGGACTCTGCTGAAGATCAGACAGCTGCTTCACATCTGGATCCTTCAGCTTGTTGTATCTCAGCTCCAGCTCTCTCAAATGGGAGGGGTTGGACTTCAGTGCTGCTGCCAGATAATCACAGCTGATTTTTGATAAACCACAGCCCCTCAATCTGTATATAGAATTAAAAATGTACGTTTATTAGACAAAGTGTGATCTTGAAATCATTCAGTGTTTCATCATCTGTTCAGAGCTGAAGAAGGTTCAGAATGTAGAAGTTTAGAAAATGGAAACTCCAAACAGCTGAAGCCAACAGGAAGCAGCTTCAAACAGGAAACTGTGCAGAGTTTCAGACTATATGTCCTGATGCAGCCAGTTTGATTTTGGGGATTTGAATCTCTGTTCTGTGACTAAGTCCTTGAATCATTTCTTCCAGTTGGTCCAACAAGACAGACTAAGTATTGGACATGTGTTGTGGCTCCATTAGGGGAGCTTCTAAATGTGATGTGATGGCCCCTCTGGGTCTGTCAGGTCACAGGACTGAAGAGAGCTCAAACTGGGCACACAGTTGTTCCAGTCTGGACTAAAGACTGTATACTGGGACTCAGGGACTGCTTGGACTGCACCCAATGGGACTTTTTAAAGGCTCATGTTTTCACGTAGATCATAAATTTCTACTTACATTTCTTTCTGGGGAAAATGGGGATTACTTTGGAAACAGGAAGTATTTTCCCCAATAAGCAGCCCTGGATTAGTAAATCACTCCAACATGTTCTCAGGTAGAAGAAGCTGTCTTGTTATGAGGGAGAGAAGAAAAAGGTTGAGGCACAGAAACTTGTTGAAAGAGAGATAAAGTAGCTAAAATCAGGTGTAAAAGTAAAGCAGAGGATGAGCTGAATAAAGGACACTCAAGGCTGGCTTGGAAAGGAATGAAGTCCATGGTGGGGACGCAGAACAAGGAGCAAAGATGAATGTGATGCTGAATCAGCAGAAGACTTGGACTCATTTGATTCCAGCTTTGATATCATTGATTTCAATGAATAGCTTTGTGATTGTAGCAAAGGGCTGGTAGCTCTGAGAGTCCCACTGATGAGGTGTTTGTGCGAGAAAACTCTTATGGGGACCAAAGAGAGAAAAAGCCCTGGCCCTGATGCTGTGGGAGGGAAACGATTGAAGTGTGCTGTGAGGAACTGACTGGGAGATTTTCACACATTTTCCAGTCTTCCTTGGAACAACAGGAAGTTCCCAGCATATGGAAACAAAGGTTAAGTGTCCTATGGCACTCAGTGATGATAGTGCTGTGGCCCCACCACCTCCACCTCTTTGTAAAGGAACTAACTGTAATCTGAAGCTTCAAATGGAAATAAGACTTCCTCCACTAGGTGGCAGTGTCTGATGAGAAAGTGTTAGTGGAGCTGGCCTGGAGTCAGAAACAGGAAGATGCAGGATTTGGACTGAAATGGGGAAAAGTGGTTAGCACTAGTGCCTTAAAGCAAGAAGGTTGTAGGTTGAAGCTTGTTGGCCTTTCTGTGGAGGTTGGATGTTCTCCCACAGTCCAATGAAATGCTGCCTAGGTTCATTGGTGCTTCTAAATTGGCTGTAGGTGTGGATGTGAGAGAGTGCTTCTCTGTCTCTCTCTGTTTGCCCTGTGATGGACTGCTCACCTGTGCAGGTGGACCACGCCTCTTGCCCTATGACAGCTAGGGCACAGGCTGCAGCCCTGTGGGCCTAAGCTGAATAAACAGTTAGCAAAAATGATTCATAGATGGCTTGAAATCCCCCAGTTAGCAGTTTGGTAGGTAGCTATGACATGCTAATCCCATCCAGCAGCTGTATTCTACCTGTAAGCTGAGCCAAAGCACTTTTTCATATACAAATTACAACCTTTAATAGAAACCTATTGGTCAGCATCTTATTAGCCTGCTGTTAGCTTCATTCCACAGAAAACTGAGACAAACTAACAGAGTTGATAAAGAATAAAAAGAAATGTGCTGATTTAAAGCCGTTGAAGTGCTTCAGATGATCTCTGTCCACTTCTGTCCACTCATTCATTCATGTAAGCTTTCTAATGCAGCTTTGATCTTCACAGTCTGCTTTATTAAACTCATTCTAACCCTGAATGTCAGAGTGTTCGTCCTTCTCTTTCCCATCATTCATGCTGGCAGTGGAGGAGATTTGGATGTTGGACTGTGTTTTGAATGATGTGTGTATGATTGTGTTGGACTGCTGTCTGTAAAGCAAACGCACATTTTGCTTTGGATTTCAGTGTCAGACAGACTTTAAGGTGGAATGAAGAGTTTGAGAGTTTCACAGTGAATTATCCAGTGGAAAATTTTTCTTCTTCTTTGAAGGTTTGAAATGTGAACATTGTTCTGCTGCAGTCAATGGACTAAACCAGAGAAGAAGAAAACAGACTTTACCATGAAGATCCTCAGTGTGGATCAGTATAATATCAGCCTGATGTCTGCAGTTTAGTCTCAGCACAACTTTCACATCATATTCATCTCAGCACAACTAAAACATGCTGACTGACCTCAGAGTTTCAAGTTCACATCCTGGACTCTCCAGAAAACCACACAGATGCTTCACTCCTGAATCCTGCAGCTTGTTGTTACTCAGGTCCAGCTCTCTGAGATGGGAGGGGTTGGACTTCAGTGCTGCTGCCAGATAATCACAGCTGATCTCTGACAAACCACAGACACTCAATCTGTATAAAGAATGAAAGATGTAAGTTTATTAGACAAAGTGTGAGCTTGAAATCATTCAGTGTTTCATCATCTGTTCAGAGCTGAAGAAGGTTCAGAATGTAGAAGTTTAGAAAATGGAAACTCCAAACAGCTGAAGCCAACAGGAGGCAGCTTCAAACAAACACAACAAGAGAAAAAACTCTGAATGTTTCACATTAAAGTCATACATTTCTCATAAAAACAGGACAAAGACTTGAAAAAGTCGTGTTTTTCCTTCCAGGAACCACAAGGCTTCACTTTTAAAGGTGAAGTGTGAAAGAAATGGACACATTTAAATTCAACACCTTTTTCCAGTCACATTATTAAAGCAGACAAACTACAAGCTCATTTTCATTCCGACAAGTCATCTTCTGACCTGGACACTGGTCTCTATGTGCAGCTGGCTGTGAGACCAGTGCTCAGGGACCGTCTACAAAGTGCATGTATAGGAATTTCTTTCACTCATGTATTAATCACATTATTTTTGTGTAATGCCTTGGTGCCACTGGATTTTAACATGTCTGACACTCATACTTAAGACAAATGGTAGGGGGTGTAGTAAGGATGTTGGGGGAAACAGGAACTCCACAGGACCAGTCTTTTGTCTCTTCGAGGACTCTGGGAAGTAGCAAGGGAGTGTGAACCTTAAGGTGTGAAACAGCTGTGTACTGCCTTTGTTCATGGAGAAGGTATTTAACTGAGAGCCATGCTAGGCTCAGTGAGACTCTGCTGACCCTGCCCCATGGTCATGCAGGGGCTCCATGAAGCTTGGTTGTATGTTGTCGTTGTGTGCTTTGATTAAAGAATGGTAGCTACCGCTCACCGCTCGTGTGCAGGCTTTATTTAAGCGGAAAACTTCCACAACAAAATGGCGACGAGGATGGGATGGTCTGTGTGGTCGCTGAACAACGGTTCCGTGGATGGGCTGATCACCCCTGAGGAAAAAGCTGCCTTTGTCCTACCAGCTGTTGAAGCAAAGGAAATGGAGGAGTCATGGAGCCGTGTGTTTCAGTCACCTCCGAGACCATTTTGAGGGGACTCTAGCAGATGGGTGAGTTGTAGCCAGTCATGGAGAGTTTTTTTGTCTGGCCGAGGGGGGGAACGCTGGCTGACTCTGGAGTTCGTGTCTCCGGAGGAAAATCCTGGCGGTTTGAGGTCCCAGGCTTGTGTTGGGTACGGTCCAGCACAAGGACACTGGCTCGAGTGCGCTGTTGGGTAGAAGCCGGCCCAGACCTGTGTTCGGTCCAAGTACGTCACAGGGACAGCGATTCAGGTACACTGTCGGAGTCCATTTCTGCGTACTACAGTGCGCAGAGTTGCGGTGTTTGTTCCTTGGTCCGTAGAAGGCAAGGAACCTCATGGGGGACGCCTCGTGTAGTAATGGGAAGCTGGATCCAGTAAAGCGGTAGGCCTTCCACCAGGTGGCCAGAGACAAAACTCAATACATGACTGTATCGTAAGAATTGAGTAAATGTGTGGTGTGTAAGATTGCAGAGAATGGTTTTGCGGGAAAAGTTGATGTGTGTGTAAAAACAGTGAGAAATGGGGTTACAAAATGTTGAAAATGGGGAACAAACAAAAACAAGAAAAAAAAAGAGAGAGGAGTGTAGAAATGTGTGTAAAAGTTGTTTCCAGCTAGCGGGAGAGGGTGGTTCTGCAGGCCACCAGCTCCCCTAGGGTGGACACACACAAAATTAGCAGAATTGTTGATGAAAATAAGCAATAAAATTAGGGCAAGGGTTTTGTGTTTAATGATCAAAATGTCTCAGTGTGTCACTTGCAGGTGAAGAGCAGACCCGGATCAATTTTCCACGTGCAGCAGTCGGAAGAAAATTATAGGTTAACATGATTAGAAACACTCAAGCCAAGTTTTGGCTGAATTGTTTTACAGCTTAACTTCCATGTGTTTGTCACCCTGATAACACAAGCTCCGAGAATCTCTCCCTGAAAACAAGAAATGCAGTTCCAGAACAACGAGATGGATCTCAAGAGCTCACAGCAGCATCCTGAGCAGTGAAGAAAAGGTCCAGCAGCAACAGCTGTGCAAGACAGTGACAGCAAGGAGAAAAATGGCATCATCATGACTGGATGGATGGATGTGCATTTCCAACGAGCTGCACCTTCACTGTGTGTGAATGGACCTTTGAAAACACTGCTTGAATTGGACATTTGCCACTTTCGGCACAAAAATGGCAAGATGAGAGTGTTAAAGACACAGGACAAAGCTGAAAGACAACTGACTCTCACTGGACTGCTGCAAGGGGTAGAGTTGAGATGAGACCACAGTCGAAGGAGCAAGGGAAAACATGGAGGAAGGTTGTTGTAGTGTGGGAATGAAATTTGGGTTTAGGAAACTGTGAAGAAAAAAACGACTGCCTTGCGTGGAGAATTGAAAAGTGTCTGGAGCACCGCAAAGAGGAGAGGTACACAAAAATTACACAAACAAAAAATGCATTAATCCTACTAACATATACACACATGCAATGAAGCTCATAAAGACCAAACAGTATTTTAAGCATGCATTTCTGTTACCATCATCTTGTCCGGTTCACTTAGTAGGTTAAGAAGTGATACATAGACTAGTGAACTAGTATTATTTTTGGGGAAGGATGATTGAATCATTGCAGGGGTGAGCAGAATGGTGCAGGAGGGTCAGATGAGTGGAGAATAATAGATTATTGAGTTTCTTGTTTCTGATTCGTGGGGGAGGTCTTATCATGACACACATCTGGGTACATGGGGGAAAACAAAAACTGATTATCTAATAGAATATTGCTGTTGTGTGAGGTGTGTGACTGGTGGATGAAAGTTTTGGGCATTTTCTTTTGGTACCACTTTGAACCTGCCAATTAGTCTTATTTTTTCATCATTCTAAAAGAGTATGCTTAGAAAACTTCTAAAAGAGGCCTTCATATTTTTTATTTTTAGCGGTGCACTGAAATTTTTTTGTTTGGCAATTTTCTCTTTTTCAAGCAGGCCCGCAAGATCGGAATCGAAAGCGCTACACAACATGTTGAAGTGAGCTTCTCCAAAATTAAAATGGGCTTGGGAGAAAGCCAGTTATTTGAGACAATCAGAAAACAAGTCCCTGGCAAAAAGGATTCAGCGAGGTAATCCAGTCTAAATTCTTTTTTTCATTTTGTGAAATGACGTCATTGCTGGCAGTAGAAACGTATTGCGTCACGAGAGGTTCTACTGTCAGCAAATAAAAAATGGGGAACTGACTCTTGACTGACTGGACACCAGTATGCAAGATTGCACCTCCACCTAGACAGTGACAAAAGGGTGTATGTATGTATGTTTCTTTTTACAGGAGCAGAAAGGTGACAGCAATATCCTTGGTTGCATGGGCTTTTGGGCCGTGCTGACTTAACCTTTTAATTACCACTTTCTGTGTCTTTGTGAATTTACCAGCGGTGTGTTATTCATGACCTTGTATTGTTTACAGTGCAGAGGTCACTGTGAGAAAGTGTGCATACAGATGCGCTGCGCTAATATCTACATCACTTGTTCCACAGCAGAGGGCATAATCATAGGATCTAATCACATGATTTACAGCAGGACACACCACTGGCTAATGTTTTTTCTTACGACAGGGCCTGAAGTGAAGCTACTTCAGGGGAGAAGCCCTGAGAATTTTTAAGAGACAATGCACAACTTCATTGTGCATGTCTAATTGTGATAAGCTGACATAGGGCAAAAGAGGGTTTTCCGGGGAAGTTTTCATTTTTTAAATTGCAGGAACCATGACATGAGGGATATGGAAGGATTGACTGAGGCGCAGATGCAGACCATGACTGGGAGAGAACGCTTCAACAGGACCCGAGAGAAGCAGGAACCATCTGCAGGACAACTGACAAACGACAGTGGGCTGCACCACTGGGCTTCCAAAGGATTGTCATGAGGAGATTTTGAACAGCAAAATCTTAAAATAAAATGAAAGAGATTTCGACATTGACATTGAGGAAGACAACTAAGGTGTACGACGTGCTCTGCCTTAACCCTTTAAGACCTACCATAGAACCAAGTCAGCCAGAGCTTATATTATATTTTTACATGCTGTGGAGCCATTTTTGGGAGCATTTCAAGTTGCTATACATCAATACAACCATTACAGTCTAAATTTTAATAATATGTCTGCATTAAGTGCATAGTAATTATATAAATTGTAAAAAAGTGCAATACACTACAAAAAAATTGAAAATCGTTTTTGTTTTTCAACATATATGTCTAGTTAGAGAAATTTAAGAGGCTTATCCCTCAAAACTGTAAATACAAAAAAGTTGCACAAAATAGTTTCCCACCACAGGAAATTTATTTTGAGTGTCTTCATAGTTTTATTTTTGAAATACACCAATTTTTATATACTGCAGGAAAAACGAAAATAAATATTATAGTGCAAATTTGCAAAAAAGCAGCATATGCATCAAAATAAACTATTTCCAGCAGTGCAATATGAATCCTAAGCATCCCAGAAACCACACAGAAAGTCATAAAGTCAAAGATAACTTTTAAAAACACCAGTATAGGCTCATGAGGCTATATGGTAAAAAACTACATTTCCACAAAATTATGTCACTTTCGGTTTCAGGCAGGTCATGGCGGACATGCGATAGTTCGCGCTGATGGACGTAGGAAGTGTTATGAACAGCTGATCGGATCGGCAAAGCGTGTTTCTGGAATATTATGTTTTTGTTGCTGCAAGTGCTTGTTATGCAGTTTTTGCAAAGCTGTATGTGGAAGGAAACTGTGACCGAAGACAAGCTGATGGCATAAGATGTAAGTACAACTCCTCCGGTTTCATATGCAAAAAAAATTATTGCGCTAGCTTACGTGGTTGCAGAGCTACCGGGATTTAAAAATAGTTATGCAAAACAGAGCGTGCCCGCTCCGATCGGTTTTAAAGGGTTAAATCTACAGCCGCGTTGGAACAGAAATCGAGGGATGGAGAGAGCGTGCCAAGCTCCAAAAGTGACAGCGCAAGGAAGATCAGCGTTGGAATTATGACTCTGTAAATGGCACAGACACCAGGAGCCATGACCATGACTGAGAATGACCACCTAATGCTGTTTCACTTTGCCATGCAAAGTACTTTGACACTCTGGAGAAGACCTTTCTTCTGTATCATTGTTGTTGCCATTTGCATGTGAGAGCTTAGGTTGTGGGGAAGATTAAAGATGAACAAAGGGTGGGAGAACAGTGAAGTGAGGATACACAGTGTGAAACTCCTTTAAGTGTACAAAAATGTTGATGTGATATACAGAATGTCAGGAAAGAAATTCTGGTTTTAATGTGATTCTTGATTTAAGAATCAAAGGGTGGGATTGTATAGGAATTTCTTTCACTTATGGATTAATCACATTATTTTTGTATAATGCCTTGGTGCCACTGGATTTTAACATGTCTGACACTCATACTTAAGACAAATAGTAGGGGGTGTAGTAAGGATGTTGGGGGAAACAGGAACTCCACAGGACCAGTCTTTTGTCTCTTCGAGGACTCTGGGAAGTAGCAAGGGAGTGTGAACCTTAAGGTGTGAAACAGCTGTGTACTGCCTTTGTTCATGGAGAAGGTATTTAACTGAGAGCCATGCTAGGCTCAGTGAGACTCTGCTGACCCTGCCCCGTGGTCATGCAGGGGCTCCATCAAGCTTGGTTGTATGTTGTCTTTGTGTGCTTTGATTA
Organism: Neolamprologus multifasciatus; assembly: GCF_963576455.1. Taxonomy (NCBI): domain Eukaryota; kingdom Metazoa; phylum Chordata; class Actinopteri; order Cichliformes; family Cichlidae; genus Neolamprologus; species Neolamprologus multifasciatus. The sequence goes on along the minus strand of NW_028181970.1, from coordinate 52,974 downwards.
AAGAATGTTAGCTACCGCTCACCGCTCGTGTGCAGGCTTTATTTAAGCGGAAAACTTCAACAACATGCAACACTGAACGAACATCACACAGTCATTTGCTTCCAGCACTTTCACATAAACATCTACTGTCATTATTGTAACCAAACTCTGTGGATCCTTTATTGCAAATTCAAATGGGATCAAATGGTCAGACAAAAGAGGGTTATGAGGAAATATGATGAAATGTTGTGTATTAGCAGTAAGTTATTGAATCATTTTCCTCAGAAACCAAAAAAAATGATTGACAAACATGTTTTTACAAACTTGGATCAGCAGGATAAGCTGATGTTTAAAGGCATTTGAGTCTCGCTGTATGAGAGTCCAGTTATTACTCAATATTTATGGATGATGTTCTTTCAGTGTTGCACTTTGTAGACGCTCCCTGAGCCTCACAGCCAGCTGCACATGAACCAGCTGATATTACCCAGCATTAGAGGCGGGTGTAAAAAAATGGATTTTCCTATTTAAATGGTTTTAATTTGAATAAAGCGATGTTGATTCATTCAGTCCTGAATTGATTTTTAATCGTTTACTTCCTGCACAGCTCTCTCTCTCTCAGTGTACTTCAAGAACAGTTTACCTTCAAAAATCTGTTTTCTGCATTATTCACTGCTTATTACGCACCAGTCTGCTGTTGTGTTCACTGCTGTCGGCGTCCAAAAACAAAGCCTCGTTTCTGCTGTTCAACACTGAAGAAATTTAAACCTTGTAAAATGATGACAGATTACAAACTCTCAGCTGTGTCTGTAATCAAACCTCTGTAACTTTGCTTCACTTCAGCAGCATCAGGTCATGTTCACATGTTGATTCATGGTTTGCTTCAGTTTTTGATCGACTGCAGAATATTTTGAAGGTTATCTGCTATAAAAAGCCAGAATAGGAAAATCTGCTTCATGTGTTTCTGTTTGATCCTCAGTGACTTTGACACAAAGGCCTCTGCTGTGATGATCACACCTCTGATCAAGTCTCACAGTGTCAGCTTTGTTTTTATACATATGGATATGTGCTGATAAATGATCAGAATTATAATATTTCCCACTGTCTGCTGTGTGCCGTGACCTTTGATCTGCTAAAGACAGTCAGCTGTGGATTATTCATTGTTGTGTCTGATACTTAGAACTGTGAGGAGGAACACTACACGATTAATCAGGGTCCCCTCTCTCTGAATCAGGAAAGGTGGGCAGGCCGCGTGTGGGCCGCGGGCCATACGTTGAGTATCACTGTTTGAAATGTGAACATTGTTCTGCTGCAGTCAATGGACTAAACCAGAGAAGAAGAAAACAGACTTTACCATGAAGATCCCCAGTGTGGATCAGTATAATAGCAGCCTGATGTCTGCAGTTTAGTGTCAGCACAACTTTCACATCATATTCATCTCAGCACAACTAAAACATGCTGACTGACCTCAGAGTTTCAAGTCCACATCCTGGACTCTCCAGAAAACCACACAGATGCTTCACTCCTGAATCATGAAGGGTGTTGTTGTACAGGTGCAGCTCTCTCAGATGGGAGGGGTTGGACTTCAGTGCTGCTGCCAGATAATCACAGCTGATCTCTGACAAACCACAGACACTCAATCTGTATAAAGAATGAAAGATGTCAGTTTATTAGACAAAGTGTGAGCTTGAAATCATTCAGTGTTTCATCATCTGTTCAGAGCTGAAGAAGGTTCAGAATGTAGAAGTTTAGAAAATGGAAACTCCAAACAGCTGAAGCTAACAGGAAGCAGCTTCAAAAAAACATGACAACAGAAAAAACTCTGAATGTTTCACATTAAAGTCGTACATTTCTCATAAAAACAGGACAAAGACTTGAAAAAGTCGTGTTTTTCCTTCCAGGAACCACAAGGCTTCACTTTTAAAGGTGAAGTGTGAAAGAAATGGACATATTTGAAGTCCAACACCTTTTTCCAGTCACATTATTAAAGCAGACAAACTACAAGCTCATTTTCATTCCAACAAGTCATCTTCTGACCTGGACTAACAACACTGGCCTCTATTTGCAGCTGGCTGTGAGACCAGTGCTCAGGGACCGTCTACAAAGTGCAACACTGAACGAACATCACACACTAATTTGCTTCCATCACTTTCACACAAACATCTACTGTCATTATTGTCACCAAACTCTGTGGATCCTTAATTGCAAATTCAAATGGGATTCAAATGGTCAGACAAAAGAGGGTTATGAGGAAATATGATGAAATGTTGTGTATTAGCAGTAAGTTATTGAATCATTTTCCTCAGAAACCAAACAAAATGATTGACAAACATTTTTTTACAAACTCAGTGTTGGACTTGGATCAGCAAGATAAGCTGATGTTTAAAGGCATTTGAGTCTCGCTGTATGAGAGTCCAGTTATTACTCAATATTTATTGATGATGTTCTTTCAGTGTTGAACTTTGTAGACGCTCCCTGAGCCTCACAGCCAGCTGCACATGGACCAGCTGACATTATTCAGCATTAGAGGTGGGTGTAAAAAAAAAAAAGGATTTTCCTATTTAAATGGTTTTAATTTGAATAAAGCGATGTTGATTCATTCAATCCTGAATTGATTTTTAATATAAATGTATTTTGCCAGAATCTCAGGTTAAAGCTCCCAAAAGTATTTCAACAACAACCAAACAGATAAAACAGTAAATGAGAGCAGCTAAACACACAAAGATGGAAACGCAGAGCGTGGATCGTTCACTCGACGGCACGTACACGGACACGTCGTCGGGGCTGAAAGTGGACAGCTCACAGATCCTGAAGCTGCACGTTTCATTTGTCTCCAACCAAAACTGACTGAACCAGCAGCAAAAGAAGATCCAAACTACACTTTACGTTTGATGAACATCGTCATGAATTCTCTCTGACTTTGACGTTTACTTCCTGCACAGCTCTCTCTCTCTGTCAGTGTACTTCAAGAACAGTTTACCTTCAAAAATCTGTTTTCTGCATTATTCACTGCTTATTACGCACCACTCTGCCTTTGTGTTCACTGCTGTCGGCGTCCAAAAACAAAGCCTCATTTCTGCTGTTCAATACTGAAGAAATTTAAACCTTTTAAAATGATGACAGATTACAAACTCTCAGCTGTGACTGTAATCAAACCTCTGTAACTTTGCTTCACTTCAGCAGCATCAGGTCATGTTCACATGTTGATTCATGGTTTGCTTCAGTTTTTGATGGACTGCAGAATATTTTGAAGGTTATCTGCTATAAAAAGCCAGAAAAGGAAAATCTGCTTCATGTGTTTCTGTTTGATCCTCAGTGACTTTGACACAAAGGCCTCTGCTGTGATGATCACACCTCTGATAAAGAATCACAGTGTCAGCTTTGTTTTTATACATATGGATATGTGCTAAAAAATGATCAGAATTATAATATTTCCCACTGTCTGCTGTGTGCCGTGACCTTTGACCTGCTAAAGATAGTCAGCTGTGGATTATTCATTGTTGTGTCTGATACTTAGAACTGTGAGGAAGAACACTACACAGTTAATCAGGGTCCCCTCTCTCTGAATCAGGAAAGGTGGGCAGGCCGCGTGTGGGCCGCGGGCCATACGTTGAGTATCACTGTTTGAAATGTGAACATTGTTCTGCTGCAGTCAATGGACTAAACCAGAGAAGAAGCAAACAGACTTTACCATGAAGATCCTCAGTGTGGATCAATATAATATCAGCCTGATGTCTGCAGTTTAGTGTCAGCACAACTTTCACATCATATTCATCTCAGCACAACTAAAACATGCTGACTGACCTCAGAGTTTCAAGTCCACATCCTGGACTCTCCAGAAAACCACACAGATGCTTCACTCCTGAATCCTGCAGGTTGTCGTTTTCACTCAGGTCCAGTTGTCTCAGATGGGAGGAGTTGGACTTCAGCGCTGCTGCCAGATAATCACAGCTGATCTCTGACAAACCACAGCGCCACAATCTGTATAAAGAATGAAAGATGTCAGTTTATTAGACAAAGTGTGAGCTTGAAATCATTCAGTGTTTCATCATCTGTTCAGAGCTGAAGAAGGTTCAGAATGTAGAAGTTTAGAAAATGGAAACTCCAAACAGCTGAAGCCAACAGGAAGCAGCTTCAAACAAACACAACAAGAGAAAAACCTCTGAATGTTTCACGTTAAAGTCGTACATTTATCATAAAAACAGGACAAAGACTTGAAAAAGTCGTGTTTTTCCTTCCAGGAACCACAAGGCTTCACTTTTAAAGGTGAAGTGTGAAAGAAATGGACATATTTGAAGTCCAACACCTTTTTCCAGTCACATTTTTAAAGCAGACAAACTACAAGCTCATTTTCATTCCAACAAGTCATCTTCTGATCCTTTATTATTATTGTTATTATTCAATATTTATTTTAATATTTTTAAATTAGGCTCAAATGTGTGACAGACATTTCATCCCATGTCAGTTTGGCCTCATCCTGGGCCGGATTATCAAGCACACACTCTGACCACAGGCCCAGGGGCCACGCACAGCTGGGCTCCATCCAAGAGACAGGAAACAAAACAACACAATAATAAAAAGCACCAGGTGATCTTCTTACATCTTCAAGACAAACATAGTAAAAACATGAGCATATTTGTTTCCTGATAAAATGATGTGACAGGTAGAACAGAGTAAAGTGGTGGTGTTACAGCCTTTCTCCCCTCTGCTGCCGAAGCTGTTAGTCTCTCCCAAGCTCAGCTACAGGACTTCCAAATGAATGAAAGCAGCAGAAGTGGCTTTACAAATGAAAGAGGAAGAGGAGAAGAAGAGGAGAGGGAGGCCACCCTGACCATCACTCCAGCTGAAAACATCACACTTCCATTAAAGTTAGTGAAAATGTTGAGCAGGATGAGCTGCTGGCTAATCTGGAGGCTGTAGCAGCAGCTCACAGTCACAGTGGATTTCCACTCATGAAAAAGGTCTGGCTGCTTCATTTCTCATCTCATATCAGAGACTTTAAAGCTTCACTGAAGCTGTACTGTGATGCTTCCATATTCCAATGAGGCCTCCATAATGATTTCAGCTGTTCTGTACACACACTGTGTGCCCTGTATGGCTCAAAGTCTCTGCAGCCTGTTTTTATCTGCTATCATCAGATCTTCATCATCCTCATTCACATCCCTCACACACTCTACAGCCTCATCAGCACTGACTTCATCTTCACTGACTGATGGAGCACAACATGAACCTGTGGAGGCTGAAACTCTGTCCTGTCAAACATCTCCCCGTCACCACTCCACTTCTGTCAGCCTTTAAATGAACCCTGCTCAAGTCTGTCACTTCTGTTTGGAGCCAAAAGGAAAAACTGTTGTTCAGTCATTTGGAAAGACACAATATTTTTGAAAGCACTCAAACTTCTTCACATTTGTCTTCAGACACATCCTGAACATTTAGGAACTAAAGAAAGTTTCAAACATCAATCAAAGACCTGAAATATAGAAAAACAACAACAGCCGCAATCAGTGAACTCACCTCAGAGTCTCCAGTCGACAGTTTGGACTCTTCAGTCCAGCACACAGAAGCTTCACTCCTGAATCCTTGAAGTCATAATTTCTACTCATGTCCAGCTCTTTCAGATGGGAGGGGTTGGACTTCAGAGCTGAGGCCGCAACTTCACAGTGAGTCTCCGAGAGTCCACACAGAGTCAGTCTGTGATGATAGAAAATATAAAATGTGTTATTATAAAAGCAGAAAATCTGCATTATAAACACAGACTGAATGTATATGAAGACAAAACAGAGTGAGGTCATAATCTGATGAATCTGCTCTTCACATCTGTGCTTCAGCTCCTCTTACTGTGTTTGACATGATACAACGATTTAGTCTCTCTCAGACCTGCAGACTTTTAATGAGAATCTTTGTTTGGCTTTAATCTGCAGATGAAGGAGGAAGATGGTGTCACATTTAGGCTTCCATAATGTCCACAGTCTGTCACTGAGATCTGATCCAGAGTCAGAGTGAAGACACACATTTGGACTGTTTCCTGTTTTGAATCTGACTCCAGAACATTTTGAATGAGTTCAGCTCAGTGAAGAGTTCCAGCTGGAAAGATGATCTCTGTTTGCTACCTGCTGTCAGGTACGACTGTTCACGTCCACACACAGGAAAAACCTGCTGACTGTTACCAAACGGAGCAGAAATCTCATCACTGGACGATAATGATGAATGAAGTCAAAGCTGCTGATATCAGATTTGATTTCAGGGGAACTAAACACAGAAATGATTGGCTCATTTTAGCTTTCTGAGCCATTATCTGCTGGTGTGTCACTAGTTGGCAGAAAATGATTTGTATTCCTGTTCAGGGCTTCAGTGTTTATGAGTCCAGATCCAGGTGACAGCAAGTCAAAATGATGTTACCTGATTTTTCATGATTTCCAGCAGGACACTTAAACATGTCAGTGGATGTCCTAAAGAACATATTCATAGATATGAAACGTGTCATTGAACAGGATTAATATCAGTGGAAACATGGTGGAAACAGCTGTGACTGCATGGATGTGACACTTCAAATCTGTTCTCCACTCTTGGATTTGGGATCCATGGAGCTGCTGCTGAGTCTGTACAATAAATGAATGGTGTGGAAGGTTGCAGCGTACGGACACAAACACTTTGTGGTCACAATGTGATTTTATTTTCAAAATTAAACTACTAACCTACACTGATCAATGATGTTAATGATCACATCTGGACTCACCCAGCCTTTCTGCAGTTCCTCACAGCTGGAATCAGTCTCTGTCGTCCCTGCTCTGATGTTTTGTACTTCTGCAGGTCCAACTCATCCAGAACCTCCTCTGACATCTGCAGCATGAAGGCCAGAGCTGAGCACTGGATCTCAGAGAGTTTCTTCTCGGATCTGTTCTCTGACTTCAGGAACTCTTGGATCTCCTGATGTACTGAGAGGTCGTTCATCTCCATCAGACAGTGGAAGATGTTAATGCTTCTGTCAGGAGAGATTTCATCACTGTTCATCTCCTTCAGGTTGTTGATGACTCTCTGGATGGTTCCTGGACTGATATCTGTCTGACCCAGCAGACCTACTAAGAGTCTCTGGTTGGACTCCAGAAAGAGGCCATGAAGGAAGCGAACAAACAGGTCCAGGTGGCCATTTTTACTCTGGAGGGATTTCTCCATGGCTCTCCTCAGGAAATCATCCAGAGATTTGAAATTTCTTCCATTTCTACGACCAAACCCATCAAAATCAGAAACACCACCGAACTCTAAATCATAACAAAAATCTCCCAGGAAGTTCTTCAGCACCTCTGTCTTCCTGTTGGTGAAACAGTGGAACATGTAGACAGCAGCCAGAAACTCCTGAATGCTCAGATGAACAAAGCAGTAGACTGGTTTCTGGAAGATCACACACTCTCTTTTGAAGATCTCTGTACAAACTCCTGAGTACACCGAGACCTCTGTCACATCCAAACCACACTGCTCCAGGTCTTCTTGGTAGAACATGATGTTTCCTTTCTCCAGATGTTCAAACGCCAGCCTCCCCAGCTTCAGAAGAACTCCCCTGTCAGCCTCCGTCAGTTCCTGTGGACTCGTCTCATGTCCCTTATGGTACTTGTTCTTCTTCCTCTTTGTCTGAACCAGCAGGAAGTGTGAGTACATGTCAGTCAGGGTCTTGGGCAGCTCTCCTCTCTGCTCTGTAGTCAACATGTGCTCCAGAACTGTAGCAGTGATCCAACAGAAGACTGGGATACTACACATGATGTGGAGGCTCCTGCATGTCTTCATGTGGGAGATGATTCTGCTGGACAGCTCTTCATCACTGAATCTCCTCCTGAAGTACTCCTCCTTCTGGGCGTCAGTGAAGCCTTGTACTTCTGTTAGCCTGTCAACACATGTAGGAGGGATCTGATTGGCTGCTGCAGGTCGGGAAGTTATCCAGACGAGAGTGGAGGGAAGCAGATTCCCCTGGATGAGGTTTGTCAGCAGCTGGCTGACTGATGACTTCTGTGTGACATCAGACAGCAGCTTCCTGTTGGTGAAATCCAATGAAAGTCTGCTTTCATCCAGGCCGTCAAAGATGAACAAAAGCTGAGAGACAGCCAGCTTCTCTGCTGTGACCTTCTGTAATGTTGGATGGAAAACATGGATCAGCTCCAGAAGACTGTACTGCTCATCTCTGATCAGGTTCAGCTCCCTGAATGAAAGCAGAACCACCACACTGACATGTTGGTTCTCCAAGCCCTCTGCCCAGTCCAGAGTGAACTTCTGCACTGAGAAGGTTTTTCCAACACCAGCCACGCCGTTGGTCAGAACCACTCTGATGGGTCTAGGTTGGTCAGGTAAGGCTTTAAAGATGTCCTGGCACCTGATTGGAGCGTCATGGAGGGCATGCATCCTGGAAGCTGTCTCCAGCTGCCTCACCTCATGTTGGGTATGAACCTCTTCACTCTGTCCCTCTGTGATGTAGAGCTCAGTGTAGATCCTGTTGAGGAGGGTTCTACTTCCTGTTTCATCACTTCCTTCAGTCACACGTTCACATCTCCTCCTCAGACTGATCTTATGTTCATCTAAAACCTCCTGCAGACCAACATCTGCTGAAAGAAAGAAAAACTATGAGACTAAAGAGAAAGAAAACTCTTCAATGTCTGAACAACACAAGAAGTCCAGTTTTCAGAAATGAGTCCATCAGCAGACAGATGTTCAGTCTTACTTTGTACACAGCTGCTCTGACTGGCTGTCTGCAGTCCAGCTGTGATTATGGATCTTTCTCCACACTGTGCAGAAGCTCTGATGGTGACACAGAAAAGTCAAAGTGGAGATACTTCTGTACACCTTTGATTAGACTCATTATAAAAAGGAAGAAAAAGTTTTAACACAGTCATGTTTCCAGTTCACTGACTTACATTTATTCCATGGAAACTCACTCTAACCTGAACCACAGCTACAACCCAACATTGTTGAGGCCTCATCTCCTCCTTTCCTGACTTTAGAGGTTAAATATGCAACAACCAACAAATAAAAGAATTGGGTTCGATTCAAAGAAATTCACACGGTGACCAAGTAAAGTAACCGTAGTAAAGGAGACAACATCCCGTTGATGGTGGGATTATTTGAAAGATTTGCTTTAGTCACGTCACCAAATGCAGTTGAACCACCGTGGATCCATGTTTGACCATTCTACCACTCTGAGCTCTGCTTTTTAATCATTTTATTATTATCATCATTCATTTATTCATTCTTTGGAGGGGGGCTATTTCTTAATGCCGCCCTAATAAGCTGATGTTCAAGGGGAAATATAACAGAAACTCTTTCAGTGTTATTCATTAATAAATTAACAGATAAACTGTGAAGAAGAAAAAAACTGAGATTTAAAGGAGAGAGTGAGAAACTTGATCATCCATCCTCATAATACATGTTTCTCAGTATCTGCTGTGACCATACTGCAGTAATAACTACAAGTCTACATTTCTGTGACTGTTGATCAATCACAGCAGGAATCTGAGCTCATCTCTGCACACAGAGCAGCTTCAGCTCTGGGATAAACTGCTGGCTTCACGTCCTTCTCAGCTCACAGACACTCATCCTGATATTTTCCTTTAACATTTGATGGTATAATTCATCTGAGTTTACACTTTATCTGCATAAATACAGAAAAACAGACCCAAACACCAGAAACCGTCAGTTTCACCATGTAGAATATATTGTTGTTTCCTTGCTTTTAATTCAGAGAAAAACTCTGATTTTGATTTTCTCTGTTCTCCTTGCTACAACCCATCCCAGCAGCAGCTGAAGCAGCTGATTGTCACAACACTGAATAACACTTTAGGAGGAATTTCAGAGGTCAGTAAAGCTCCAGTTTCAACATCAGTTAATTAATCATAGTTCATCATAAATGTGAACCTGCCTGGCACCAAGGTTATTATCGTTAACGAAAACTAACGAAATAACGAAAACTAGAAGTGAAAAAACATTTTCGTTAATGGAAATAAAAATAAAAACAAAAAAAGGAACACTAGCTAAAACTGTAATGAGTGTTCACAAAACTAACTAAAATTAACTGAATTTATAGCAAAAATGTGTTTAGTTTTCATTGATGTGTGCGTGTCATACAATAGTCAAGGGTGAAAATGAAGTTTAGTTTACAGATTTTTTTCTTGCTGTCTAATTATGCCAGCAGGTGGCAGTACGTTAGTCGAGTCGTCTGTGTTGCTGCTCCGTCCACGCGCAGAATCATGTCAGGAAAGGTCGGGAGAAAGCGCCAGAGTCCAATTTGGGATTACTTTGAATATGACTGTGTTTTAGATAAAGCAAGTGTCTTGTAGTGGAAAGAGACAAATTATGAGGGACATTTCTAAAGGCAAAAAAATCCCACAAATCTTAAAGTGCACTTGTAAAGCTCACACAAGAAGGCTAACCTAGCTTACCTTGAGAAGGTAAGGGAGCACACTCAACCCTCATCCCCAGAAAACAGAAGCTAACCCCAGGCAAGGCAGCATGATGCATCCCGAGACAACAGGACTGGGATATCTACATAACTGTGTGAGTCAATTGCCTTCAAAAAGTTTATCGATTCACTTGAACCAAAATTACAAACACCTGGTGCTGCGAGAGTTAATAGTCTCATTGGGGCCAAGATATACATTTTATAGTTGCCTGGTATCAATGGTTGTTCATCTGCCCTTATTTATTTATTTAAAGAACCCATAGGTGGGAATGTGAGTTGTCTGTCTCTGCATGTTAGCCCTGCGACAGACAGGTGACCTGTCCAGGGTGCAGGGTATGGTAGCTGGAATAGCAACATACCCAAGGATAAGCAGAAGAGAATGACTGATATGATGAAACTGGGATTTTGTTACACTTAATTATTGCAAACACAACTAAAACTATAACTGAAACTAATCAAAACTAAACTGAAACTAAGGATTTTCAAAAAAAATAAAAACTAAACTAGCAAACAATTGGTAAAAACTAATTAAAACTGATATAAAATTGAAAATCTGAGGTCAAAACTAAATAAAAATAAAAACTAATGAAAATTGCAAAACTATTAAAACCCTGGCTGGCACACATGTTAATGTTAGCCATTTAAATATGAGCAGTTAGCTGAGGCCACGAGAAGAAGAGGCCCTAGAAGAACAATGGATGATAAGATTAGATTTTCAAGACTAGGCAGAGACGTGTTTTCCTTTACTGTCTCTTCCAGAGAAGGGAGCAGATACCAGACGAGGTCACGGAGGTACGGGGAGGATTCGCAGCAGACAGCAAGACTGCCACGTCCATGCGAGAGAGCGATGGCTATGATAATCTCTGTTTTTGTCTCACTATATAATGTTGTACAGCCCATTTGAGGGTTATCCTCTCTGTGAACCAGATGCTTGATTTCACACGGAGGTCCACAGCGCTGTGTAAACTTGTAATTTCAACTGCCAAAGCAAATTAAAACTTTTTAAATGTAAAAAATCAAACCCAAACCCAGATAACTAGAAGGGTTGCATCAGGAAGCATCAAACACATGGATCCATCTACTGCTGCAACCCCTGTGGAAATAAGGGAGCCTCCCAAAGGACCTTTAGCCCATAGCCACATTAGCAGTCTGCTAAGCTAGAATTAAGGTAGCTGTTAGCTGCTATGGCTAATAAAACAGCGAGGCAACAAATGTTATGGTTGTCCTATTAGTCTGTAACATTATCATAGATGGAGTTAATTTAACAGGAAAAAAGTTCTTTATGTTTCTCTCACAGAACCTGATTAAACAGCATCAATGACACAGAAACAGGATCAGCCTACATCACCAACTGAATTTGATCAGTTATTGAACGATTTACCTCGACAGGCTCCTTCACTCGCTGCTTTTAAACCTCCTTTAAAACACACTTTTACTCCCTGACCTTTGACGCACGCACACGCAGACACACATCCTCCAACCACACAAACCCATATTTTGCTCCATTGTGGTTTATTTCACACCTCAAACATTTAGTAAACAATTAAGCAAATACAAGTAATCTGCAATAAATTACAGGTAGTAAGAAAATAAACTACTAACTCTTTTATGCTGCGTCCACACCTACATGGGTGTTTTTGAAAACGCAGCTGTTTCTGCGCGTTTGGGCCTTTCGTCTACATGTAGACGGTGTTTCGAATCACTAAAAATGAAGATTTTTTAAAACTCTTTTTTTGCGTTCATGTGTGGACGAATACAGAGTTTGTCATGCAATGTCAAAGGTATGTGCCTTTTTTCACGTTACGCTGTACGCCACGTTATTTTTTACATGAGAGGAATTGCAGAATGGCAGATAGTCAGATTAACAGTATTGTGTCTCTATCTTCAGGTTTTACACGCTTACATATACACACACAGTTACTGTCCCTCTATTTAGAAAGGCAGAGGCGTCACAGTGTGATTATTTTACGTGTAGTTTTTCCTGTGAAATAATATTCAATATTGCTATCAATACATTTTTCAAAAAATGCCTCTCTGTGCAAAATGGGTTTAAAAACATAAACAACTGTGGGATACTGTTTGTCCATGATTTAGACAGGGGAACAAATCGTGGCAGGATCAGCCTGATATTATTTGTATCCCGCTGTAACTTTACTGTATAAAGAGCTAATATCTCCTTAGAATGAAGTTGGTTTGGTTGCTTCATCTCCTGCTTTGCGTTTGTGTGGGAGCCCCGTGAAAAACCTGTCAATTATGCTAGCAGCATCCAAGCATTCTTTCTTTTTGCTTCTCCTTTTCATACCCCCCCCCCCCCCCCAATGGCTCTGTGCTCCCCCCAGAGGGTGGGCCCCAAACTTTGGAAAGCTCTGTACTAGCTAACCTTAAAAATAAAGTTGGATATAGAAATATAGCCCAACAATCATGTTTTTACAGTCCCTTGGTCTCAGCCTCAGATACTCAACAAATCAAAACATCTGATAAAAAAACTTTTTTTCCTTCGTTTCTGTCAAATAATTCTGTATGAAATGTTTCTAGCTGTTAGTGTCAAGGTTGCTAGGCAACCTGAGCAGTGCGATGGAAGTTAGATTATTTTGCAAGTCTCAGACTTCTGCCCTTCTCGCTCTTCGGAGTGACCGGCCTTACATAGGCCGGGTACTCCGAAGTGTGCAGCCCCTGAATTGGGACACAGCTATCGCCAGTTTGACTGAGCCTCTCTTGGGCCTTCACCATCAAAGGCTCAGAAACAAACTGTGACAGGAAGAGATCTGGCAGACCCAAAGACACTGAGCTGAGCTGATATTAAACATGAGGATTTATTCAAAAACACAGAGTCAGGAACAACATCTAGACACACATTACCTCTCAGCAGCAGAAGAACATCCTTTAAAGTTTACAACAAAATCCTTCGACATGTTGCTCTTTAAGGAAACACAGCTGGGTTCAGGTCCAGGAGATTCTGGCCTCTTATTGATCCTAAAAGAAAAACAATAAATGTAACAGCTTTATGAGATAGGAAGGAAAAACTGGAAATATTAAATTAAAGACATGATGAACAAACTGAAACTCATAAAAATGATGTACTTACTCTTTGTCACATAACAGTCTTTTGTTAAAGTTTACAATAACACCTTTGCTTAGTCTTTGCTCTGTACAGCAGTACTTGCATTGGTTTCACTGGACAAGTCTGCATGTGAATCTACAACTGATCTGACATTGTGGCACAAACACAGTAAACAAACACTACGAGCACCTTGTTTCATGTGCAGTGGCTTTCTTCTCATTCTGTTACTGAACACTGTATGAAAAGCCTCTCACTGCCAGCATCCTTCCAGCCCCACGACAACAAGACCAACTCACATCTTCACAACACCAAGAATGTTTCCCCTTTTCTTTGGAGAAACTGAGAAGCCAATAGGATTGTAGCTCAAACTTGCCCACAGTCCTGCTTCATCACTGCTCACTCCTACCTGTGTTGGTGCTCAGTGCACAGTCATAGCCTGCTGCTAGCATGAATGCTAAATGTACTGCTGTGGATGATCAGCAGAAAAAGATGTTGTCAGTTTGACTGTTTGCTGTATTTAAAGTGTTTTTCTCAGTTCATCTGTATTCAAAGTGCATTCGGGGCTTTAGCTGACAGCTCTTTGTGCTAACAAACTAAACTCTCTTAGTTTAAGCCAACAGACTTTACCAAACACAAAGCCTGCTGCTGCCTCCATGGGTTAGCTTGTGTGACTGGTGTTTACACCAATGAAATCTAAATCACACTAATGTGTCCTCCAAGGTGTTTGGTGGGAGCACTGAGTGAAACATAAGAGCTCTGGTAAAATAACAAACAGGGCTGTGAGAGCAACTGAAGTGATAAAAATACTGTTTAAAGATAAAAAACACTTTGATGTTCTCTCGTCACCTAACAAAGTCCAAACCCTGTGAACTATTTTAGCTTTAATAATTGTGGATTCAGGTATCCTGAACCCATTTTTGGACATTTGTAATTAAATATTTTAAAACTCCATCAAAGACTCCTGATGTGGCTGTTTGGAGAAGGAAAAGAGGGACAAAGTGGAGCATCGAGCTGAGGCTTCATTCACTGCAAACCTACAGTTATGTTTTCTTATTTCTGCTGTTTGCATGTTCACAACTGAAATAAAGCTGCCTCTTTGACTTCATCCTGTTGTGTTTGGGTCCAATCCTGCCTGCCACACAGCGTTACAGGACAAAGTCTAATATTTTTTATCTTTTTAATGAATCTTTGGTCATATTTATCCAGGAAAACACAAACATGTAAAGGAGTCATCACAGGTCTCTGACCTCGTTGGTGCAGGTTCATCACTGAAGTGTGGAGGGTGAAGTATGGACCAGTCACTCCTTATAGACGGACAGCTGGATCTTGCAGACTGTGACCTCTGACCTCTGCAGACACAAACATGTTTTATTCAATGATCAATTCTCTGATAAAGTGATTGAAGCAGCTGTGATCACACAGACTGCAGATAATGCAGCTGTTTCCTGTCAGTAACAGTCCTCTTAGATTAGAGTTCAGCTTTTTACAGGAAAACAAATGTCCCTGAATGCAACAGTGAGACACAGTCTGCCTGTGTGGCTGTGATAGCTGCCGTTAGGAGCGCTCATGTGTTTGCAGTTAGACGAGGAGATGTTACCATCATGGACATGTTAACAAATCCTGCAGCATCACGTGGCACAAACATTTTGTGTTCCTGTCATCTGCAAGCAACAGGAAGTTCATTAATAAAGGCGGGATGGAGACGTGACTGTGATGGTTCTCTTTCATCCAGCTGTTACACACACCTGGGCTCACACGACGAGACTTTGTCTAATACAGCAGCTGCTCTCTAAACACTTTTCTGAAGAGGAGCTGCACAAACCTTTGTTTGCTTTCTAGAGCAGCGTATCAAAGTCAAACTACCCACTGCTAGCAGCTGTTTCTATCATAGTTTAGGATCCAGATGTGTGAGGTCTAAATTTACACCTCTGATTAAAATACATAGTTAAAAAAAGCCAATTGTGTCCAAATGTGTCTTAAACCAGATAAACTGACAGTTAAAGCTGACCCTGTGTGTCCTTGGAGACACTGCTCTGGTACAGAGATGCATTTTAGAAACCAGGAAACATCAAAATCATTTAAATCAGAGAGTTCTTGTTACTAACAGCTCACCTCTCTGCAGCAGAGTCTTTAAAATTAATGCGTCGATGATTGGACCAGTCACTCTTTAAGGACACAGAGCTGGATGGTTTCTGATTGACGCTAAAAGTAAGTGAACATGAAACGTGTCACATACCATGCGTCCAATACATTACATAAAAAGTATAAACAAAGAATGTAAATAGTATATTATTTAAATCATTAAATAGTAAAAAGCTGATTAAAATTTCAAACATTTTAATACTGACATGAACTTACTTTTCGTCAGATGACTTCTTTCGCCCTAAATTACGAAATAAATCCTTCACCCGTTTGCTCTTAGAGGACACACTTCTGGGTTGAGGTCCAGGTTGTTTCCTGTGAATAATGATGGAGCAGTGATGTGAGTGCTGAGCTGTGACATGGAGAAGAGTCATGGACAGTTAGAGAGGGTCATCTCACCTCTGGGCTTTGGTCTGGCTCTCATGTTCCCCACACAGAGTGGTTTTAGAGGGAGGGACTCCCTCCTCTCTGTCCTCACACTGATCCATGCTGCTCAATTCACATCAGCTCACACACACTTTCTACCTTCACCTGCAGAGGAAACACAAATCATTCATGTGCACATCAACTGAAATCCTCCTTTCCATCATGTGTGCTGTCCAAACATTAGCTGCTTCTTTCCTGCTTCATCTCAGTGTCAGCTGAATGCAGTCAGACAGCAGTGTGAAGCAGACGAAGCTGCCATCAACTGCTCTACAATTAGTCCAATCGATGGAGCCACGAAGCACACACGATGCATTCACTGACACACACTGATTTACTGTGACTATAAGTTTCAGTCAGTTCAACAGGTGTGAACAACTTTCTAAACGAACACGTCAAGCTTGGATTGCAGCGGTCAGACGAGTGGATATCGAGTTCTCTGCCATCCCCAATTTTTTGTTGGTTTGCTCGCAGCATTTACTTTCTGGTGAGTTCTAAATAAATTCATATCTCTCTTAATAGGCTTTTAGTGTTATTTTGAATGCGCTGAGGTCATAGATAATTAGATAAAGCATCCTAATGTGTGATGCTGCAGAACCACGTCATGTTGACGGAGAGGCTTATTATTTGGCATTATTGCATTCAAACCAGCATATGAAATGGATGTAAAAAATCCAGACTGGGCTCCAAGGCTGCACATGGGGCACGACGACATACCTGTGTCAAACTCAGACCGCCGCACAACACTGCTTGATAAGATTGTTAAGGTGTGCTGTGTTTTGGTGAATATGTGCCCCAGTGTGGTTGTCAAAAGTATGTTCATTTTTTTTAATTCAAGATCTGTTCACATGTACTTAGCAATTACATACACATGAAATGCAAAACTATTTACATGGCAACGCACAGCTTGCATCAATCGTGAATCGTTCATCTAGAGCAATTTTTGGGGCAGCTGCTGAGGAGAAGTCAATGTTATGTGCAACCTCAAGCTGTATCTTGGTCATATGGTCAACGTACTCACAATGTGGAGGCTTAAAAACGGCCAAATCTTGTACCCAACCGTTTGTGAATTAGATGTGCGCCTCCAGGAATTTATAATTCCGAAAATGATTCGCCGTGTATGCGCTGACTCCACAGACAAAATACGCAAAAATATCGGGATAGGACAACGGCGGCAGGCTGTCTGGGTTTCCGCTCCGCCGCCTTATTTCATACGGGTCCACATTACCGATGCACGCTATTTTGTCCAAGTACCGTCTTGGCGCAATCGGTCGCGATACAGCCCTTTGTCTTTTGCGCTGATTTTAAGCATGGTTCTGACAGTCCTGCTTCCAACACAGTGTGTTTCTTTTGATTTGTGGCCTTCTGACATGGCGCTGCAATCCCACAATGCACTGCGGTGTGACGTCAACTCCAAAGCCCTATACGGCAGACGGCAGAAGCGGAGCGGCCAAAGAGTTAACCTTCAAAAGTAAGTACTGAATATTATGTTACTTATTTATGTGCAAATGTTTAATAATGAGGAACATTAAAACATTAATCTTGGCCACATGTCGGCAAAGTTATGTGACATTAGTGATGTTTGTACTTTCAGCGTTTGCTTGGTTTTAAAGCCTCTACTTCAAAATATATATATGTATAGTCGACCTTAATCCTACAGAGAATGTGATGATTTTATGGATAATTAAAGTCAGTCATATATCCACAAACACAACAAGCTGAAAGTCAGTGATGCTGCTCGGTTTGCAGTCCTGAATATCACGGCACAAGCAGGATTCACTGCACTGTTAATGTTAGCTGTGTTATATTGCTGCCTCTGTTCGGTGGTGTCGAGCCAAATGGACTTTGTGTTTGAACGAGCTGACGGTTCACTCGTTAAGCTGAAAGAAAGATGCTTTAATCACAGCAGTCACACATGTGTCCACTGTAGCATCTGGGAACTCTTCTTGTTTTGTAATAACACAAACACTAAATCCTCCTGTTTGTAGCAGTGTGTACACCTGAGACTGTCACCTGTCTGTCTGTCCTGCACTCTCTCTCAGTTTCTTTCTCTCTGATTGTGGAATAAAAGTATGAACATGTATTTATAAGTTACACTTGTGTTTGAATCCTGCAGCTTTTCACACATTTGATTTCCATGTGTGACAACTGCAAGTGTCCAGAGTGAGGACAGACTGAGGGACCCACTGCTGCACATCATCTGTGAGGCTTTGCACCCCTGATGATCCACCAGGACAAACTCAGCAGTGTGTGAGGAAGAGGAGGAGGAAGAGCCAGCAGCAGCTGACAGGTGGAGAGAATAGACAGACTGTTCCCTGTTTGTGAAGGACTGCTAGAAAAGTTTAGAATAACTAATTGTCTGTCCTGAATCAGTCTTATTAGGTAATGTTCAAATAATTTCATCATTCCAGTGTTTTGAGTGTGGGAGAAAGTACTCAGGGCCTTCAAGTTACACACTATGAAAGGCAGCAACAAGTTTAATGTTCAGAAACCTAAAGTATGTATCAGCAGCAGAATGGAGCTAAAAATAAATGTTTGTTTCAGTTCTATGAAGCTTTGAGTATTTTGGATTAGTAGCACTGCTGTGTTTGTTGCATCATATTGCTGTAATTGTTTATATGCTTTATATATTCTGAGGTAAGTTGATCTATAGTGTTACATCATATTCTATAAGGATGTTATTTGTTTATATATTTTCTTCCCAGTTTGACCCATTTAGCAGAAGTCAGCCTGTTTAAGGCTCTGATATCTATTCTGTATGACTTAAAGCAGTTATGACATGGTCTGATTTTCTCACCCAATAAAGGAATATTTCATATATCAGTCTACTCTTCATTCTATCAGACACAGTTATCACAGCTCGTACATTTGCTTTTTATACATATATGTAAGCATTGAGTCAAATTTAGTAATGCCAACATACTGAAAGAACAACATTTGTTTCTTATATATAATACATCTATATATACACAGTCAAAGATACTTGTCTTTGAGTGAAGATTTAAGGTGATAGGAAATATAAATAACATCTACTTGAATCTTTGACACAGAGTTCAAGCTCACTGCTGTAATATATATATATATATATATATATATATATATATATATATATATATATATATATATATATATATATATATATATATATATATATATATATATATATATATATATATATATATATATATATATATATATATATGGGCGACCGTGGCTCAGGGGTTTGGGAAGCGTATCTGTAACCGGAAGGTCGCTGGTTCGATCCCGGGGCTCTCTGTCCTGGTCGTTGTGTCCTTGGGCAAGACACTTTACCCTACCGCCTACTGGTGTTGGCCAGAGGGGCCGATGGCGCGATATGGCAGCCTCGCTTCTGTCAGTCTGCCCCAGGGTAGCTGTGGCTACAACCGTAGCTTGCCTCCACCAGTGTGTGACTGCGAGAGTGAATGAATAGTGGCACTGTAAAGCGCTTTGGGTGCCTTGAAAAGCGCTATATAAATCCAATCCATTATATATATATATATATATATATATATATATCATAATAATCTGACAATATATATAATCAGTCCTGTGGTCTCAGCCTCAGATACTCAACTAATCAAAGTGATGTCATGAAAAAAAGGGATGAGCAACAAAACATTTTTTCTCCTTCATTTCTGTCATTTTCAGTGGTCGCTCACAGCTCGGAGCCGTTCAGCCGGTAATATTCAAACTTTTCAAACTTCTCCGAGAAACAGACCTCGCCCAGCAGGCCTGAGTTTGCTGCTTTCTGGAAGCTGTTCTGAGTAAACCCACAGACTATTATACTCTGGCTTTACAGCTTTAAGAAACAACAGACAGTTAATCTCATATTCAAGATATTAGCTTTAGCAAAAATTAGCATTAGCTACCAGCAGCTGCTAGCTCGCCAGTTAAAATAAAAGAAGAAAGGACCCCTGGACTGGAATGGCTGGTTAAGATAAATATTTTATTGGAGTCTCACGAGTAACACAAACTAAAGACAGTATGCCACCCAAGAAAGGCCCAACACCAGAGGAGGTCGAGGATATAAAAACCTCCCTCAGAGCACTGTGCGGAGACGTGGCCGCAGTCAGGGCACAGCAGGAGCTGCTTCTGGGGCTTTTGGAGGAGGTAAAACAGCTACGCCTCCAAAATGCCGAGAAGGACAGACGAATTATGGATCTCGAGCGGCGGGTGGATGAGCTGGAGCAGTACACCCGTACGAACGACGTGGCAAGGAAACTGAAGAAGAACGGTAAAATACAACATACATGGGTAACAAATTGCAAGATTTTCATTAAGCTAAACGGGACACCAGAAGAGGCAAAAGTACTGATAGTGAGGAACATGGAGGATCTGGACAAGTACAACTGACACTAATGTATCGAGGCAATATATAACTCTAATGACAATCAAATGATAAATACACCAACATCTCTAATTACACCAGGAAATGACATGGACACGTTGAAATCAATTCTCCAACAGAAAGTAATTGATCTAGATTGTGAATATAAGGAGCATAATATAATAGACCCAGAAATAGATTCTGAAAGTAATTTTCTTTCTTCTTTTGTTAAAAATTGTAATTATTTCACACAGGAACAATATGAAAAAAAAAATCAACCTAGACGGGAAGCTCTCATTAATTCACTTTAACAGCAGAAGTATGTACTCTAATTTTGATTTCATTAAGGACTACTTGCAACAATTTTCTCGCCCCTTCAGTGTTATAGCCATCACTGAAACTTGGTTCAATGTCGATAAAGGAATAGATTTCTGTTTGAATGGATATGATTTAAAATACATGAATAGATTAAATAAGGCGGGCGACGGGGTTGCTATATATGTTCATAACTCTATAAAATATAATGTTGTAACAACTATGTCTATGGCTATTGATGGAATTTTGGAATGTTTGACTATTGAGATCATGAATGAAAAAAAGAGAAATGTTATAATAAGTTGCATATATCGGACACCCAGTTCAAGTATTGACACTTTTTATGAATGGATAGAAAAAATGTTTGCTTCGGTGAACCAAAAATTACTATTCATCTGTGGTGATTTTAATATTGATTTGCTAAACCCAACAAGGTTAAAAGCCATTGATGACTTTACTGACACGATGTACAGCTTATCACTATATCCAACAATAACAAAGCCAAGCAGAATAACATCACATAGCGCCACTATTATTGACAACATTTTTACTAATGTCATGGATTTCCAAATTAATAGTGGCCTGCTTGTCTGTGACATAACTGACCACTTACCAGTTTTTACTTTGTGTGACTGTGATTTAAAAAAAATAGATACCAAGATTACGATAGCAAAGCGAATAATAAATGAAGAAGCAATTCATGCCTTCAATTTTGATTTAGCACAACAAGATTGGAGTTCGGTGTATGAAGAGTCAGATGTGGACAAGGCTTATGATAATTTCCTAGATATATTCACTATGTTGTACAGTAAACATTGTCCTGTAAATGAACACAAGACAAAGAAAAAAAAGATAAAAAGTCCTTGGTTCACAAAAGGAATTATCAATGCTTGCAAAAAGAAAAACAATCTGTATAAACAGTTCATCAAAGTAAAAACAAAAGAAGTGGAACAAAGATATAAAGCATATAGAAATAAATTGACTGATATTATAAGAACAATTAAACAACTTTATTATAGAAGAAGATTATATGAAAATAAAAACAATATAAAAGGAACTTGGGATGTGTTAAATAACTTAATTAAACAAGGATCTTCTGGAACATCATATCCTGAATGTTTCATTGATGGAAATGGTGAAAATCATAACATGAGTAACATTGTAGATGGGTTCAATAAATTTTTTATAAATGTTGGCCCTGAACTAGCAGCGGACATCCCGTGTCAAAAAAATGAAAATATACAGAAATACAGTAATATAAAATCAAATCCCTTTTCACTGTTCCTCTCAGCTACAAATGAGCAAGAAGTAATAAATATCACATTAAAATGTAAAAGTAAGTCTTCAGTGGATTATCATGACATAAATATGTCTGTAGTTAAACAAGTTATTCTGAATATTGCTAGTCCCTTAACATATGTCTGTAATTTATCATTTCAGTCCGGTTGTTTTCCAAAAAAAATGAAAATTGCGAAGGTAATACCACTATACAAAAGTAATGACAAACACAGTTTTACCAATTATAGGCCTATTTCTCTACTGCCTCAATTCTCAAAAATTTTAGAAAAACTTTTTAATTCAAGATTAGAAAAATTCCTTGAAAAACATCAAATAATAAATGTTGGTCAGTATGGTTTCAGAACGCAAAGAACCACTCCAATGGCGATAATTGAGGCAGTAGAAGAAATTACCAATGCACTGGATAAAAATAAATATGCAGTTGGTATTTTTGTTGATCTCAAATAGGCCTTCGACACAATCAATCATTCAATTTTATTGGATAAATTGGAAAGATATGGTATTCGAGGGAAAGCTGGTAACTGGTTAAAAAGTTACCTAACGGGTCGGGAACAATATGTTAGCATAGGGCATTACCATTCAGAGAAACTTGGTATTACATGTGGTGTTCCCCAAGGGTCAGTGTTGGGACCAAAACCTTTCAATGTATACATAAATGATATTTTTGATGTTTCTCAAGTACTTAAACTCATACAGTTCGCAGATGACACCAACATATTTTTTAGTAGCGATGATTATACTGATCTTGTAATGACCGTAAACAGGGAGCTAAAATTAATTAAAAAATGGATGGATATAAATAAATTATCATTAAATATAAATAAAACTAAACCAATGTTTTTCGGTAATTTAAAATATAATATAGAATTACCAATTATCATTGAAGGTGTACCAATTGATAATGTGAGTGAAAACAAATTTTTGGGAGTCGTAATTGATAACAAAATTTCATGGAAACCACACGTTAGACACATAAAAACCAAAATTTCCAGAAGCCTCGCAGTTTTGAACAAAATGAAACCATACCTTGATAAAGATGCACTTCGTACTCTGTACTGTACCCTGGTTCTTCCATATCTTACATATTGTGTGGAAGTGTGGGGAAACACATATAAAAATACAACTAATCCATTAGTCACAGTACAGAAACGAGCACTGCGTATTATTCACAAGGCTGGTTATCTAGATCATACTCACAAACTCTTTCTTCAGGCAAAGTTACTTAAATTCCAGGATCTGGTTAATTATAATACATCTATAATCTTATACAAAGCCTTTAATAAACTTCTACCTACAAATTTACAAATTATATTTGAAATTTGAGAAAGGGTTTATAATGTGAGAGGCTTCGGGGAATTCAAATTACCCAGAACTCGAACAACCCGTAAAGGTTTTTGTGTGTCTGTATGTGGTGTGAAAATCAGGAACAGTCTGAGTTTACAACTGAAACAATGCAAAAATATTCATAGATTTAAATTTCTCTACAAACAGTTGGTCTGGTCACAGTATACTCAATGATGGTTTTAGTGTGCTCTGTAATGTCTGTTCTCTTACCATTGCTGGTATGGAATCCAAAAAAAAAAAAAAAAAAGTGTGTGCGTATGTATGTATATGTGTGTGTAGATATATGTATGTATATGTATGTGTGTTTGTCACTATGTAATTATTATTGCCTGTTACCTGTGGTAACGCAATTTATAATTATTATATATTCTGTATTTAGTTATGATGGTTCTAATTGTTGTTGCGAACTGCCGTTGAGATGCTTGCATGTGCCCGGGGCTGTTGATGGTTTGTTTGGTTGTAACGATGGGCGTAGCTGTGGGAAGCTTATTGTTTTTTGTTGATGAGTGAGTATAGGGGTGGGATTTAATAAGTTTTCTTCGTCCCACTCCTTTTCAGGTAATTTTTGTTTTTTGAAAAAAACCACAAAGCTGTATGAAACGTTTCTCGCTGTTAGTATCATGGTTGCTAGGCAACCTGAGCAGCGTGACGAAGGCTAGACCGTCCCATTTCACAAACCTCTCACGTCCGCACTTCTCGTACTTATAGTACGCACCGTACGTAGTACGCGTAGTGCGCGTACTTCAAGCGTGCACTCTCTTAATTGAGAGTGAACTCACAAAGTACAAACTACAAGTACACAAACACGAACGTAGCTCAGAGTGGCGGACACACTCGGCCTCGTTGGTCCAGCTGTGAGTCCGTTACCGTGAACTATGGAGCGGCAGATTTGTGCTGGAACTAAGCTGCACACAGCTGATGTTAGCCAGGAAAACATTACATACTGACTTTAATGGAGAGACCGGAAATACAAACACACAGTTTGTTGTGTGAAGAAATCAAATGTGACCTGAACAAACAGTAAAATTCCTAAAGACAAACTGTTAAAGGAGGAAACAAAGCAAACTTACAGTTTCTTCACACACCAACAACAAGCTCCACTCCACACCTGGACACTAAACACGGACACACAGGTGAGCTGCTTCCTGGAAGGAGACAGGACTCCACCTGAAACTCAGCACAGGTGGGAGGAGCTCAGCTCTTTGTGTGTTGATGTGTTAACTTTAAAAATATGCGTCTGACTGCTCAGACTGAGTCAGAGTAACGTTCACATGCTGACGTGTGGAGACATGAAACCTTGTTGTAGCTGCAGGTGTGAACACACTGATCCCAGATCAGCTCTGCTGTATTTGTAACATGAACATTTCTGCTGCAAAGCTTCAAATGTTCAGCATGTTTCTCTGTTTCCAGTCTATAGATCCAGTCACACTTTCTACCTTCACCTGTGCAGTAAAGACTGAGAGCAGAGCTGAAACCAACCGTCCAATCAGTGAGCAGCATCAACACCTGAGCTTCATTCAGACTCTGTTATTGAAGATGTTGTTGGTACAAAGTTCATCTGCTGCTCACATGAATCCATGAAAGATTTATTTCACTGAAGGTTTCTTCAAATCTCATTTCAACCTGTTGAAGTAATGAATCAAAGTGCAGACTGAGAGTGGATCACATGATGTTTAAGGTGTGTCGTGTGACATGTTCAGTATTGTCACACATGTCTAGATTGTCCCTGATATCATAACTGCTCAAACACTGATGATTATATTTGAAGAATTATTACTGATGGCAGCAAAGTTTGAATGGAGCTCTCTGTCTGTGCTGATTTGTCGCCCTCTGGATGTCAAAACACAAACTGCATGATGTCACTGTAACCACCACAGTGACAGGAAGTGTTTTTAAATGACTGAAACACTGAAACGATGCTAACAGCTGTCGTTAGGCTCACTGATAGCAGTGCTGATGTGTTCATGTCAAACACTGGCTCAGGTCAGACTCCTTCATCCTTCTCCAGCATGAGGCCGCCCTCAGACCCACAGGAACTCTGACCTTTGACCTCCTGACCCTAACCATTTTTGTCTTGTTGCATCTTTAAATGCAAATCCATCCAAACTGTAGCAAAGCAAAAGAAGTTGGAAGCTGTTCAATGAATGATGTAGTCGAAGGAGCTTGGAAAGAAAAGCGTCTGGACTTCTTTAAGTTGATTGAAGACGTTTCAACATTTGATTTCACAGGAAATCACATGTTAGGGTGGGGCTAGGTCTCAATATGGGTTCACCCAAAACCTTGGCTGATTGCGACCCACACCGGTTCTCACACCTTGGCTTGTGTGATTAGGTAGAGGATCAACATGGGGTCTGTGTCCCTGAATTTAATCACACCTGCTGACTTTATCTGTTCTGCTCTGACAGCTGCCATGTGTCACAGCGTGGATAATAAAGCCATCAAACTTCACTCAGCTCAAATAACACCATCAGTGTTTGATGTCCAGAGGATTCATGAACTTTAACCACGATAGAAGCTCACAGGAAGTTAAGATGAAGATGAACCATGTTGTGACTGAAGGACAAAGCTGAAACATACAGATGTGTACAGATTCAAGATTCAAAGATTCAAGATTTATTGTCATATGTACAGAAGAAATAGCATGCACAATGCCAAGTTCGATAAGGGTTCAAAGGACAAGATAAGAATAAATAAAAAGATAAAAAATAAGGATAAAAAATAATTAAAAAAAATAAAATAAAAAGGTAAATAACTGCAAATAAGTACAAATAAGTAATTGAAGACACGTGTGGTCTGCAGATGTCAATGTACATGGATGTACAAAAGAGTTTAATGTGCAAAATGAACTTAGTGTGCAAAGTGACCTGATGTGCAAACTGCAGTTTGAGGTCGGTCAGCTGTTCAGGAGTCTGATAGCAGTGGGGAAGATGGAGTTGTTGAGTCTGGATGTTCTAGATTTCACACTTCTGAACCTTCATCTCGAGGGCAGAGGTGTGTCTCTCCTCTGGACTCTGTGATGGTAGATGCTCTGCAGAGAGAGCAGTGGAGTCCTGATGATCTTCTCCACAGTTGTTATCACTCTGCAGGCGTTTGCGGTCCATAGCAGTAGTGCTGCCGTACCATGCAGTGATGCAGCTGGTCAGTGTGCTCTCCACAATGCAGCTGTAGAAACTGCTGAGGATCTTGGCCAACATACCAAATTTCCTGAGCCTCCTCGGGAAATATAGCAGCTGCTGAGCCTTCTTGACCAGCTGTGTGGTGTTCAGTGTCCAGGGGAGGTCCTCACTGATGTGGACGCCCAGGTACTGCTGCTCACCCTCTCCACTTCAAGGAACGGGGAAAAACAGCGGCTGGTGAGGTCTCTTCTTCTTCCTCGTGTCCACTATTCAATTCAATTCAATTCAATTATATTTATATATAGCGCCAAATCACAACAAAAGTCGCCTCAAGGCGCTTCATAGATACAGAGAAAAACCCAACAATCATATGACCCGCTATGAGCAGCACTTTGGCGACAGTGGGAAGGAAAAACTCCCTTTTAACAGGAAGAAACCTCCGGCAGAACCAGGCTCAGGGAGGGGCGGGGCCATCTGCTGCGACTGGTTGGGGTGAGAGAAGGAAGACAGGATAAAGACATGCTGTGGAAGAGAGACAGAGGTTAATAACAGATATGATTCGATGCAGAGAAGTCTATTAATACATAGTGAGGGAGAAAGGTGACTGGAAAGGAAAAACTCAATGCATCATGGGAATCCCCCGGCAGCCTACGTCTATTGCAGCATAACTAAGGGAGGATTCAGGGTCACCTGGTCAAGCCCTAACTATATGCTTTAGCAAAAAGAAAAGTTTGAAGCCTAATCTTGAAAGTTGAGATAGTGTCTGTCTCCTGAATCCAAACTGGAAGCTGGTTCCACAGAAGAGGGGCCTGAAAACTGAAGACTCTCCCTCCCATTCTACTTTTAAATACTCAAAACAGGAGAAAAGCATCTATCAACTATCATCTCCTTTGTCTTATTAGTGTTGAGGGTGAGGTTGTTGTCCTCACACCTTGACACCAGACCAGCCTCCTCTCTCCTATATGTCACGTCGTCCTCTCCAGTGATGCGACCGATCACTGCAGTGTCATCCTTGAACTTCAAATTGATGTTATCTTTGTTGGAGGCGACACAGTCATGGGTGACCAGGGTGTAGAGGATGAGGACGCAACCCTGTGGGACGCCAGTGTTTGTGATAATACTGGCTGAAGTCTTGTTGGCGATCCTGACAGACTGAGGCCTGCCAGTCAAAAAGTCCTGTTGCCAGTCACAGAAGGTGGGGTGCAGGCCGAGTGTTGCCAGCTTGTGAGTGAGTTTGTGTGGGATCACAGTATTGAAAGCAGAGCTGTAATCAATTAAAAGTACCCTGATGTAGGAGTCTTTGTTTTCCAGGTGGGAGAGTGAATAGTGAAGGGCAGCAGCGATGGCTGCAATTTAGCCTGGAGAAATAGTTTGTTGCTTTATAAGAAAGCCCTCCGCAAAGCCAGAACATCTCACTATTCGTCACTGATTGAAGAAAATAAGAACAACCCCAGGTTTCTCTTCAGCTCTGTAGAGAGGCTGACAAACAGTCAGAGCTCTTTTGAGCCAACCATCCCTTTAACGTTAACTAGTAATGACTTCATGAACTTCTTCACAAATAAAATTTTTATCATTAGAGAAAAAATTACCCATAATCATCTTACAGATGTAATATTATCTACAGCTACTCTTAGTGCCGTTGATGTTAAGTTAGACTCTTTTTCTCCAATTGATCTTTCTGAGTTAACTTCAATAATTACTTCCTCCAAACCATCAACGTGTCTTTTAGACCCCATTCCTACAAAACTGCTCAAAGAAGTCCTGCCATTAATTAATTCTTCGATCTTAAATATGATCAACTTATCTCCAATAATCGGCTATGTACCACAGGCCTTCAAGCTGGCTGTAGTTAAACCTTTACTCAAAAAGCATCTCTAGACCCAGCAGTCTTAGCTAATTATAGGCCAATCTCCAACCTTCCTTTCATATCAAACATCCTTTTTTCCATCAAGCATCCTGACTATGCTAACAACCTGTCAAACGTCTCCTCTTGTCCACAGAAGTCACACTTCCCTGTGTCATGTTTATCTTTTTAAGTGTGCTATTCAGGCCTGTGTGACCAAATCTTACTCTGCAGATTATATCCTCGTCTCTCCTGCAGCTTCTTCTACACTGCCCAACTGTTTTCTGTATAATAATATCTGCCTTTCCCGTCTCTGTCCCATTGTGCCTGCCACTCGTCATCCATCTTTACCTTGATTATACTCTTCACCTCACGTTTACTGTGTTTTATAGTCAAACCTACATGACTTCTTCTTGCTGCACCTTTTGCAAACTTATCGTCCTGTTCATTGCCATCAACACCAATATTCACAGGAAGCCATAAGAAATCCACTTCTATCCCTCTGTGTTTAATTCTATACAATAAATGAAATCAAAAACAATATCTTGCCGAGAGTCTGAAGACATATTACCTGTACTCACTAGCGCGCTGCTAGACTCCAAGCAAACCAAACACCTCCCTACTGGTGCGTCCTCCACCCAGTTCAAAGCCAGTAAAATCACTACCAACTCCCCAGTATAAACTGCCACATAATCTGTAATTCTTTTACTCATCACGAAACTTATTTCTGGGATAACAAATGCAACAGCCGTTCTTTTATCTGACAGTGTTGACCCACCAGTAAATATCCTCACATGACCTGAGTACTTTCCCACCATATGAACCTGGCTTTTAGTCGCCCCTCCTCCCTCGCCACAAGCTTCCTTTAGAACATATCTTATAAAAAAACGACTTTATTGACAATTAGCAATAACAATTACAGACAGTCTAGAAGAAGAATCACATAAACAAGGAGCAGAAGTTTGTGGTTTTAATAGCTTTTATATTTTGGGAAAGTTTTAAAAATATTGTTTGGTTTTATTTCTAAAGCATTGAAAGGACGGCTTTCCATTAGAAAAGTAAGATCAGTAAATGAATCCATTTAAATTCTTTTGCCTTGTTTGCAAAAGAAGCCAAACAATATTTTTGTTACAAAGAGAGAACTCAGAATAGATCAAAGATCACAAACATCAGGCACTGATGGAAACACCCAAACACAGAAACAGATGCACCAACAGGTGAATGAGGCATGTTGTATAAATGACTTTGAGTGCTCAGGTAGAAACGCATGAAGAACCAGTGCGTCTAATATTTGGAAACTAATCTGTGTTTGAGCGTCCTGGATGAGACACAGATCATGTTGGAGAGCGAGGACGTCATCTTTCTTCCCGAGTGTGTAACTACAGGACGTGTGCAGAAGGTATAAGAACAATCGTCCTCCTGACAGTTATTGATGAACGAGTCCTTCAGGGAGGCTCCAAGATCACTGTGGGTTTTAACAGCTGCTGCTAAACGTGTAAACTGAGAGGTGTTGGTGCTTTATGTGTGAAGATGTGCATGTTTGCATCACTTTAACAGTGCAGACGGCTTCTTTCCTCATGTGCACCCATTTCATATGTTTTTATTGTGATGTTTAGTAATATCTGCTTTCCTCCTTCAGGGAGACGATAAAGTGACCTCGACCTTAAACATGTAGAGAGAACGTTTGACCAACAGTCCTGGGAAAAGGATGACTACTTATTAAAATGTAAGGCAGCTAATGTGTGTGACCTTAGCAGAACAAATGCATCATGGCTGCAACGCTCCAGTGTGTTTAAACATTTGAACATTTTCTGTGGATTCAAACCAGCAGCTCCTCTGTACTCAGTCATTTTTGTGTATCTGTCAAAGTGATTGTTGTCTTTAAAAAGCCTTTTGTGTTTGAGTTTTGTGAGCAGTGCCGCGCTTCTCTTTAGTCTAAGGTGAGTCGATATATTTGATTCCATTGTTTGGCGTGAAGGCGTTTTAAAAGTCAGCAGCAGCAAACGCTGAACAAGCAAAGTTTGTGCACCATTAGAGACAGCAGTGGATCTACTGACCTGTAGGTGTTGGAGGTGTTTGTGTGCAGCTGTGGGTGAGTCAGCTTTATTTCACTTATCGATGACAGGGCGCTGTTAGCTTTGAGTTAGGATCCACTGAGCTGTTTCATCTACTCTGTCACTGCCAGCAAGCAGAGCCCAGGGTTGGCTTCATAACCTGGATGTGGCCTTGCTCAAGGGCACTTTAGCAGCATGTTCCCAGCAGTAATAGAGGGATTCAAACTGGTCACCCTGGAGTAGGAATTACCCAGAAATGTCACCTTATGTCAGAAGTTTTAGTGAGACAGGAACAACATTACAGCTCTGATGTCATTGATCTGTGCAATGAGGACATATTGAACTGTGAGGATGTGGCACCCCTGTGAGGGAATGACCACATTAATATTATTTTGTGTAAAACACTCATGTAACGGGACATTTTTCATTACTATATGTATTTATTTTCAGTTTCTTTGTGGAGCCCACCTTCCGCTGCTTCCTCAGACACGTTCTGGAGGAAAGCAGAGATGCATCGTGTCTTACTTACTCCGCTCTTCACCTGCTTTTACAGGTCGGTAAATGGTGCTCGCACCGAAAATGTTGTTTATTGTTACCGCCTTGCGAGCCCGCTCGTTAGGTGGAGTCCTCGTGAAGCAGCGTCAGTGCGCTCCTATGCTCTGTGCAAACGTGTTGTAATGCTCCAATCAAACCAGTTCTGTGAGATGTGAATGTTAATAGTTATGTTAAAGTGACTAGTGAGCTAGTGTAACACAAGCACTCTGAGCAACTCTGTGTAGCTAACAGAGGCATTCACAGTTAATTAAATAAGCTGGGTTTCATGATGCACTAAATAGTGATTTTGCCAGTAAATTATTGAAGGGAACAAATGTGATGTATTTACCGATGCTGTTATTGAATATAACTGTTCAGCCAGTAAGACACTGCAGAAGACAATGTGATGTGTTTATTGATATGATAAAGGAATGTAACTGTTATGGAAAGAAGTGTGAATTTGAGAAACTGAACATATTTGTCATCGTGGTCTTCATCCTTGGGACCCATAACATGTGCATGAATTAAACGGTCCTTAAGACATGAGAAAAAGGAGAAGTGATTTTTGTTTGTATGAAACTTAAGAGTTATTAGGGAAGTTGAGCTGCAGCATTGTTGGGTGGAGTGGAAGAAAAGAAATGCACCAAAACTGCAAGTCATGCCAGTGCGTCAAAGAGCAAAGTGAAATCTTGCTTTAATAAAAATTATCTATCTGCAGTCAAAGTCAGAATTGTGGACATTCATTCTATTACTTCCTTAAAACAGTAAACGGTAAGACTTTATGTGTGTTAACTCCTAACATCAGATTTAGGGTTCTTATAGGTTATTCTAGTCAATCATAACACGTCCTTGGGACCTACTGTCCAGGTCACTAAATTTTACTTAGCACAATAACAAGTGCCATAGATTATTAGAGGAGAGCTGCCGTTAATAAGTGCGACTGACAAATATGTTTCATTAAGGTTGCCAATGAGAGCATAAGAGGTAGTGCAGGGCGGGCGCTTAGACAAAGGCAGTTAGAGGCTGAGCGAGTCTCCTCGGATGGAGAGCCGGTCCAGACCACCTGTACAGGGGTAACTGGGATCTAACATCCTTTATAATCCTTTGCAGTGCATAATTGAATGGCGAGAGGTTCTATAACATGTGCAAATAGCAATGGGGACAGAGAGCACCCTTGCCTCGTAGAGCGTTAGAGGGAGAAAGGATGAGAAATTATATTATTTGTATTAACCGAGGCCTGGGGCTTTGTATAAAGCAGCTTAAAGCAGCCTTAGTGTTAATCAATTTGAATGTTAAACTATAAGTTTACTTGCGGCATATACTGACTCATTCTGCTTCCATAAACTTATTTATTCACTCAAAAAGACAAAAAAAGGGAGGATGATGTAAGAATATAGTCTCAACAGCATAGTAACGTATTTTACCTGAATAAAAGCTAATCAGCTCAGTCAGTGAGTGTTACCATCTGATAATGTCTTTCTTCATCAGCTGTGCCAGTGCCATCTACTCAGTTTCATCTTCGGGTGATCGGTTTGTTGGTCAAGGTAAATTTCTCTGCCTGCTTTAGTCTTCTTTAGCTTCTTCTCGCAGCGCAGATATGTTCCTGCTGACTCCTTTGTGCATACCAGCGAGCTAGATTTTAATGCTGTCCAAATTGTCTTCATACGGTTTCAGTCCTGCCCGTATTTCTGCACGCAGCGTCCTCACAGATATAGGCGCTTGCTCCCCCGTCTCCACGTTAGCATCAGCTTTCGCTTTGGTTGCTTCGCC
This sequence comes from Neolamprologus multifasciatus, assembly GCF_963576455.1. NCBI lineage: Eukaryota > Metazoa > Chordata > Actinopteri > Cichliformes > Cichlidae > Neolamprologus > Neolamprologus multifasciatus. The sequence continues at coordinate 20,311 of NW_028181970.1, read as the reverse complement.
TTGTTCTCCACTAGTGATGGTAAATGTGATGTTTTTGACTGAATCGAGTTTCAATGAGTCACTCACCAAAGTTTGAGTCATTTGAGTCACTGAGTCATTTGATCAGAGAGTGAAAAAAATGTACATTTTCACTCAAATTTAATTTGTTTCTCTTTTCATGTATATCCTACTGCTAAGATGAGTGATTGAAAGAGAAAAACAACTGTTTTTATAGACCAGGGGTCGGCAACCTTTCTGATGGCGAGTACCATTTAAAATTTCCTCAGAAGTCAGTGTGCCATATGATTGCATTAGCAACACATTTAATAACACTCTATATCAGGGATGGGCAATTCCAGGCTCTGAGGGCCGGTGTCCCTGCAGGTTTTAGATGTGTCCTTGAAGCAACACAGCTGATTTAAATGGCTAAATTAGCTCCTCAACATGTCCTGAAGTTCTCCAGAGGCCTGGTAACGAACTAATCATGTGATTCAGGTGTGGTGACCCAAGGTGAGATCTAAAACCTGCAGGACACCAGCCCTCGGGGCCTGGAATTGCCCACCCCTGCTCTATATTAACAGTTACACACTATATAGAACCACTTTATAGAATTATATTTGTTCGCAGATGTTGGCAGCTATCAGCGAATAGTTATCAGCTACTTTGAAACAAAAAAAAAGACTTTTTATCCTTAACAAGAACTTCATAACAGCAAATGAGCTTTACAACAGAAAATACAAATGCTATTTATGGTCTCCTCACAGCAATGATAAGAAACATAAACTGGGCCAATATGGCATGTTTGTTAATACAGGGACACGCATGTTAATGTGATCTTTGGTCTCCCACTCAGAGACACAGGTCTCCGAGTGTCCAGCATTCAGACGGCTAGCTGAGGACACTTATGTGAGAGAAAATCTGCTCACACAAATATGTAGAGCCAACTACTGTCAATAAGGCCTCTGCAATGTTGTGAAGATGGTTAAACTTGTCAGGTAGTGATGTCCAGCAGGTGAAAATGCAGCTCCATGAACACACACAGCTGTGGATTCCAGCTGCTTCGATGTTATATGTCTGATTTCTATACATTTTACATCAGATAAAAACTTTGTTTGTAAGATTCAGATAATTATTTATTAAAAGCGAGACATTTTAAATGAGAATAAGAAAGTATTTCTTTGTGCCCCCTCTTTCCCTGTTAATGCCCTACCTGCCCCCCTGGCATAACTTTGCTAGACCCTCCCCTGCACAGTTACCAGCTGTCAGCTACATAGAAAAGGATCCTGGTGTTATTTGTCTCTCAGAAACAGTTCATAACTTCCCTTCAACTCATTCATGTCACCTAAAAGGTAAACCTGTTTCTGATGATTCAGTAAGGACATCTCCTGGTTTCATCTTCATGTTTCCCTCTCACCACATATCCAAACCAACATCATGACCAGCAGCTTTTACAACTGTGGCTCCAGCAAACATCAGCTGATACTAGAAATTAAGATTAAATAAATTATAACAACAGCTGATCAAGCTTAGCGCGACATCCGCTGGTTTCCTCTTTCTGGCGCAAAGTGGGTGATAAACAAACAAGAGAGAAAAGCTGATCAGCTGATCACTGATCAGTTTCATGATTGAAGTAGACACAGGAGAGGGAGAGAATGAGGGAAGAAGAAACAGCTGTGCAGCGTAACGACAGAATAAATCCAGCTTTGTGTCTTTTTCCATTCTAGCTGAAGTCCGGGACAAACTGTGATCCTTTTCAGCTCAATACGAAATGAATTTTCTCTGAATGCGGGACGATTCCGTGTTTTTACAGGATGGCTGGCAACTCTACTAACTTATGAATAAAGTAAAGTTCGCTACAACAATGCTGATGAAAACTCCGTCATGCTAGACAAACTGTTCCTTTTCACCTCAACACAAAACGTGTAATATTTTCTCTCAATGTGGGACGATTCCGTCTTTTTACGGGGCGGTTGGAAACTCTACTAACTAACTTTATGAATTAAATAAAGTTCAACATCAGTAAGATCAAAGACTGAAAATGTTACGTCATTCAGGGGTAAAACCGCAAAGGATTCTGGGAACGAGAAGCAAGCGGTACTAGCGCACGCGGGCTTTCACATGAAAACAGTCACACAGTGATAAAAAGAAACACAAAAAATAGGAAGAAGCTGTTGTATTATTAACTGCAATAGCCGGTCGCATGACAGCCACGGGAAGCCGACGGGTAAAGAGATCGGTTGTTATCGGATTACATCATGGAAGAGAAATTGTTTAAGCCACGTTTCCGAAATAACAAAGAGCCAACGGATGGCCTGGATTGCAGCCATTCGAAGACCAAATATAACGTCCCAGAACACTCCAGCTCACATGTTAGTCTGCTCCAAGCATTTGCACAAAGGTAAGTCTTCTGTTGTAGTTATTACATAATTTATCATAACATAATTGTTGATGTAGGTTACAAATAAGTCTTATATTGATTTGAATTGAATTCATTGCGCTATGCTGCTGTGTTCACTGTGGCTTTGCGGGTTAATGTTTGCCAATTTTTTGATGTGTTTTATAGAAAAACCAGCCTACAAAATGCTGGAATGCGATCCAGACTGTGCACCCTCTATCAACCTGGGTCATACCGAGTGTAAAGCTTCTACCACAGTGAGATTTGATTGGTTAAGAGAGAGAGCGATATCAAAACAGCCACGAAACGTCCCGCATAGATGTGTCCAAGGGTTGTATTGAAGCAAGCAAGTGATGAATAACTGTTTTCCAGTATGTTGTTTTTTTTTAAATTGTTGATTTGTTTTTCACCAAAGCAGCTAATAAAGCACGATGGAATACAATTTTGCTTCTTTCTATTAAGATTCTATAATAGAATGAAACAATAATGCCAGTTATAAATAAAGAAATATTGAATGAATTACAAAACACTCTTTTTTTTCTATTAGATCTGAAAATGTTGTGTAATACTACAACCTAAAACAACAAATAGATTGTGTTGGCCTTTACAGGAGATAAAGATAGCAGCTGTGAGACGAGCTGATATCCAGTTCGCTTCCATCTCCAGATATCTGTTGGTGCTCCAGACATTTTCACTCTGGTAAGTTCTATATATGTTCATATCACTCTTTATAGCTTAATAATATTATCGTTGTGGCTCTCGGAGGTTATAGAAATTGTGAACAAACATAAAATTGAGTGACTGTGCAGACATACGTGCTATGTAACGATTCGCTAATTCTTTCGCACAACTGTAGGGAAGCCTGCCTATGAAATGGATCAAACAAATCCAGACTGGGTACCAACGTTACACATGGGGCACTCCGAAATCCGAATGTTGTTTAATACTGTAACCTGAAATGACAATTAGATTGTGTTGGCCTGTACAGGAGATAACGAAAAAAATGTAACAACAGCTGTGAAATGGAATAGTCCAAATCACCAAAGCAAACTGGACCAGGGCTTGTTGCAGGGATCTGAAGTTACTAAACATTTTGTGAGTGTATGCACTCACACTTCACTCAGGATCATATAATAATAAATATGAGCGTGATGAAAGTTGGGCAGCACGCTAACATTCTTACTCCACTCTGTATGCTCGTATGGGTCTGACCCTTTCACTTCTTTGATTTTTTCCTCGTCCTTTTTTTGCCTTTTCGTCAAGTCTGTCTTCGTACGGACCTGCTGAGTTCTCTGTTGTTTTGTACATAACTGTTTTTGGGGCAAATAAAAAGTAGGGATTAAAACCGCAGAATTAATGATTACCGGTGCTGGAAATACTAGTTTTTTGATGCAGTGTTTTGATTTTGTTGCCACTCGTACCCACGTCACGTGGTCTGTCAATCTCTATAGAAACTCATCATGCTAGCTAGTACGAAGTACGAGTTATTGTAACTGACTGACTGTAAAAAGTCAGCACAATGAAAATAAACTCCACCTAAACTTGGTTTATATCTGACCCAGATAGACTGCAGGTCATAACTTCTTACCTGAAGTTCAGTTCACCTGACACTCAGACCGGTGTTCCAGATTAACTGGCACTTAGATTAACTGGATTTGCTCGAACAGAGGTGTGGCAGACTTGCCTTTCAGGAGCTGCTACCGACAAACCAGCAAAAAAATGCCAAATGTTTCATCTGTGACACTTGTGAGGTTATCTCAAACACACTCCGTCAGTCTTGATGCTGTTGAACAACAAAATGTTTAAAAATGTCGCGAGTTTACCTGGTGATATTCTCATGCGCGACGCGATCGCGAAAACGGCAAACAATTAACACCACGCCGATGCTGTTCACAGGACAGCAAGAGTAAACGATCGGGAGACTCTTGTCATCGTTATCGTTCCCCTCCTACGTTTTATTTCTCCGATTTCAATGTTTTTGCTTCACAACTAAAGCGTGCAGTTTACTTTGTGTGCACTAACATGGACTCGAATCAACCAGCGCCACCTTTGGCCAAGTGCCATAGCCTACAGCCAGATCAACTTGTGACACACATCTGCACCACATTTGAATTCGTTTCATGCACAACACATTTGTACCTTTCAATTGTGTCTGTTTGTGCGTCATGCAAATAAACCTTTGCATGACGCACTTGTTTATTTGCTACTGGAAGTCTCATCTTGAAGAAAATTATGGTCAGAATTTATACAGACTGTTATTTATCTTTTCATTGTCGTCTGAAACACAGAAAAATATCAATGTTGGAAAATATGACATTTATATCTAGTTTCTAAAGGATGGTTTAATTCTCCAAAGGCCACCACAGACATGACAAAGTTATTTCATCATTATAATGCACAAAAACTAAAATCAGGATGAGCCCTGCTGCTCACCAAACTTGTGTTGAATAATAATTTGTGAATCATTTAGTTTCAAACATCAACTGACTGAATCCATGAATCTCATCATGTGTTTCTGAGTGAAAGACACAGACATGTACAGACTGAACTGTTTCTCTAACAGGTAAGACTAACTACACAGAGTCACTGACTCAGAGCAAAATAATCGTTTATCAATACTGAAACCCATTATCAAACCATCCGATGGATCCCAGAACCCAAATCCAGGATAAAGAGGTTCAGCGAATGTGGTGTGGAAGGTGTGGAGGTGGATCAGAGTGTCAGAGGAGACTCTGCAGAAGGACAGAGAGCCAGCAGGACAGTCCACATACACTGCTACTCTGTTAGAGACAGAGGAGGAGGAGGAGGAGGAGGAGATGCGTGTTTCTCTATTAATGTGCTACACAGAGGAATAATGTTCAGAGCAGAAAAGACTCCAGGACTGATCATTTCCACCAAACACACACTCATCACTCCTTCCTTTCCTTTTGATTCCTCTGTAACTCACTGATATCCAAGCCCTCCTCATCCACTCGACCTCCCAGTAACAGCGACCTTTCAGATCGTCTTTACACAGCAGCTGATAAACATCAAATCTGTCTGGATGATCAGGATATGACTGAACCTCCTTCACATGTGTCACCTTTCTGTTGTTGTCAACAACATCATCACGTGCCTGGAGACTGCATTGCTGAAAAAATGTAATTTGATTTTTTTATAACACCCAAAATTAGGAACGAACATACTTCATTACCACAACCGTGTTGCAGGAGCTGTGGAGATGTAAATGTGAATCATTCCCATGTTTTTCTGGTTCTGTCCGAAGATTACAAAATTTTAGGAAAATGTTCATTTAGTTATAGGTAAAATTCTGGGTTATGCTGTATCTAAGTCTTGTACATTATTATACTTTGGTGTCATTACGGGAAATGTGATGAAAGAAGATAGATACATATTGAAAATTATGCTTGCTGCCTGTAAAAAGGCAATCACAAGAAAATGGTACAAGATAGACCCACCATCACAGGACAAATGGATCAAAATTACAGATGAAATACAAATTATGGAACAACTGACTTACAGAATAAGGACTCAGGAAGATTAATACCATAAAAAGTGGGAGAAATGGACAGAGTACATAAACCCAACAGGATAAAGACCAACACATTGATAATGAGAAATGATCAAGTTGTAGAAACAAGGTGATCCAAGATGTTTTGTTTGGTTTTTTTACCCTACCTGTTGTATTTTTGTTCTGTTTTGTTGTTACCCCCTACCCCCCTGTATAATGTTTAAAGAAAAACAATAAAAATAAAGTATTAAAATATATATATTTTTAAAAAAAACTTCAAAAGAGCAAAACTCATAATCACAACACATTTAATCTCCTTTATTAAGCACGATGTCCAGGGAGCATTGACATGTGCCACAGTCAAGGTTCAACACACTGTGACATTCATGCTGTCAGGGAGTGGATGCACATTAAGTGTAAAGACTGGGACTGGCTACAAAAACTGATTCAGTACAGGTAGAGTGCAGCAGCCAGTGCATCACATATTTTGAGCTAATGCAGCGGTCATCATACCACATACTGCTTTCTATGTAAAGGAGCCTTCATTCTCAGATTAGGGCTGTTTGTGACCATAAAGTCTGTCTCACAAGGGCAGCCACTGGTCCAGGCGAGGATGCCTCCACAGTGGGATGTCTGAGGGTGCAGACATGGGTGAAGTTAGGACCAGGTGCCAGTGGACCTGTGGACCTCTGGAGATTGTTTGAGTTATTGTTTCACTCCACCAAAAGCAGGAGAGAAAGACGTTTATTAATAATCCTTCTTATTATTAAATGCTCTGTAGAGCAAATTTGTAACAGCAAATTGTTTTGTGTGTTCTGAAATCTGTAGACCATTGTTAATCAATCCAGTGCCGTGTCTTCTGCATGGCAGCGGTCCCCAACACCCGGGCCCGTTTGGTACCGGGCCGCGAAAGTTGAGGCTCGGGTGTGAAGTGTATGGTTTTCAGGGTTTTTAATCGTAAAGTTGGGTTCCCTGGGTCTTTTTTCCCGTGTTGTAGTCGTGTGTTTTATTTTGAAAGAACTATTTACGCGTTACCATAGCAACCAGAGAGTATCAAGAAGCAGAGAGGAGGATGTTACTTTCAGTGTTGTTGGTGCATTTCATGAGGACCCTGCTAATAAAGTTACACAATCACACAGTGAATTCACGTTTATTATTATATTTACAAAATACCACAGTTTTTGTCTTTGTCTGTATCATTTTATTTTGTTGTATTTGTCCGCGACACCTTAAAATGCCGGTCCATGAAAATATTTTCTGACATTAAACTGGACCGTGGTGCAAAAAAGGTTGGAGACCGCTGCTGTACAGTACATAATGAGATTAGTTTGTCGAATTTATATAAATCTTCGATCGCTAGCAGTGTAACACTGAAGTGCTGCACTGTATGTTTGTAAGTTTTCTTCCCGACAAACACAACAATGCCGACAAAACGTTTTGCACGGTTTCATTTTATAATGGACTCATGTTTCTACGAAGGTTTGAACTTTAAGAGTGTTTAAACAAAAGAAGTGTGAAAATGTTCGTGTCTGTCTGAGGAAAGTGTATAAAGCATGTAGTGAGGGGTTTTGCAGTCTTAAAACAGCTACAATAACTGTAAAAAATAAAGTTGGCTACTTCGCAGATTTCACCTACCGCAGGTTATTTTTAGAACGTAACACCAGCGATAAACGAGGGACCGCTGTATTATTAATAGTAGAGTCTGGGGCATCTAATTGATTAACATCAACATTGATTATTGTGCACTATTATTTTTGTTCAAAGACAGCAAAAAATATAAAACTCTCTCTCAGCTTGTCCGTTGCCAAAAATGAACACTTTTGTGTATGTTCACAAAATGCTGTAAAATGTATATTTATTAAAACATTTATCTACATTTACCGACTATAAACCGACACTTTAAATTAGCTCCAGTCCTTTTCATCAAAACCAAAATTTTATCTAAATTCTGTTTTTTACACTTTAAATCCCAGTTAGGTTATATATTACCAGTAGCTTTTCAGATAAAACAGTAATAAAGTCCTAATGGTTTCATAAATCATATAAGCATCGGGGACAAGGCTGTCTTGCAATTGTTGAGGTCACTATAGTGTGCGCCCTATTTCTTCCAGGATCACTCTTCATTTGTAGGTTTTAGTGGACTCCTACTACTGTGAAGTGGTTTTCATGGGACAGGGGCTTGTATTCCAAGATCTGGGAGATTGTAGAGATGAGCAGTGATGCCCTTCTTGCCATCTTTCCAAAAATATAAGTGATCTGGAAGCTGTTTGTCTTACTTACAGCAGCAGCACTTTTTGCAACTGCAGAAACTCCAGGACACATTTACTAACAGTGTTTGTTACTGTGTGTGCTGCAGCTGCAGCTTTGAATTTTTTTTGAGAGTTAATATTTTGGCTATGGTGTCTTGTTATGAAATGTACAAGAGTAAAAGTGTTAGCATGTGTGTCAAAGCTAAGTTTGACTGGGAAACTCAAAGCTCAATAACCTGTATCAACAAAAATTCACTGCAGCCTGTGTAATATTTGATGCATCATAATTTATTCCAGTCTATCTTGCAAAAACACGTTTGCGTTGCAATGTCATGCACAAACACACACAACTATTAGATCCTTAAGGTCAAACCTGCGTCATTCTTTTGGTCCACTGCAGTGTAGCAGTCAAACAAGAAGAAGAAGAAGTGAAGTGGCCCCAAATGGCCAGGATAGAGATCAGAGGGTTAATAAAATGTATAAAAATATTATTGATTACAGGATAATAAATTAATGTTAATATCAACAATAAGCTTTTTACTCTGAAGTTACAAGAATAAACAATGCTGTTACATTTACACTTAAATTTTTTACTATTGGTGGCTCAGCTGGTTAATAAAGAGGGACAACTACTTACTTACAATGACTTTATTGCACGATACAATTTTTCAATCAGTGTTCGGGAATTGTTAATGGTGCTTGGTGCCATACCCTCAGGGACTTTAATGTTATATAAAAACACTGACAGCTCAATATCTACCTCAGTCACTCTCCCTGATCCAGCTGAGTCAGCAGTAGGAAAGATCTGCTTTTCACAGGAACTTGGTAACAGCAATAAGAGAATACGTAGTTTATTCGAAGAAGATATCGTCTCTCTCTCTCTATAAATATATAATAAAATATAAAATAATCATAAAAAAACATCATCGGCCCATAAAAACGAAAAATCACCATCGGTATGCCCGATAGCCAGTCCAGCTATGGTCGTGCCATCAGTTAACCCTTCACGTGGCAGCTGTGACACGCGTGCCCAGGGTTGCCGACCCCTGCTCTAAAGCATCTGATTTGGATTCCTGAGATCAAATATATTTTCCTTTGGCTTTGTTTTCTTCCCATTTGTGGCTTTAATGTAGTGTTACATCCTGTTTGTTTGCTTCCATCTGTACACATGTCCAGATTCACTGTTATGTTTCTATTCTTACATTGCTGTGTGATCACTGTTTCCTCTGCTAACTGATTTGACCTTTTGTATCTTACACTGATACTTGTCATATTTGTATCTGCACCTAAAAGATAAAAAGTTTTCCATGCTAAAACACAGCTCCACCTCCTGCAGTTCTCCCTCTGAACCACTAGATGTCTCTGTTATCTAAATGAAGACGTGCAGCACAGCAACCACAGCAGCGCTCAGATCACACGTGTCCTGTTATTATGTATAAAAGCATGAAACAGGTGAGACAGGTGGGATCAATATTAATGTTGTGGAAATATATGAAAAAGCAACAGAAGAGTGAAAACATTTCGTGTTTCTAGAAAGATCTTTCAGCTCATAGCTGCTCACAGACTGTATTTACAAGTGACAAACTGCAACTCTACAGTACCTCTACAGTATATATCAAATATATTCTGTATTCAAATCTATTGAGTGATGTTTGAAAGTCTTTCCAGGTGAGTTTGATCCAGGAGGGTCTGAAGCCAGAGTCAGACAGAGACTGTGCAGAGACTGTAGAAGGAAAGAGCAGCAGCAGAGCAGTCCAGATACACTGATGATCCTCTGTCAGATCCAGAGGGACACACAGGGATGATGCTGGACTCTACATTGTGTCTGACAGTGGAGCTGTTCTCAGAGCAGTTCACTCTGCAGCACTGACAGTCATCTGCACTTCTTCTCATTCCTCTGTCAGTCACTGCTGGATGAAGCTCTCCTCTCCACCTCCCAGTAACATGGCCCAGTCAGAGCGTCTCTACACACAAGCTGCTGCTGCTTCAACCTCTCTGGATCATCAGGACACAGCCCCTCCTCTCTCAGCACACACACCGTCCTGTTTACCATCATCAGCTCCACCTGCAGAGAGAAGAAGGAAGAGCAGAGGAGATAAACAAGTGTTTCCAGAGACTCTTCATCAGCTGTCAGTCAGTGATGCAGCACATCCAGTATAAAGAGCAGCAGGGACTTCAGTGCTGGGACTGTACTAGGACTCATTGTTGCTTCACTTTTTCTAATCTTTGGATTTTTATTGAAGTTCATGAAAATGTTTTTCCCTCCTAGTTTGAGTTTGGACTTTCATTCATTAGAAGAACCTTGGTGTGTCCACTCTGAGCTCTGTAGGAACCCCAACAACAAGCCCAACAATCCAGATGGATGGTTCCAGCTGTTAACTGGAGGAATTCCATCCAAACATCTACTCTCACTATATTCTTCCTCACCTACAGACTGTGTTCTTCACTGCTTTAAACTTGGAAATGAATGCAGTCACTGGTCTGTGTGCTGCTTTGTTCAGAGAGCTGATTGGCTGTTGACAGCGTTTGATCAGAGCGTGTCAGTCATTACCATGGTGACCATAAAGGTCAGAAACAGGAAGTGTTTGTGTCCAATCCTGAAGCCTGTCACCATTCTCCTCTCACAGCTTCACTGAGAAGCTGCAGCTTTACAGGAAACACTGGATCTTTGTTTCATACTGACTGTGTTTAGTACAATACTGCTGACAGCACCACCCACTCACTCCATCACTCTACTTACACCAGAGTTTTCAGTCTGTAGTCTGGACTCTTCTTAAGATCAGACAGCTGCTTCACATCTGGATCCTTCAGGTTGTTGTCCCACATGTACAGCTCTCTCAGATGGGAGGGGTTGGACTTCAGTGCTGCTGCCAGATAATCACAGCTGATCTTTGACAAACCACAGCTCCACAATCTGTATAAAGAATGAAAGATGTAAGTTTATTAGACAAAGTGTGAGCTTGAAATCATTCAGTGTTTCATCATCTGTTCAGAGCTGAAGAAGGTTCAGAATGTAGAAGTTTAGAAAATGGAAACTCCAAACAGCTGAAGCCAACAGGAAGCAGCTTCAAACAGGAAACTGTGCAGAGTTTCAGACTATATGTCCTGATGCAGCCAGTTGGATTTTGGAGATTTGAATCTCTGTTCTGTGACTAAGTCCTTGAATCATTTCTTCCAGTTGGTCCAACAAGACAGACTAAGTAATGGACATGTGTTGTGGCTCCATTAGGGGAGCTTCTAAATGTGATGTGATGGCCCCTCTGGGTCTGTCAGGTCACATGACTGAAGAGAGCTCAAACTGGGCACATAGTTGTTCCAGTCTGGACCAAAGACTCTATACTGGGACTGAGGGACTGCTTTGACTGCACCCACTGGGACTTTTTAAAGGCTCATGTTCTCACTGTGAGTACAAAAAAATAATTATTAGAATGTAATGTGTTAAATTTGTTGAGATCACACTAATAAGGAAGGATTGGTCTTTGTTTCAGTTTGGTTAGGTGTGGCCTGAGAGTGTGTGTAATTGTTTAGAGAGAAAGGACACTGGGGGTCTGGTGTCATAAATAAAAGGAGTCAGGAAGCTACAGTTGGGGGTTGCTGATGCTGATGCTTGTACCTTTAATAAAAACTCCTAATTGTTATAACTTAGAAGTAGGTTTGCAGAAGACTCTCCACCTGATCTGTAAATGTAAGACAACAAGAGGCCAATGACCCAGTGGATGCAGAGTGGTGGTCTCAATATTTGTAATATCTTAACTCTGTTTTGTATGTGGTCTAAAGGAATTTGGTGTAGCTTTGGTGAGGTTACTTTTTTGACACCCAGGAAGTCACGTACGTAGAGACACACAGTGCTTAAACTGTTATACTCACACATCCACACGCACACTCACTCATGTGCACTCACATAGGCATACGGGTATGAGGTGCCGTAAGGGACATTATTACTGAAACGCTCTCACACACACTACTGAAATGCTCTCACACACACTACTGAAATGCTCTCACACACACTACTGAAATTTTAGCTCTCACACACACTACTGAAACGCTCTCACACACACTACTGAAATGCTCTCACACACACTACTGAAATTTTAGCTCTCACACACACTACTGAAACGCTCTCACACACACAACTGAAATGCTCTCACACACACTACTGAAACGCTCTCACACACACAACTGAAATTTTAGCTCTCACACACACTACTGAAATGCTCTCACACACACTACTGAAATTTTAGCTCTCACACACACTACTGAAACGCTCTCACACACACTACTGAAATTTTAGCTCTCACACACACTACTGAAATTTTAGCTCTCACACACACTACTGAAACGCTCTCACACACACAACTGAAATGCTCTCACACACACAACTGAAATTTTAGCTCTCACACACACTACTGAAACGCTCTCACACACACTACTGAAATGCTCTCACACACACTACTGAAATTTTAGCTCTCACACACACTACTGAAATGCTCTCACACACACTACTGAAACGCTCTCACACACACTACTGAAATTTTAGCTCTCACACACACTACTGAAATTTTAGCTCTCACACACACTACTGAAACGCTCTCACACACACTACTGAAACGCTCTCACACACACAACTGAAACGCTCTCACACACACAACTGAAACGCTCTCACACATACTACTGAAACGCTCTCACACACACTACTGAAATTTTAGCTCTCACACACACTACTGAAAAACCAAGGCATTTCAGTTGAACAGGAAGGCATTTCAGTTGAACAGGAAGGCGTTTCAGTTGAACAGGAAGGCATTTCAGTTGAACAGGAAGGCGTTTCAGTTGAACAGGAAGGCGTTTCAGTTGAACAGGAAGGCATTTCAGTTGAACAGGAAGTTAATTCTTGACAAAGAAACTGAAGGAAAAAGTGGTAGATTTCAAACAAACCACTACACAGATGTCTACTCAGCAACCTGCTAGTTAGGGGTGGGTTTTTATAATCGATTTATCAATTAAAATCGATTCTGGCTTGGATAACGTGAAATCGATTCATTAAAATCCTGAATCGATTTTTTAATATAAATTAATTTTGCCCGAAATGCCAGAATCTCAGGTGAAACCTCACAAAATTTCAACAACCACCAAACAGCTAAAACAGTAAATGAGAGCAGGAACACGGATTCTGCACAAAGACGTAAACACACAGCGCGGACCCGCGGATCAGAATCAATGGGATGTCGCCTTTCTCACCCGATGGCAAGGACACGGTCGGGGCTGAAAGCCAACAGCTGGCTGATTCTGATCTGTCGGCGGTCCGCGCTTTGTTTTCACGCCGTTTTTGCGCTGATTCTAAAGCTGTTAGTTTGATCTCTCTCCAAACAATATTGACTGAACCAGCAGCAAAAGAAGATCCAAACTGCGCTTCACATAAACATCGTCATGAATTCCCTCTGACGTTTACTGTTTTGCTTCCACCACGATAAAATCACACGTCATGCACAGCTCTCTTTCTCTCTCTCTCTGTACTTCAAGAACAGTTTCCCGTCTAAAAATCTGTTTTCTGCATTATTCGCTTGCTTGTTACGCACAAGTCTACTGTTGTTTACAGCGCTGTCGGCCGCTGTTTTTTTTTCGTTTTACATACTTCCGAAAAGAAAATCTTATTTCTGCCGTTCAATAGCCTACTGAACAAATTTAAACATTAAAAAATTATGCAAAATGCAAAACGCTTAGCCGTGTCTCTAATAAAACCGCTGGAACGTGAGAGGTAACGTTCATGTGTTGATTAATGGTTTTCTTTCATTTTTGATGTACTGCAGAATATTTTTTATAAAATCCCAGGCCAGGAAAAATCACCTTCATGTTTTTCTGTGTTTTATCTTCAGCTACTTTTACACAAAGGCATCTGCTGTGACGCTTACACCTTTGATAAAGTCTTGCGTGTGTCAGCTTCCTTTTTTTAGATACAAAAATATGTAAATGTACTGATCTGAATTATAATATTGCTGACTGTCAAAATTTCCCAGAATCAAATTGAATTGAATTGAATCGAATCGAATTGAATCGAATCATGGAACAATAAGTTAGACAGCTTAGTCTTAGTGAGACAGCTGCATTACTTAAAAATATATTAGCCTCAGCATAAGTCAAAATTTAGAATAGCAGGAGATGGGCATTATCCTGGTTATTTTTTATTTTTTTGGCATATGTGCTTTTTGTCTTTTTTAGCAAAGAAAAAAATATCTTAAAATCATCAGTAAAACCAGGGAGAGAAGGCTTAGCGTTCCCCCATTTAACACAATGGATATGATATTTACTCAAACGTATGATGATGTTAATAATGTCTGAGACACCCAATGCTAGATGATCCATATAAAAAAAATTATGATGTAATTCAAATAGTGGCACATCATTAATATTTAGGGAAATCCAATTTTTTAAGTTGCACCAAATACATTGTGTGATAGGGCATAGAAAAAAAAAAGATGTTCTAGGGTTTCATATTCATCAGTACAAAAAGATCACTGATCCACCTCAAAGCCAAATCTCTTTTTTTTAGAAATTCTGCCACAGGATTAATTTTTTTTAAAGTGTGTTTCTTTAACTTTAGGTAGAATAGGCTATTTCATAAATTTTTAGTATGCTTTATCCAGTGTATATGAAATAACTAAATTAGAACCATACAATGTAACCATTCTGTTGTAACTATGAAATATTTTTGTCTTTGAAGAAACTACTAACAAATTTCTTATTGCATTTTTATCAAACAGCTGACATTGCCCTAGCAATAAATTTGGGAGCACTGATGAGAAATTATTGTATATCATAAAAATTTTAATCAAATGAAGCAGAGGCAGTGGGACCAGTTCACAAAATTTGTTATATTCTCTTTGAGAACAGTTTAGACAATATTTTTCTGAAAAGTCTGGGTAACTTAGAATTACACCGTTATCATCCAACAAATCTGTTATGAATATAATCTTTTTGTTCAAACCAGTCACTCTTGAAAATTGATTTTTGATTAAGTGTTATTACCCTATTATTCCATAAGGTTGAATTATGGGGAGAAGTTGTGGGTAAATCTCATTTTCCCAAAAATGCACAGTCTGTTTTGGAAAGTTTGATATCTTTATGGGGATTTTATTTACCGCAAAATCACATTTCAAAATAAAGTCTAATCCTGTATACTATTTTATTAAACAAGGATCATAGGATGTGGAGCTAAGTAGAGTCTGGCTGTGACAGACAAGATTTTAACCATTTAATTCTAAGGGTGCCATCCATAAATTCTAATTCTGGAGTTTTGATACCACCTTTATTGTATTCCTTCACAAGCTGATATCTTTATGTGTAATGGGTTTTATTCCTCCACAAAAATGCGAAAATAACTGTGTTAGCCTTATTAATGCTTTTAGAGGAGATATATAGAGAGTGACAAGGATAAATCAATTTGGAGATGCCTTCAGCTTTAGATAGGATGTTTCTGCCAAAAAAAGCGAGGTCTCTGCTTAACCAGTGGCTAAGTGATTTCTTCATCTCGATGATACAGTTAGAAATATTGGTGTCTTTTCTGCTAATTGGGTTTTTTTAGATATTATCAGCCCTATATATTTAACTTTAGATTCAACTCTAACCAAAGCTATTGAGGAGTCAGAGCTTGTATGAATCGGAAGAAGTTCACATTTTTTGATACTGAGAGATAAACGAGAAGCTTTAGTTTTCTCTACCATGTATTTATCTTTCAAAAAGATAGATGTATCATCTGTGAATTGACTTATTTTGAAGTCTTTATTAAAAATTGATATTCCTTGTATGTCGTTAGAATTTTTGATTAATAGTGTTAACAACTGAGTTGCCAATATAAAAAGCTTAGGGGAAACAGGACATAATTGCCAAATTCCCTGTTGCACCTTGAATCCATTCCTTGATTCAAGGAAGCTAAAATATTGTTAAGTAATTCGGCTGCTTCACTTAGGCTACAAGCACAGCCGTCCCCAACCCCCAGGTCCTGGACCAGTGAGTCGTTTGGTACCGGGTCGCAAGAGTTGAGGCTTGAGTTTAAAATTTATGGTTTTCATGGTATTTATCATTTTTTTTTATTTTTATATTGTTTACGTGGCACAAAAAAGGTTGGGAACTGCTGTACTAGCAGGTTGCTGAGTAGACATCCTTGTAGTGTTTTGAAATATACCACTTTTTCCATCAGTTTCCTTGTCAGGAAACAACTTCCTGTTCAGCGGAAATGCGTTTCAGTTGTGTGTGTGAGAGCGTTTCAGTAGTGTGTGTGAGAGCATTTCAGTTGTGTGTGTGAGAGCGTTTCAGTAGTGTGTGTGAGAGCTAAAATTTCAGTAGTGTGTGTGAGAGCGTTTCAGTAGTGTGTGTGAGAGCGTTTCAGTAGTGTGTGTGAGAGCGTTTCAGTAGTGTATGTGAGAGCGTTTCAGTAGTGTGTGTGAGAGCGTTTCAGTTGTGTGTGTGTGAGAGCTAAAATTTCAGTTGTGTGTGTGAGAGCGTTTCAGTAGTGTGTGTGAGAGCTAAAATTTCAGTAGTGTGTGTGAGAGCGTTTCAGTAGTGTGTGTGAGAGCGTTTCAGTAGTGTGTGTGAGAGTGTTTCAGTTGTGTGTGTGTGAGAGCGTTTCAGTAGTGTGTGTGAGAGCTAAAATTTCAGTTGTGTGTGTGAGAGCGTTTCAGTAGTGTGTGTGAGAGCTAAAATTTCAGTAGTGTGTGTGAGAGCGTTTCAGTAGTGTGTGTGAGAGCGTTTCAGTAGTGTGTGTGAGAGTGTTTCAGTTGTGTGTGTGAGAGCGTTTCAGTAGTGTGTGTGAGAGCTAAAATTTCAGTTGTGTGTGTGAGAGCGTTTCAGTAGTGTGTGTGAGAGCTAAAATTTCAGTAGTGTGTGTGAGAGCGTTTCAGTAGTGTGTGTGAGAGCATTTCAGTTGTGTGTGTGAGAGCTAAAATTTCAGTAGTGTGTGTGAGAGCGTTTCAGTAGTGTGTGTGAGAGCGTTTCAGTTGTGTGTGTGAGAGTGTTTCAGTAGTGTATGTGAGAGCGTTTCAGTAGTGTGTGTGAGAGCGTTTCAGTAGTGTATGTGAGAGCGTTTCAGTAGTGTGTGTGAGAGCGTTTCAGTAGTGTGTGTGAGAGCTAAAATTTCAGTTGTGTGTGTGAGAGCGTTTCAGTAGTGTGTGTGAGAGCTAAAATTTCAGTAGTGTGTGTGAGAGCGTTTCAGTAGTGTGTGTGAGAGTGTTTCAGTTGTGTGTGTGAGAGCGTTTCAGTAGTGTGTGTGAGAGCTAAAATTTCAGTTGTGTGTGTGAGAGCGTTTCAGTAGTGTGTGTGAGAGCTAAAATTTCAGTAGTGTGTGTGAGAGCGTTTCAGTAGTGTGTGTGAGAGCATTTCAGTTGTGTGTGTGAGAGCTAAAATTTCAGTAGTGTGTGTGAGAGCGTTTCAGTAGTGTGTGTGAGAGCGTTTCAGTTGTGTGTGTGAGAGCGTTTCAGTTGTGTGTGTGAGAGCGTTTCAGTAGTGTGTGAGAGCTAAAATTTCAGTTGTGTGTGTGAGAGCGTTTCAGTAGTGTGTGTGAGAGCGTTTCAGTAGTGTGTGTGAGAGCTAAAATTTCAGTAGTGTGTGTGAGAGCGTTTCAGTAGTGTGTGTGAGAGCTAAAATTTCAGTAGTGTGTGTGTGAGAGCGTTTCAGTAGTGTGTGTGAGAGCGTTTCAGTAGTGTGTGTGAGAACGTTTCAGTAGTGTGTGTGAGAGCGTTTCAGTAGTGTGTGTGAGAGCGTTTCAGTAATAATGTCCCTTACGGCACCTCATATCTAAGAGCCATTTCGTTCGCGACCGACCCATCACTAGTAGTCTGGAACCATCAAGCGGTGCAGCTGCAAAGTCGAACTAAAACATTTTTTGACAGATTGCTGAGCACCGTGTACCACATAAAATCGGTTCGCGGTTAGTAAGCACAACCAGAATTCACATATAAGGCGCGCTGTTGAATTTTGAGAAAATGAAAAGATTTTAGGCCATGCAGCCCCTGTGTAAAATCCCCACAGGGGCTGCATATCGTTAGCGCGGTTAGCTCGTTAGCGCAATTAGCTCGCTAACACGTTGACACCGTCCAGCCCCACGCACGGGGCGATCCGCGGTAACTCGTTAGCGGAGATTTGCCGTGTCCATCTTGTCATTGCCTGCAGGTGAAGCGATGGGGGAGGGGGAGTTGTGTTCAGTGAAGGAAAGGCGAGGCCGAGTAATGTTGTGTAGAGACAAAAGTGGACGAAAGAGAGGCAAACTTGCGGCTCCACAAGTATAATTATAACGTAACATTATATCGATTATATCATTAACATTATAAATTGGACTTAAATACTATATCGATATAAACGATATTGTCACATCTTTATATCTCGTATGAAAATATATCGATAATTTAAAAAAACTCGATATATTGCCTATATTGCCAGTCCTACCTAACCCTTACCCTAAACCTAACCATAACCTAATTGTAACTCTGACACTAAAACCACATTTTGAGCCTCAAACAGGCCTTCAAACTTGTGAGGACCGGTGAGTATGTCCTCACAAGTGACTGTTGGTTCTCACAAGTATAGTAGAATGCCGATTTCGGTCCTCACAAAGATAGCTAGACAGGAACACACACACACACACACACACACTGTTACACTTCTGGTTGTTGTGGATGAAGCTCCAGTGTAATGAAAGGTTTGCCCATCGAAGACTTTCAGCATATTTAGTAGAAGACCGTCAGCGTGTGGTAAAGTTGGTTATTTCTTTCCATCATATTGATAGAGGTTAATTTCTGCTTCATCTGAGCACTGCTATCTCCACTATGCTATTGTGCCTCACTGCAGTTTGTGTCAGGGTCTGGCTGTGTGGCAAGCAGAGGCTGGACCCAAATGCAGGACTCCAAAGACGAAACATGAACTTAATCAGCTTTATTGCTGAGAACTACAAACTCAAAGCACAAAACAATAAACTCCTGGTGTAGTAACTAGGCTGCAAAACATGAAGCACACAGCAGAAGGACATGAAGACTGCTGACATGACAAGGAACAGTGATAAACTAGAGACTTAAATACACGGGATAACAAGAGAATGGGACACAAGTGGAAACAGCAGAAACAAATCTGACTGATGGAACAGGGGAAGCAAAACTGAATATAACACACCTGAGACAAGGTAGCTTCAAAATAAATCTTATCAATAGGAGAGACAGAGGAGGAGAGAGAGAGACGTTAAGGAGTGTACTAAAGACAGAACACAGAGACGAAGACTATAATGGACAGGACATGACAACAAGACTGGCAAGCACAGGAAACACTGCAGACAAAACCAGAACCACTAGGGATAAACAACAAGAAAAACTAAACTAGGAAATATGAGTCACTCTAGAAACACCATAATGATTAGTCCATAAACACACAGCACCAGCGACCCAGGACCATGACAGTCTGTATCTTCATTTTGGATCTGACTAGTCCTCAGAAGTTTAGCAACATCCCTTTATGGCTTCACTGACTTTCTTAAGGCACTTTCCTCACACTGTCTTTGTGCTCATCGCGTAATATATTTCTACAATTAGTAATAAATTGTGCTTTTGTATGTTGGCGTTCAGTTAAATCCAATAACTAAACTTTTATCAGATTTTTTTAAACCCCTCTTGCACACATTCGTCTCAAGGAAATCTAGACGACAGAATAATAAGACATTTTGCTTCATATCAGCATTTCTGGGTGCTTTGTTTGAGTTTCTTTTTTTTTGGCAACGTGCTCCTTAAACAGTCATCATTTTTCCATCTGGCTGTACTTGATCCCTTGTTCCCTGTCAATACCTAATTATCTGTATATCAGTGTGACTGCCTGTCAGCTGCTTAGGCTGATATTCATTCAACGTATCAGTTTGCTAAGCGACACATCGTCTGATCCGTTTGTCCCTCGACACGTCTGCCTGCTTTTCTGATTATCCCAGTCTACCTGCCTGTCTCTTTGTACCCGGGCAGATGCACTGTGCAGTGACTCTAAATTGATGACTCATTCTAAAACCTGCATGAGTCATCGATGCCTCCCTGGCTCATTACGAGTCTCACACCTGTGATAGATTTCACTTTGTTTCCCATTAGGTGACTCACTGTAAAACCTTTTCACATTTATTGCTTTTTAATGACCACTCAGACATTTAATGGACTTGTAGTGGGA